>NC_090653.1:242180052-242545499 GCF_040937935.1 Hyperolius riggenbachi | reverse complement strand
TGCGGTATACGTGCCATCACATGTTGACGGCGGTGCTCAGGGGAGACAGGTGAGAATTACAATGCAGGGAAGGGGGGCATTTACATTTGGGGGGCAGCCAAGTGGGCGGAATTGGCATCATCACCAGATAGGGAATTGGTCCGTGTTGTATGGGCAGCCAACAGATTTCTCTCTGATGAGATTTTATCACAGAGCAATCGGTCTCTTGGTCGATCTGCTGGTACATTGCTAGATGCATGGGCACCTTGAGACTCTTAAAGTACTCTGCAAAGTTCAAGTCAAGTTTTTCCAAATGTCTTTAATAGAAACATTGTTTTACATGAATTACGCATAAAAAGTTTTATAGAAAAAAGGTTTTCAGGAAGTTACCTGCTGCTGAGTTCATAGCTTCTGATTTTCGCATCAGCGATCTCCTGATGCCTGCTGGCTCCCAGCCTCCCACGCCCTTCCCTCCCACGGACTGAAGCTATGGTGCCTGTCAATCAGAACGTGGCTTCACCTGACAGAAGATCAGCGTTTGGCTCCTGGGTTACAGCCAAACTTCCTGCTGGGAAGATGGGCTGGGGAGATTTTTACCATTACACTGTTGAAAACTGATAAGAGTGAACTTGTACATGTTAAACTACAGCATTTTGGCGAGTGACACCCCACTTCAGTATCACTTTATGGGGTCTGATGGGGTAAAGTAAACCTGTGTTTCAGTGGTGTACTTAAAGTGCTATAGGCCCTAGTGCAAGTTTTACATTGGGCCCCCCAAGCACTCTATACATAACAATTGACACAGCACACGAAAATCTGCCAAGGACAACCACAGTGACAGAGGTGCAAGAAGGGGGTGGGGAACCGTTTATTAATGATTACTACTATTCAAAGTATTTATAGAAGTGATTATTACCAGCACAGGACTAATAAAGAGCTAATACTGCTTTTGAGCCGATCTGGCCCAAGGGCCCCGGTGTGGTCGCAACCTCTGCACCCCCTATTGCCAAGCCATTGCTGTGTTTGTATTTGAATTTGACAAGCTTTGCTGCATACTGTATATGTAAGTCTAGCCTAGCCAGTGCTATTTTCATGTTTTTGAAGTGTTTTGTTGATTCTGTTGAATACGGTATACTGAGTAGCTGCAACAACATGCTATTCAAATACAAATGAAACACCTATTTAAATGCAAATGATGATCACCAAAACGCACCAGTGACATCACCAGACAGCATCAGTGACATCACTAGCAAGTACCAGTCAGCACCTGCTAAGCGTGTGGTTGGGACTAGTGTTATATTAGCTCCTTCAGTGTGAATGATCTCTAACTATTAACCACCCTGGCGTTCTATTAAGATCGCCAGGGCGGCTGCAGGAAGGTTTTTAAAAAAAACAAAACAAAACTATTTAATGCAGCCAACTGAAAGTTGGCTGCATGAAAGCCCACTAGAGGGCGCTCCAGAGGTGTTCTTCTGATCGCCTCCGGCGGCCAAAAGTAACACGGAAGGCCGCAATGAGCGGCTTTCCGTGTTTTGCTTACTTCGTCGCCATGGCGACGAGCGGAGTGACGTCATGGACATCAGCCGCCTCCGATCCAGCCCTTAGCGCTGGCCGGAACTATTTGTTCCGGCTGCGCAGGGCTCAGGCGGCTGGGGGGACCCTCTTTCGCCGCTGCTCGCGGCGGATCGCGGCAGAGCGGCGGCGATCGGGCAGCACACGCGGCTGGCAAAGTGCCGGCTGCGAGTGCTGCTCTTTATTTCATCAAAATCGGCCCAGCAGGGCCTGAGCGGCACCCTCTGGCAGTAATGGACGAGCTAAGCTCGTCCATACCGCTAAAGTGGGACATGATAGAGGTGCTCATTCCCTTTCACTGCAGCCAGTGCCACCAGGTTGAATTTGATATTGCCCTGAGGAAACAGGAAGAACCTGCAAAACGCATTGTAGTTTTGTGTGCAATAAATGTATTTTAATTCATTATAAAATAGGCTTTTTCATTGAGAGAGGCTCTTTTTGGGAGGTGTTATTGACTTAAAGAAGTCATTGTCTGACCCTGTTTCAGTGCAATCATTTTTTTTTCACTTCCTTTGGGGGGTCTGTGTGGCTGATTGTGTGGTGGAACCCCTCCGGGCTCTCTGTACCAGACATGTACAGTACCTGTGTTTGTGAACACGCATTCCCTAGGGATGCTCATGTTTGGCAGGTGGTCACACCAAGCAAAGCCCTTTATTATGACAAATACATGATATACCTTCCTGTACATGTCAACAAAACTGCATACACAGAGACACGTTTATATCCTGGGTGTCGCGACCACCCACACTGCACCACTACGGAACAGAAATGACAAAATTCACACAGAACAGTCGGGGACAACGGCCTCAAGTGTGGAGAGCGCTGAACTCGCCCCTACTGGAATACAAATATTTGCAGGGAAAGCAAGAATTCTCGGTTTTACATTAACCTATTCCCTGTCAGAATTCCCCTGGCACTAGCTGGAGAAATGGCGTTTGAGCACAAGAATGTCACGCCAGCTGCCTGACTGTAGGGAAATATCAATATGTTTTGATTTAATAATAAAATATTTTTATGAAATAATAAAAAAAAATGCATGTTTTAAAAAAATAATTGAAAGATGTGAAATATTCCAATATTTGTTATTTTTTCCAGGGATAGGGGTGGGGTGATACCCACCTACTGGCTACTGGCTTGACACCTACTGGCCATTACACAAGCCAAGTCCCTGGACTTGGTGGCCGATGATAAATGGGTCCTGCTGTTCACCGTGGAGCTATTTTAAAGTACCCATGAAGCAGATTTAAAAATAAAAAAATAGACACTTGATACACACATTCAGTTTTGATCATCTTGACATTTCCATGCAGTATGAGAGCTTACTTGCATAATCTGTTCATAGTATTTAAAATCTGCTGGCCCTCATGCTGCATGGAGGTGTTAAAATTGGCTAGTGATTGGCCAATCAATATTGGATGTGTGTATGCACCCTTACCTATGGAGTGGGAACTCTCTGGATAGAGCAGAACTGCAGATGCTTCCCATATCTTCTTACACCTCACCGGTCCTGCAAAGAGTCCTCCTAAGCTTCTTTTCTTTTGTGCAGGAGTGGCTTCGCTCTTCTGAGCATGTGCAGACCTAACTTGCACATGCCCAGTCAGGATGCACTCATCTACAGCAGGGAGCGTAGCCGAAAAAAGCTTATTTGACAGGTTCTAGTTTAGGAGGACTTCTCGCTGGAACAGTGAGGTGTAATTCTCTGGAATGTTCAGAGGCTTTCCATTACCAAAAAAAGTACCGTCAGGGCCGGATTTGTACTCTTTATCGCCCAAGGCCACTGTCACCAGCCGCCCCCCCTTCAGTATAAGTAGCCAGATGACTCCTTCCCCTTTCCCTCTAGTATAGGTAACCTGATGACTCCCTTAATCCCTTTTTCCCCCCAGTATAGGTAGCCAGCTTGCCTTCACAACGCAGCAAGTTGTAGATACACGATGCATCGGTTGGGAACTGGTTAATCCAAGCCGGAATTGAGTATCCTGGGATTTTGTACACTTATTGTTTAATCTTATCACTGTGTTATTACAGCAATCTGGTTCTATGGATGTTAGCTGAGTAAGGGTCATTCTATTGTGTTTCCTTCTATTTTCACAACAGTGAATTCCCCACGATTATGCAGCGACAGGAGGAAAAAAAGCTTGGTGGAGGAAATTGTTTGAATTGCAAAGTTCTAGGGAAAATCGCATAGCGGCGTGAATGATCACTATGTAATTTTTTTAACCTACAATGAAGCAGTCCAGCAATTGTGATTTGGAAAAAATGTAATCGCACTAGTGGAAAAACAGCGCTGCTATGTACACGTTAATCGCGGTGCTGTAGCGATTGGAAAAACACAAGCAATCGGATTTTCGGATCGAAAGGCACCTGGTGGAAAAGGCCCGACATACATCTCAACTGTTATCATCTGAAATCTTTGTGCCTGGTTGATTGGAACAACACAGCGAGCAGAACCAAATATAAATAGCAGGAGCAGTTTGTGGGTAGTGGGGGAATATCTACAGTATACTTAAAGGATACCCGAGGTGACATGATGAGATAGACAAGGGTATGTACATTGCCTAGCACACAAATAACTATGCTGTGTTCCTTTTTTTCTTTCTCTGCCTGAAAGAGTAATATAATATTAGGTATGTAAGTGGCTGACTCAGTCCTGACTCAGACAGGAAGTGACTACAGTGTGACCCTCACTGATAAAAAATTTCAACTATAAAACACTTTCCTAGCAGAAAATGGCTTTTGATAGCAGGAAAGCGATAAAAAGGGTCAATAGTTCATAGATTTTAGCTCTGGCATACTTCAATGAATGTGTCATTGAGCAAAAACAATACAACAGTAAAAAGTAAATAGTAGTATAAACATAAAATAAAACTGTGGAATATCTTAAAAAGCCATTTTTAGGAGAAGGAAGATAGATACAATCGTTTATTTCATTCGTTTATTTTCGCCTCGGATGTCCTTTAAGCCTGGTATACACTTTCAATTATGATTGGCCAATCACTGACCAATTTTACCACCTCCATGTAGTAAGAGGATCCACAGATATTGAATACTGTAAGCAGTCTGTTTAGGTAAACCCTAATGCTACCTGGAGGTGGGAAAATTGGTCAGTGATTGGCCAATCATAATTATAAGTGTGTACCAGGCTTTAGGGTGCATACACATCCACTTTTGGAAGTGGTAAAAGCGGTCAATCAATATTGGACGTGTGTATGCACCCTTATGAATGGCGCATGTAGCTGTTATAAATGATTGTGTCAGGCAACCAAAGTAAAAGGGGTTCTTTGAAGGCTTTAAAAAAAACAAAACAAAACGGACACTTACCTGGGGCTTCTATCGGCCCCCTGCAGCTGTCATGTCCCGCTCCGTCCTCCTATGATCCTCCATTCCCCGCCGCTGGCACCGGTCTATTATTTGTCTAAATAGACGAACAGTGCTTGTGCCGTACGCGTCATCGGGAGCTTACTGCGCAGTACGAAGTTTTCTTGTACTGCGTCTGCGCAGTAAGCTCCCGATGGCACACACTGGAGCGAGCACGTGCGCGGCCAAGGCCGAGAAGTCGGATTAGATGCCGAATTAGACCGGGAACGGCAGATTGTAGAGGACGGCACGGGACATGACGGTTGCAGGGGGCCGATAGAAGCCCCAGGTAAGTGTTCGTTTTTTTTTTGTTTTTTTAAACCCTCACAGAACCCCTTTAAAAGTTTATACAAGCTACAACATGGCTCCCACATGTGCGGAAGTTCATGCTCCTGAAAGTATAATTGTACATACTTGCTGCTGTCTCTGGCAGACCTGCTGCCCTAGGCCGCAGCCAATATGGCCCTAATGAGAGACTATTTGTTCTGGCGCCAGTCATGTGAAAAAATAATAATAATAATAACTAGTCTACCAGACTACAGTAGAAAAAAAACACATTTTCTTTTGCGATGTATGATCGAGTGTCTCTGGAAATTAGGTGGCGCCGCCGGCGTTGGCCCAGATGTGACAATGACCTGGAGAGCCTCCAGTAATTTTAGGAGAATAAAAGGAATTGTATAAATTTTAAAAGCCCTTGGGCGTACTAATGACTGCAAATCTAATTCCATTAAGGTCGCCGGGATGTGGGACCAGGCGGGAGAGTTATCATTAATGGAGGCAGCTACTGACTCACGCGGCACAACACATAGCAGGGACAGTAATGATATACCGTCACTGACAGACTCAGCTACCTCCTGATAGACCCGCGTGTTACACAATGAGCAAACGCCTCAAATATAACATGAGTCATCAGGCCCAGTTCTGAGGGCAAGGCGGATGACCCCGGGGCTCAGGGCAGCAGGATTGCTGGGAGCTATAGAGAGTGCCTGCAGACACATATGCTGCATGGCTGCTGGACTCCGTGTGCTTTCAGTCAGGCCAAGGACTACATGACATCTTTATGGGCAGCTATAGCAATGCCAATGCTAAGTGTTAGTTTTATTTAGTATTATTATAGGTAATATGGTTAAACCTCCCTGGCAGTGCATTTTTTCTGGAATTATGAGTCAAAAGTGGTACATTGTTTTTTCAAGAATTTTAGGCCTCCAAATCTTAAAGAGACTCTGTAACAATTTTTTCAGCCTTAGTTCTTCTATCCTATAAGTTCCTATGCCTGTTCTAATCTGCTCTGGCTTACTGCAGTCTTTCCTAACTGCACTGTCTCTGTAATAAATCAATGTATCTTTCCTCTGTCCTGTTTGTCGGGCTAAAGCTTGATTGTGTGGAATGTGCAGGGCTGCTTGTGATTGGTAGAAGCGATACACACCCTCTGCAGGCCCCCTGCATACTCTGAATGACTCATACACTATGCTTAGCTGAGCCTATTAGAAGCTGGTTAGTTTGTTTGTAAACACTGCCTAAAACTGTTAATTACAAGCCAGGATTGCAGCAGAGAGTGGCAGAAACAGCACAGAGGGGCACAGGAGAAAATAAGGAATAGAATGGTATGCTTTTTAGTGTAAGAATATTAGAGTACAGATTCTCTTTAAAGAGAACCCGAGGTGGCTTGTAAGAAGCCTATTAGCACACAGATATATAAAAAGGAGAACCGAGAGCCCAATATAGAGTAGTAAGTCAATGGCAATTGGTATAATGAGAAAGGAGTAAGATGTATACTCACAAACCAGGGTTACCTCCAGGCAACCACTGTATAAGCAGGTGAGGAGATTGACCTGTCCTCGCTCAGGATTAAGAAGTCGCTCTCTGTAGATGTGAAAAAAGGGGTATCCCCCTCCACCAAGGGTGGATATATAATGTATTATAAACAGAACAGAGGCGCCAAAAGGATAAAAACAGTAATTAAAATATTCAAAATTGCTTAGGAGGCAGTGGTGGACTTACCTCCCTCAAGCAGACACAAGAAAGCTGTGTAATTCAACATAGGGAAATTTAATGGTACACTCCAAGGGTTTGTACAAAACCTTAAAAACTCTCAAGGTTTTCTATATTTTTAAAAGCACTTGGTGAATAGCAGTTGCTTTGTCCAACTGCCAAATAAGTGTGCAGCAAGCAGGGAGGCTGACCAGCATCTTTGTATAAATCTTTTTCAGGGCATGTCTTTCTAAAGAATAAAGGCCATGCTGAGAATCCCCCATGAAGAGATGGACTAACCCAAAACTTGTCAGTAATATCAGATTTCTACTAACTACTGCAAGCAACAGCAACATAGGAGAAAAGTAATTTATGGCTCATTTTACTCTAGAAGAAATATACAACTTATTTGTATGTGTTTTAAATTTTAAGATTTTCGCAACAGTTCAACAGTGATGTAACAATGCAGAGTTGCTAAAGGGAATGCTCAGCTTCGGATGAGGTAGTTATCACAGAAGTTATTGTCAAAGTGGGTAGGATGAAAGACTTAAGTGACTGTGAACAAGGGACGATTGTCGGTGCAAGAAGCGCTGGTGCTAGCATCTCTGAAATGGTGACTCTTTTAGGATTTTCTCACCCAACAGTATCTCGGTTGTTTAGAGATTGGCAAGCGATAAGGACTGTTCTGGTCAAAAAAGGCTGGTGAACGAGAGAAGTGAAATGCGAGTAGTCTGCACCAACAAAAGGTCAACAACACCACAAATTAGTTACAGCTGAATTATTATTATTATTTATTAGATTTATATAGCGCCAACATATTACGCAGCGCTGTACAATAAATAGGGTTACAGACAATGAGAACAGGGGTGACAGAAAAATACAGGTAATAGACTATAGATACAACAATACCGGTAATAGCAAAAAGATACACAACACAATGCAGACAGTAGTACAATGCCAGATCATACACTGGAGTGGTAGTGGTAAAAATTACATGTTCCAAATTCTGGGTAAAGTGCACACAGGGTGGGGTGGACACCGAGGCCAACCAAGTTATCCTGGAGTATTTGGGGGCTGATGGTATTAAACACCGAGCTGAAGTCGAGTAGGAGGATCCTGGCGTAGGAGTTCGGATGTGAGAGCCACCGGCCTGAAGTTGTTGAGGACAGAGACACCCTGCTTTTTGGGGACAGGGATGATGGTGGACCTCTTGAAGCACGCTGGAACTTTGCCTTCCTGGATGGATTTGTTGAAGATAGAGGAGAGAATAGGGGCAAGCTGCCATGCACAAGTTTTCACACAGGCTGGTGACTGGGAAAATGGCCTAGTCCTCAATACTGCAAAAACAGTAGAGATGATCGTGGACTTTAGAAAACGTGCTGCCACCCCTCCTCCAATCTGCATCGATGGTACGGAAGTGGAAAGGGTTCCCTGCACACGCCTTCTAGGCACTACAATCTCCAAGGACCTTACTTGGAAAGCCAACACGTCCTCCACTCAGAGGAAAGCCCAGCAGAGGCTATTCTTCCTACAGCAACTGAAGAAGTTCGGGATGGCCCGGGAGCTTCTGACGAACTTCTACACAGCCACAATTGAATCTGTCCTCTGCTCCTCCATCCTTGTCTGGTACGCTGGCGCCTCCGCCAGCGACAGGCACAAACTACAGAGGGTCATAACATCAGCTGAAAAAATCATCGGGAAATCACTCCCCCCACTAGACCAACTCTACAACTCCAGACTTTGCTCCAGAGCTCTGAGGATCGTCAATGACCCGTCCCACCCAGGCTTCCGCTTCTTCCAGCGGCTCCCCCTGGGCCGGAGATTCCGGTCCATCTACACCAGGACTGAAAGACACGAATAGCTTCTTTCCCTCAGCTGTAAACTCTTTGAACTCTACAAACTTCTTACCTGCCCCATTCAAGTAGCATTCGGTAGCACGCGACATGACTGCACTGCCGCACATCTTACACCTTACATACTTGAGCTCTAACTTGTGTCAACATGTATGGTTAATCGCTGTATCTGTATTGTTTACTGTATTGTTTTTTGTACTGTATTACCGTATTTTTCGGCATATAAGACGCTCCGGCATATAAGACGCACCTTGGTTTAGAGGGCAAAAATAAGGGAAAAAAAAATAAACTAAACCTAGGTGCGTCTACATTGCTGGGGCGTCTTATGGACCTTTTACCCCCTAAAACTGCCTCTAAGCTACTCTACATCTACACTACACTACACTAATCCCTGCTGCCCTAACAACTAAACTACACTGCAATACAATACACTACACTACCACAACACATTAATACACTTCACTACACTATGCTACACTACACTACCACAACACTAACACAACACACCACTGCAATACCCTTCACTACACTATACTACACTACAATGCACTGACACAACACACAGCTTCACTACACTACACTGTACTATACTAACACTAAGCTGCACTACAATGACATTAATACTACACCTGTTCCTGCCGCCATGCTCCTCTTCCCCTCGCTTCAGCCGCGATCCTCTTCACCTCCTCAGGCGCAGTTCTCGGATGCCAACTCCGCCGCCAGGTCCTCCTCTCCTGTGAAGGGGAAACGAAAACATTAGTGGCATTGTCCCCCTCTCCTGCCGCGATCCGCTCGACGCTGCCACTCACGGAAAGCCGCCGCCGCCCCCTCCGCCGCTACACGCCGAGCGTCCATCCTCTTGCCCTCCTACTTCCTGTTTACATCACGTGCAGCAGTAAACAGGAAGTAGGAGGGCAAGAGGATGGACGCTCGGCGTGTAGCGGCGGAGGGGGCGGCGGCGGCTTCCCGTGAGTGGCAGCGCCGAGCGGATCGCGGCAGGAGAGGGGGACAATGCCACTAATGTTTTCTTTTCCCCTTCACAGGAGCGGAGGACCTGGCGGCGGAGGTGGCATCCGAGAACTGCGCCTGAGGAGGTGAAGAGGATCGCGGCTGAAGCGAGGGGAAGAGGAGCATGGCGGCAAGATGGGTAAGCGCTTCCCTGCGCACTCTGCAACATTTTTTTGGGTGCATTTGGCATATAAGACGCACCCAATTTTTCCCCCCTGTTTTGGGGAAGAAAAAGTGTGTCTTATATGCCGAAAAATACGGTATATTGTATGTCTTATTCCACACATAGCCCTGTACATGCCAAAACCAATTCCGGGTTCGACCCAGTCGTGCTTGGCGAAATAAATTATTCTGATTCAAGTATGATACACAAGGGGAGAGGGCCCTGCCAAAGGCTTACAATCTAGAGGTAGGGGTTGGTGACACAAAAGGAGGGGGTGCAGCAAGAAGTTATTGGCAGAGAGGATTAGGGCAGTGTTGAGTTGATGTAGGCCTCCTTGAAGAAGTGAGTTTTAAGTGCTTTTTTGAAGGTGTTGAAGGTGGGAGCGAGCCTGATGGGCAGTGAAAGAGTTCCACAGGATGGGGGCAGCTCGAGTGAAGTCCTGCAGTCGTGCATGGGAGTGTGAGATGCGTGAGGTGGTTAAGAGGAGGTTGTTGGAGGAGCGAAGTGGGCGGCCAGGTTTATATCTGCTGACCAGGTCAGTGATGTAGGTTGGGCAGGACTTGTGTATGCATTTGTAGGCCAAACATAGGATCTTGAAGCTAATTCTGAAGTGAATTGGAAGCCAATGAAGGGATTTGCGTAGGGGAGTCGTGGAGACAGAGCGGTGGGAGGAGTAGATGAGTCTGGCTGCTGCGTTCATGATGGATTGTAGGGGGGCTATGCGGTTTTGAGGGAGGCCTGACAGGAGGGAGTTGTTGTAGTCCAGGCGGGAGATGATGAGGGCATGGACAAGGAGTTTGGCAGTGTCTGGGGTCAGGAAAGGTCGGATCTTGGAGATGTTGCGTAAGTGGAAATAGCAGGCCCTAGCTACGGTTTGGATGTGGGAGGTGAAGGAGAGGGCCGAGTCCAGGGTGACACCCAGGCAGCGGGCTTGTGTGGTTGGATGAATGATTGTGCCATTGACAGTGACGTAGAGGTCAGTGGGGGGTGAGGCAGCACGGGGCGGGAAGATTAGGAGTTCAGTCTTATCCAGGGTTACTTTTAGGAACCTGGCAGACATCCAGGATGAAATAGCCGAGAGGCCAGAGGATACCTTCTCCATGGTGGTGGTGGAGAGGTCAGTGGTATGAAGGTAAATCTGGGTGTCATCTGCATATAGGAGATAGTTAAAACCCAGAGAGGAGATGAGTTTTCCGATGGAGGCGGTGTAAATGGAGAACAGCAGGGGACCAAGAACAATGCAGGTGTATCACAAAGCAAATCCAAATGCACAACAAGATGGACTTTGTAAAGGATGGGCCTTAGCAGAAAGAGACCATCAAGAGTGCCTTTGGCATCACAGACAAATAGAAAAAGATGCCTGTTGTGGGCCCTTGCCACCATGCTCTATCAGTCTCAAATTGGTTTGAGGAACATCAATCAGAGTTTAACCTTCTTCCATGGCCAGCTCAGTCCCCTGACCTCAATGCTATTGAGAACTTATGAGACGAATTTGAAAGATCACTTCAAAGCTTTGAAACGCCGCCATCCAATCTGACCCAACTTAGAGCCATTATGTCAGCATGGGCCAACATTCCTCAGCAATGGTATCAGCATCTTGTTGAGTCCATGGCAAGAAGAATATTGGCTGAGATCAGGGCCGGATTTGTACTCTTTACCGCCCTAGGCCACTGTCACCAGCCGCCCTCCTTCAGTATACTGTAGGTAGCGAGATGACCTCTCCCTATTTCCCTCTAATATAGGTAGCCTGATGACCCCCCCCCCCCCCCGTATAGGTAGCCAAATGACTCCTCCCCCTTTCCCTCCAGTATAGGTAGTCAGATGACATCTCCCCCCTTCTCTCTAGTATATGTAGCCAGATGACTCATCCCCCCTTTCCCTCCAGTATAGGTAGCCAGATGACTTCCTTAATCCCTCCTCCAGCCCCTCCCCCCACACACACACACCTTTGAGTATAGGTAGCCAGCTCGCCTTCACACTGCAGCAGCCATCTGTGTCACTTATTTCGCCTCTCTTCTCCATTGCAGAAGTCTCCAATGCTGCCCAAGTCCATACCCGCCGGTCAAAATGCAAACGTGCACAGAGAGCAAGGTGGCTGCGGCACAGGCAGCTAGCAGCAGAGTACCGCGATCAAGCGCTGGCCTGATCTCTCTGCATTGCAGCTGTTGCAAGCTTGCAAATGCTGCACCAGTTTGATGCTTTTGGTGCCCTAGGCCATGGCCCTAAATCCGGCCCTGGCTGTGATCAGAGCTATTATTAGAGGATGTCTTGTCCACTCAGTGTGTGTGTCTAAAAGGAAGTACTTATGTCATCCTCCATATCCCTTTCACTTCAGGTGTATGCTAGGATTTTTTCTTATCGTTTATCGCTGGCGAGTTTAGTAATTCAATATGGCCCATAAACGCTCACACACATGCAGACACACACACACACACACACACACACACACACACACACACACACACACACACACACACACACATGCAGACTTACACACACACACACACACACACACACACACACACACACACACACACACACACACACACACACACACACACACACACACACACACACACACACACACACACACACACACACACACACACACACATAGAGACTTACATACACATGCAGACACACACATGCAGACTCACCCACACATGCACACACAGACACACACATGCAGGCTCACATACACATGCAGGCTCACATACACATGCAGACTCACACACACATGCAGACACACACACATGCAGGCTCACACACACATGCAGGCTCACACACACATGCAGACTCACCCACACATGCACACACAGACACACACATGCAGGCTCACATACACATGCAGGCTCGCATACACATGCACACACAGACACACACATGCAGGCTCACATACACATGCAGGCTCACATACACATGCAGACACACACATGCAGGCTCACTCACACATGCAGACTCACACAGATACCCACATGCAGGCTCACACACACATGCAGGCTCGCATACACATGCACACACAGACACACACATGCAGGCTCACATACACATGCAGGCTCACATACACATGCAGACACACACATGCAGGCTCACCCACACATGCAAACTCACACAGACAAACACATGCAGGCTCACACACACATGCAGGCTTACACAGGCACACACATGCAGACTCACACACACATGCAGGCGCACACACACATGCAGGCGCACACATGCAGGCTCACACACACATGCAGGCTCACACACACATGCAGGCTCACACACACATGCAGGCGCACACACACATGCAGGCTCACACACACATGCAGGCTCACACACACATGCAGGCGCACACACACATGCAGGCTCACACACACATGCAGGCTCACACACACATGCAGGCTCACACACACATGCAGGCTCACACACACATGCAGGCGCTCACACACATGCAGGCGCTCACACACATGCAGGCTCACACACACATGCAGGCACTCACACACATGCAGGCTCACACACACATGCAGGCTCACACACACATGCAGGCTCACACACACATGCAGGCTCACACACACATGCAGGCGCACACACACATGCAGGCTCACACACACATGCAGGCGCTCACACACATGCAGGCGCTCACACACATGTAGACTCACACACACATGCAGGCTCACACACACATGCAGGCTCACACACACATGCAGGCTCACACACACGTAGGCCTAGTACACACCAGAGCGGTTCTGCTGCGGTTTGCGATCCGCTTGCGGGTGCGGATCCGCTAGGGTAATGTATTTCAATGGGCTGGTGCACACCAGAGCGGGAGGCGTTTTGCAGAAACGCATACTCCCGGGCTGCTGCAGATTTTGGATTGCGGATGCGTTTCTGCCTCAATGTTAAGTATAGGAAAAACGCAAACCGCTCTGAAAAACGGCAGTTCAGAGCGGTTTTGCAGGCGTTTTTTGTTACAGTAGCTGTTCAGTAACAGCTTTAATGTAACAATATATGAAATCTACTACACCAAAAACGCTTCCCGAAACCGCAAAATGCTAGCTGAAACGCTACAGAAAAAGAAGAAAAAGTGTTTCAAAATCTGCTAGCATTTTGCGGATCTGCTAGCGTTTTTTGGTGTGCACCAGGCCATTCAGGCGCACTTACATATGCAGGCTCGCACACACATGCAGGCGCACATACACACATGCAGGCTCACACATACATGCAGACTCACACACACATGCAGGCTCACACACACATTCAGGCGCACTTACACATGCAGGCTCGCACACACATGCAGGCTCACACACACATGCAGGCTCACACACACATGCAGGCGCACTTACATATGCAGGCTCACACACACATGCAGGCGTACTTACATATGCAGACTCACGCTCACACACATGCAGACTCACACACACACACACACACACACACACACACAGAGACTCACATACACATGCAGACACACACATGCAGGCTCACACATGCAGACTTACACACACACACACACACACACACACACACACACACACACACACACACACACACACTAACACACACATAGAGACTTACATACACATGCAGACACACACATGCAGACTCACCCACACATGCACACACAGACACACACATGCAGGCTCACATACACATGCAGGCTCACATACACATGCAGACTCACATACACAGACTTACACACACATGCAGGCTCACACACACATGCAGGCTTACACACACATGCAGACTCACCCACACATGCACACACAGACACACACATGCAGGCCCACATACACATGCAGGCTCGCATACACATGCACACACAGACACACACATGCAGGCTCACATACACATGCAGGCTCATATACACATGCAGACACACACATGCAGGCTCACCCACACATGCAGACTCACACATGCAGGCTCACACACACATGCAGGCTCACACACACATGCAGGCGCACACACACATGCAGGCGCACATGCACACATGTAGACTCACACACACATATGCAGGCTCACACACACATACAGGCTCACACACACATGCAGGCTCACACACACATGCAGGCTCACACACACATGCAGGCTCACACATACATGCAGGCTCACACACACATGCAGGCGCTCACACACATGCAGGCTCACACACACATGCAGGCTCACACACACATGCAGGCGCACACACACATGCAGGCGCACACACACATGCAGGCTCACACACACATGCAGGCTCACACACACGTAGGCCTAGTACACACCAGAGCGGTTCTGCTGCGGTTTGCGATCCGCTTGCGGGTGCGGATCCGCTTGCGGGTGCGGATCCGCTAGGGTAATGTATTTCAATGGGCTGGTGCACACCAGAGCGGGAGGCGTTTTGCAGAAACGCATACTCCCGGGCTGCTGCAGATTTTGGATTGCGGATGCGTTTCTGCCTCAATGTTAAGTATAGGAAAACCGCAAACCGCTCTGAAAAACGGCAGTTCAGAGCGGTTTTGCAGGCGTTTTTTGTTACAGTAGCTGTTCAGTAACAGCTTTAATGTAACAATATATGAAATCTACTACACCAAAAACGCAAAATGCTAGCTGAAACGCTACAGAAAAAGAAGAAAAAGTGTTTCAAAATCTGCTAGCATTTTGCGGATCTGCTAGCGTTTTTTGGTGTGCACCAGGCCATTTAGGCGCACTTACATATGCAGGCTCGCACACACATGCAGGCGCACATACACACATGCAGGCTCACACACACATGCAGGCTCACACATACATGCAGACTCACACACACATGCAGGCTCACACACACATGCAGGCTCACACACACATTCAGGCGCACTTACACATGCAGGCTCGCACACACATGCAGGCTCACACACACATGCAGGCTCACACACACATGCAGGCGCACTTACATATGCAGGCTCACACACACATGCAGGCGTACTTACATATGCAGACTCACGCTCACACACATGCAGACTCACATACATACATACACACACACACACACACACACACACACACACACACACACACACACACACACACACACACACACACAGAGACTCACATACACATGCAGACACACACATGCAGGCTCACACATGCAGACTTACACACACACACACACACACACACACACACACACACACACACACACACACACACACACACACACTAACACACACATAGAGACTTACATACACATGCAGACACAAACATGCAGACTCACCCACACATGCACACACAGACACACACATGCAGGCTCACATACACATGCAGGCTCACATACACATGCAGACTCACACACACAGACTTACACACACATGCAGGCTCACACACACATGCAGGCTCACACACACATGCAGACTCACCCACACATGCACACACATGCAGGCTCACATACACATGCAGGCTCGCATACACATGCACACACAGACACACACATGCAGGCTCACATACACATGCAGGCTCACATACACATGCAGACACACACATGCAGGCTCACCCACACATGCAGACTCACACAGATACCCACATGCAGACTCACACACACATGCAGGCTCGCATACACATGCACACACAGACACACACATGCAGGCTCACATACACATGCAGACACACACATGCAGGCTCACCCACACATGCAAACTCACACAGACAAACACATGCAGGCGCACACATGCAGGCTCACACACACATACAGGCTCACACACACATGCAGGCTCACACACACATGCAGGCGCACACACACATGCAGGCGCACACACACATGCAGGCTCACACACACATGCAGGCTCACACACACATGCAGGCTCACACACACATGCAGGCTCACACACACATGCAGGCGCACACACACATGCAGGCGCACATACACAGATGTAGACTCACACACACATGCAGGCTCACACACACATGCAGGCTCACACATACATGCAGGCTCACACACACATGCAGGCGCTCACACACATGCAGGCTCACACACACATGCAGGCTCACACACACATGCAGGCTTACACACACATGCAGGCTCACACACACATGCAGGCTCACACACACATGCAGGCGCTCACACACATGCAGGCTCACACACACGTAGGCCTAGTACACACCAGAGCGGTTCTGCTGCGGTTTGCGATCCGCTTGCGGGTGCGGATCCGCTAGGGTAATGTATTTCAATGGGCTGGTGCACACCAGAGCGGGAGGCATTTTGCAGAAACGCATACTCCCGGGCTGCTGCAGATTTTGGATTGCGGATGCGTTTCTGCCTCAATGTTAAGTATAGGAAAAACGCAAACCGCTCTGAAAAACGGCAGATCAGTGCGGTTTTGCAGGCGTTTTTTGTTACAGTAGCTGTTCAGTAACAGCTTTAATGTAACAATATATGAAATCTACTACACCAAAAACGCTTCCCGAAACCGCAAAATGCTAGCTGAAACGCTTTAGAAAAAGAAGAAAAAGTGTTTCAAAATCTGCAAGCATTTTGCAGATCTGCTAGCGTTTTTTGGTGTGCACCAGGCCATTCAGGCGCACTTACATATGCAGGCTCGCACACACATGCAGGCGCACATACACACATGCAGGCTCACACACACATGCAGGCTCACACATACATGCAGACTCACACATACATGCAGACTCACACACACATGCAGACTCACACACACATGCAGGCTCACTTACACATGCAGGCTCACTTACACATGCAGGCTCGCACACACATGCAGGCTCACACACACATGCAGGCTCACACACACATGCAGACTCACCCACACATGCACACACATGCAGGCTCGCTCACACACACATGCAGGCTCACACACACATGCAGGCTCACACACACATGCAGGCTCACACACACACATGCAGGCGCACTTACATATGCAGGCTCACACACACATGCAGGCGTACTTACATATGCAGGCTCACACACACATGCAGGCGTACTTACATATGCAGGCTCACACACACATGCAGGCTCACACACACATGCAGGCTCACACACATATTCAGGCACACTTACATATGCAGGCTCGCACACACATGCAGGCTCACACACACATGCAGGCTCACACACACATTCAGGCTCACACACACATTCAGGCGCACTTACACATGCAGGCTCGCACACACATGCAGGCTCGCACACACATGCAGGCTCACACACACATGCAGGCTCACACACACATGCAGGCGCACTTACACATGCAGGCTCGCACACGCATGCAGGCTCACACACACATGCAGGCTCACACACACATGCAGGCGTACTTACATATGCAGGCTCACACACACATGCAGGCTCACACACACACATGCAGGCTCACACACACATTCAGGCACACTTACACATGCAGGCTCGCACACACATGCAGGCTCACACACACATGCAGACTCACCCACACATGCACACACATGCAGGCTCGCACACACATGCAGGCTCACACACACATGCAGGCTCACACACACATGCAGGCTCACACACACATGCAGGCGCACTTACATATGCAGGCTCACACACACATGCAGGCTCACACACACATGCAGGCTCACACACACATGCAGGCTCACACACATATTCAGGCACACTTACATATGCAGGCTCGCACACACATGCAGGCTCACACACACATGCAGGCTCACACACACATGCAGGCTCACACACACATGCAGGCTCACACACACATTCAGGCTCACACACACATTCAGGCGCACTTACACATGCAGGCTCGCACACACATGCAGGCTCGCACACACATGCAGGCTCACACACACATGCAGGCTTACACACACATGCAGGCGCACTTACACATGCAGGCTCGCACACGCATGCAGGCTCACACACACATGCAGGCTCACACACACATGCAGGCTCACACACACATTCAGGCACACTTACATATGCAGGCTCGCACACACATGCAGGCGCACATACACACATGCAGGCGCACATACACACATGCAGGCGCACACACACATGCAGACTCACACACACATGCAGGCTCGCACACACATGCAGACTCACACACACATGCAGACTCACACACACATGCAGGCGCACTTACATATGTAGGCACACATAAACATGCAGGCTCGCACACACATGCAGGCTCACACACACATGCAGACCCACACACAAATGCAGGCACACACACATGCAGGCTCGCACACACATGCAGGCTCACACACACATGCAGGCTCACACACACATGCAGACTCACACACACATGCAGGCTCGCACACACATGCAGACTCACACACACATGCAGGCTCACACACACATGCAGGCACACATAAACATGCAGGCTCGCACACACATGCAGGCTCACACACACATGCAGACTCACACACACATGCAGGCTCACACACACATGCAGGCTCGCACACACATGCAGGCTCGCACACACATGCAGGCTCACACACACATGCAGGCTCGCACACACATGCAGGCTCACACACACATGCAGGCTCGCACACACATGCAGGCTCGCACACACATGCAGGCTCGCACACACATGCAGGCTCACACACACATGCAGGCTCGCACACACATGCAGACTCACACACACATGCAGGCGCACTTACATATGCAGGCTCGCACACACATGTAGACTCACACAGACACACACATGCAGGCTCACACACACACATGTAGACTCACACAGACACACACATGCAGGCTCACACACACATGTAGACTCACACAGACACACACATGCAGGCTCACACACACACAAGCAGGCTCACACACACACAAGCAGGCTCACATACACATGCAAGCTCGCACACACATGCAGGCTCGCACACACATGCAGGCTCACACACACATGCAGGCTCACATACACATGCAGGCTCGCACACACATGCAGACACACACAAATATAGGCTCACACACACACATGCAGGCTCACACAGACATGCAGGCTCACACACACATGCAGGCTCACATACACATGCACACTTGCACACACACGTAGACTCACACAGACACACACATGCAGGCTCACACACACATGCAGGCTCACACACACATGCAGGCTCACACACACATGCAGGCGCACACACACATGCAGGCGCACACACACATGCAGGCGCACACACACATGCAGGCGCACACACACATGCAGGCGCACACACACATGCAGGCCCACACACACATGTAGACTCACACACACATGCAGGCTCACATACACATGCAGGCTCGCACACACATGCAGACACACACAGACATGCAGGCTCACACAGACATGCAGGCTCACACAGACATGCAGGCTCACACACACATGCAGGCTCACACACACATGCAGGCTCACACACACATGCAGGCTCACATACACATGCAGACTTGCACACACACGTAGACTCACACAGACACACACATGCAGGCTCACACACACATGCAGGCTCACACACACATGCAGGCTCACACACACATGCAGGCGCACACACACATGCAGGCGCACACACACATGCAGGCTCACACACACATGCAGGCTCACACACACATGCAGGCGCACACACAGACACACACATGCAGGCTCACACACACATGCAGGCGCACACACAGACACACACATGCAGGCTCACACACATGCAGGCTCACACACACATGCAGGCGCACACACAGACACACACATGCAGGCTCACACACATGCAGGCTCACACACACATGCAGGCTCACACACACATGCAGGCTCACACACATGCAGGCTCACACACACATGCAGGCTCACACACAGACACACACATGCAGGCTCACACACACATGCAGGCTCACACAGACACAAACATGCAGGCTCGCACACACACATGTAGGTGCATACACACATGCAGGTTCATACACACACACACCTGTAAGTCAGCTCAGAATGTAAAGTCCCATACACACTCTTGTGCTTATCGGAAATACGATCATTCACTACAAATCACACCATTAATGTGCTTCTTTAGTGCATCAGGCCCAGTAGATAAGACAGCGAGGTGATCTTGCAGTCGGTAAACGTAGAATGCAGGTTTCTGCTATCACTGCCTTAAACAGCACATATGACTTATGCTGGAATGTATCCGCTAATAGGGGAAAATGTGTTGTTATTTCCCGGAGAAAAGTCCTCAAAAAGTCCCCATGGAAACGGCATTCACAGTCATAATTATATAAATTATATAGCAGCAAGCGTATCATTTAATGCAGACAACCATTTGCCCATATCAGGTAGTGAGAAAAGGTCTGCCGGACTGCAAACCACTTATAGCTGGATGGAATATGTATTCTATAGGGGAGGACCTTCAGCCAGTACAAAGAGGGTAATCAGCGGCATGCTGTGCAGAGGGAAAAAGTAATACATATATATATGCAGATTGCGTCGCCATGGCTATGCCTCGTCCACGGCCGGCTACCCATCATTTACAGGCCAAAAAATGCTGCACTATGAATTGTTTCTGCAATCCTTGTAAATTGGCCCAAACCCACACTTACTGTTACGCATTGCACCTAGAAAATGTTAGAATCTTTTTTGTTGCTTTAGAAAGTGTATACAGTAAATGGGTTTTTACTGATGTCTTTGTTCACATTAGCAAAATGTCTTTATTGCTTGCTTTCCTTGGAACCTCCATGGTTTAAAGTACAACTGAAGTGAGAAGAATATGGAAGCTGCCATACGTATGTCCTTTTAAACAATACCAGTTGCCTGGCAGCCCTGCTAGTCTATTTGGCTGCTGTAGTGTCACCAGAAACAAGCATGCAGATAATCTTGTCAGATCTGACAATAATGTCAGAAACACCTGATCTGCTGCTTGCTTGTTCAGGGGCTATGGCTAAAAGTATTAGAGACAGAGGATCAGCAGGGCTGCCAGGCAACTGGTATTGCTTATAAGGAAATAAATATGGCAGCCTCCATATCCCTCTCGCTTCAGTTGTCCTTTAACCAACTTCAGCCTACGGCTGTTTTCACCTCAAGGACGGAAGCAATTTTTCCCTGTCAGGGGCTCCTCCCAATCATTTGTCAATAACTTTATCACTACTTATCACACCTATATGTTCTATATCTTGTTTTTTTTGCCGCAAATTATGCTTCTTTTTTTTGGGGGGGGGGGGGGGGGGATACCTGTTTTCAGTAATTACGTTAATTTCTATACAATAGGGAAAAACAGGGAAAAATATAAATATACACTATTTCTCCAATTCCATCCCCTATAAAATTAGCAATGCTACTATAAATAAAACCCACCCATGTTATTTTCCCTTTAGTCCCAGCTATCACAACATTTAAATTATGTTCCAAGTACAATGTATTCTGACAATATATTATTTGGAAATAAGGGTGTATTTTATCTGCTTTTGGGTTTTATTGTTTCCCGTCATTAATTACCAGCCTTTATTTACTAAAATAACACTAATATATCCTCATGACATATATACTAAAAAAGTCTCTAAGGCAATTACTTGTTTTTTTGTTTTTAACTGTTATTTATTTGTATTTTCTAAGTGTTTGTTTGTTAACTGGGGGGGGGGGGGGGGGGGCTTAGGAAGAGATTAATTTAATTGATTCTTTATTAAAAATCTATGGTGACTGTAATTTTACAAACACTATCCTGTTTTTTTTTACTTTAGCAACGTTATTATGAATGGAAATGGCCCCTGATCGGGGTTGTGTTCATTCATTCCAGGCACTGCGATTCGCTCAGGGGAACACTTCCATCTTCACCAACCACCACCACATAAATGCCGCCGGGAACGAGCAATGTGCACTCCCGTAGCGTGTGGGAACAAGCGCCAACACTGGATGCGAATACATGTCTAGCTAGACTGTGGCAGCTCCTATCTAGATGACAACAGTTGTCCAGATACAATTAAGTGGTTAAAAGGGAAATTTAATCCTGGGAAGTCTTTATGCAGTTTAGTATTATTAAAATATATCAAACTACTAAAAAAGAGAATTGGCTCTTGGGTGCATGAGAAGGTACAAAACAGTTTTTATTGTAATATAAATTTAAATATACACAGAAATACATAAATAATTTGACTAACTAGAGTTCCCCTTAAAATCAATGGGTAATCTCCCCAGGCAGAAGTGTTCAAGGTAGTGAGGCTGCAGTCCTCACAAAAATAGGTAAAACAAAGAGTCCCACTCCAAACCCTAAATCCACAGTTGATAATATGTGAGAAGACGTTTAAATTCCATTTTCCAGACAAAGGATGATAGATGAAAACCACCTCATGTAGTGGAAGTTTTGAGCTGAATAGATCCAATCACATATTGATGAAACAAATGCTGGATATATATCACACCCACATCATAAAGGGGTATGTTGTAGTTCATATGCCGTATCATAAACCATTCATAGTTACCATCCTGTTATTCGTGAAGAACGTCCGGGTATTGGAACGTGGGTATGGAGTGGCTCATCTGTATAAGCCTGGAGGAGAAGGTAGCTGCCAGGGCGCCTGACATGTTTCGCCGCACTAGCGGCCTTTTCAAAGGCAGGCAGCAAAAAAGAAATGTCACCCATGAATGCCGTAATGGCGTTTATGAAGGCCGCCGCAGCAATGTCCGTCCCGCCCACTTCCGCCCACATCGAGACAACGTCAGCCGGAAGGCCGCGCTGACGTATGGGCGGCGACTCGCTGGAGCGCAAATGCACTCCTAGATGCCACACAGGAAGCGTAACATCGCGTCACTGTGAGGCTGGAAGCGAGAAGCCGAGCAAAGCTCAGAAAAGTGCAAGAAGAAAAGACGGGGCGGACATAAGCTCCAAATACGCGACCTGGGGATAGTGAAGTAACTAATATGCCCAAAAAGGGCCAAACCAACAAAAATAATAATAATAATAATAATTAAATTATTTTAAGTTGCCCACACCCGTCTAGACACAGCAAACAAACTACATGTGTCCAGAATGGTGTGGCCCCTGAATAAGGAGAGCATGCACATAAATATTACCATATGAATATGGGTATATATACCGGTATATATATATATATATATATATATATATATATATATATATATATATATATATATATATATATATATATATATATATATATATATATATATATATATATACACAGGATCTTCTCCAAAAATTAGCATATTGTGATAAAGTTCATTATTTTCTGTAATGTACTGATAAACATTAGACTTTCATATATTTTAGATTCATTACACACAACTGAAGTAGTTCAAAGCCTTTTATTGTTTTAATATTGATGATTTTGGCATACAGCTCATGAAAACCTAAAATTCCTATCTCAAAAAATTAGCATATCACGAGAAGGTTCTCTAAACGAGCTATTAACCTAATCATCTGAATCAACGAATTAACTCTAAACACCTACAAAAGATTCCTGAGGCTTTTAAAACTCCCAGCCTGGTTCATTACTCAAAACCGCAATCATGGGTAAGACTGCCGACCTGACTGCTGTCCTGAAGGCCATCATTGACACCTTCAAGCAAGAGGGTAAGACACAGAAAGAAATTTCTGAACGAATAGGCTGTTCCCAGAATGCTGTATCAAGGCACCTCAGTGAGAAGTCTGTGGGAAGGAAAAAGTGTGGCAGAAAACGCTGCACAACGAGAAGAGGTGACCGGATCCTGAGGAAGATTGTGGAGAAGGACGGATTCCAGACCTTGGGGGACCTGTGGAAGCAGTGGACTGAGTGTGGAGTAGAAACACCCAGAGCCACCGTGTACAGGTGTGTGCAGGAAATGGGCTACAGGTGCCACATTTCCCAGGTCAAGCCACTTTTGAACCAGAAACAGCGGCAGAAGCGCCCAACCTGGGCTACAGAGAAGCAGCACTGGACTGATGCTCAGTGGTCCAAAATACTGTTTACAGATGAAAGCAACATTTGCACGTCATTCGGAAATCAAGGTGCAAGAGTCTGGAGGAAGACTGGGGAGAGGGAAATGCCAAAATGCCTGAAGTCCAGTGTCAAGTACAGGTCAGGCGCTTCTGCAGCTGTTTCTGGTTCAAAAGTGGCTTTATCTGGGGAATGCGGCACCTGTAGCCCATTTCCTGTACATGCCAGTACACGGTGTCTCTGGATGTTTCTACTCCAGACTCAGTCCACTGCTTCCACAGGTCCCCCAAGGTCTGGAATCGGTCCATCTCCACAATCTTCCTCAGAGTCCGGTCACCTCTTCTCGTTGTGCAGCGTTTTCTGCCACACCTTTAACTTCCCACAGACTTCCCACTGAGGTGCCTTGATACAGCACTCTGGGAATAGCCTATTCGTTCAGAAATTTCTTTCTGTGTCTTACCCTCTTGCTTGAAGGTGTCAATGATGGCCTTCTGGACAGCAGTCAGGTCGGCAGTCTTACCCATGATTGCGGTTTTGAGTAATGAACCAGGCTGGGAGTTTTTAAAAGCCTCAGGAATTTTTTGCAGGTGTTTAGAGATAATTAGTTGATTCAGATGATTAGGTTAATAGCTCGTTTAGAGAACCTTTTCATGATATGCTAATTTTGTGAGATAGGAATTTTGGGTTTTCATGAGCCGTATGCCCAAATCATCAATATTAAAACAATAAAAGGCTTTGAACTACTTCAGTTGTGTGTAATGAATCTAAAATATATGAAAGTCTAATGTTTATCAGTACATTACAGAAAATAACTTTAAAAATAACTTTATCACAATATGTTAATTTTTTGAGAAGATCCTGTATATATATATATATATATATATATATATATATATATATATATATATATATATATATATATATATATATGAAACACTGCAGGAAGGCACGAAAATGCCAGCTGTGCGCTAGTGGTGCGGTAAAACGCATCAACATAAGTGCACAGAGCCATGCGTTCCCCGGAGTGTCACCCATCAAACATCACATGAAATAAAGTTAGAGGGGGAGAAACACCTCCATAAAGCATCAAAACCCGGTGCCACATGGTGCACAAGAGGACACGCTAGAAACATGTCCATACACATTAGTATTATTAAAAGTTATATTCCTATTTCAGGCTGCAGCCAGAGAGAATTTGCAAAAACCCAGAGGGTGACAGTGTAGGGCCGAGGCTGTACATATGCATAACTAGTCTACATGCTAGTGGCGCGTTCTGTTGCTATGCAGGAGGGAGCTGACTGGAGTGACGTACTGCAGTGGGCGGGGTGAGTGGGGAGTGCAACGCTTGGCCAAATTGATCTGGCAGGCTGATCAGTGGCCAAGACATCAGGGACATCGGGGGCCACTGTACTCACGCTAGCAGAGGCAGTAGTTATCGGCATGTGTACCAGACTTAAGGTGCCCACTAATGACACAATCTTCTTTATTCAATCTTACCACTTCTATGCAGGGCAGTTTCTAGGTCTAATTGCTCCCATGGCAAGTGCCAAAAAATACAGGTTTCCAGAATGGCAGTCCCCATACGCAGTGCCCTTCCCCCCTCCCTGTGTTTAGGTTGCCACTGGTTTGCCAGAAATGTACCCCTCAGCCAGAGACCCCCCCCCCCTCCCTTAAAAATCGTGCAGAGCACAGTGGAAGGGAGAACTCATGATCCAGGCAGGGACTCTGGAGACATATAATCTGACTTACTCCATGGCCTCTTTGACTGCAATAGCAGCAGACCGTCAGTGTCATCTCGTAAACCGCCACTTCGCTGGTCACGTGATGACCTACGTCTTGCAGTTATGGAAAAACAGGATGCCCAAGAGAGGAGTCTAGATCACAGGAGTCTCCCGGTCTGGCTGGATGGCAGGTTCTTGCAATGCTCTGCATTCTCCTCTCCTCCTTCTGCACTGCCTGCTCCTCCCTCCTGCACTGTGCCCTGGGCGGAGAACCTCCCCGCCTGCCCCAAGAAACGGGCCTGCTTCTATGCAATATAAGGAACTACCTAAAGTATCCATTCATAGTACAGGTATTACTCAGTTTACCCTTCTGCAACATAAATTTGGTAAGATTTTACAATCAAGATTGTATCATTAGTGGACACCATTAAGCTTAAATTGCTTTTCTGTCTGCTGGTCAGGAAGTACGTTACTGGGAATCCAGGCTTTCCCCGTCATATTTCCGTGGTTGCGAGCATGCGCGCCGCACCGCTGGCAATAAATGTGAAATTTCTGCGTCACTCGTTGACTTTCATTACTTCCGCCGCCGTGTCAACGCGGAAGTCCGACGGTAACACGCTGTTGACTTTGCTGCGGCTCGGCGGCCAATTGGGCACTTCTTAATCTATCTAGGGGCCTAGAATGTAACTGTGAATGCCGCTCACTCAAGAAGCTACATGTAGTGCATGGGAGAACTCGATTGAATGACCACCGTGCTTCAGCAACCATTCTTTTCACCTATGGATCCCAAGTGGTAAACAACAGGGACAATCGCTGGCACCTGCCCAAGCCCAAGGAAAACTCCAATGTAGAAACAGAGGCTCCAGGCATGTACAGGCAACAGTCCTCATGCCCACCGCTCACCCCGTCCCCCTCCGTCCTAATGCCCCCATAAGTGTTACATGTCGTGGCTGGGTTGCAAACGATTGCACATCCCTGCCTTGGCGGCGGCGGTGTTCTTGATCCCGCTCCCAGGAGCGCTCTGCACATGCACACTACAAGTCACCGAGTGCTGCTGGGCCAGCGCTTGCGCAGAAGTGCAAGACCTGGCCAACCTAGATCATTTATGTGGGCATTTAAAAGGGAACAGAGGGGGATGGAGGAGCGTGGGGGGAGCTGTGGGCATGGGGATTGCTGCCCATACATGAGTGTGTGAAGTGAGAGGTATATAGAGGCTGCCATATTTATTTCCTTTTAAACAATTACAGTTGCCTGGCAGCCCTGCTGATCTATTTGGCTTGCAGCAGTGTCTGAATAACACCAGAAGCCAGCATGCAGCTAATCTTGTGAGATCTGACATTAATGTCAGAAACACCTGATCTGCTGCATGATTGTTTAGGGTCTATGGCTAAAAATATTAGAGGAGGAGCATCAGCAGGGCTGCCAGGCAACTGGTATTGCTTAAAAGGACATAAATATGGCAGCCTCCATATCCCTCTCACTACAGTTGTCCTTTACGCTAAGTACACACATGTGATAACTGTTGCCCATCGAAGTTCGGGAAACGATCAGTGGCATAGCAATAGGGGATGCAGAGGTTGTGACCTCACCGGGGTCCAGTGCTGGTATTGATCACTTCTCTAGATGATTTGAATAGTGGTAATCCTTAGCAAACGTTTCCCCACCTCTGCTTGCACCTCTAACACCATGGTTGTTCTTGGCAGGATTAGGTGCGCCATATTATTATATATAGTGTGCTTGGGGGAGGGATCCCAATGTAGAACTTGCACAGGGGCCCAAAGCTCCTTAGCTACGCCACTGGAAACGATCCCTCAGGTTACAATTCGGGGACTGATGCTGTAGAGACATATCGTTAGCCTTCAGGCTAGCAATGTGTTCTGTTGCTATGGAGGGGGTGGAGGGACAACCATCCGCGCATAGGGGAATGAATTCCTGCGGGTTGGGGAAGCAAAAATAACACTGCTACCAGTCCTGTTCAGGGGTTGTTAAAGAGAACCCGAGGTGTGTTTAAAGAATGTTATCTGCATACAGAGGCTGGATCTGCCTATACAGCCCAGCCTCTGTTGCTATCCCAAACCCCACTAAGGTCCCCCTGCACTCTGCAATCCCTCATAAATCACAGCCATGATGTGAGGCTGTGTTTACATCTGTAGTGTCAGTCTCAGCTGCTCCCCCGCCTCCTGCATAGCTCCGGTCCCTGCCCCGTCCCTTCCCTCTAATCAGCAGGGAGGGAAGGAATGCAGGCGGGGACTGGAGTTCTGCAGGAGGCGGGGAGAGCAGCAGACTGACACTATAGAGATAAACACAGCCAGCTCTGACAAGCTGTTTGTCAGCAGCATGGCTGTGATTTATGAGGGATTGCAGAGTGCAGGGGGACCTTAGGGGGGTTTGGGATAGCAACAGAGGCTGGGCAGTATAGGCAGATCCAGCCTCTGTATGCAGATAATATTCTTCAAACCCACCTCGGGTTCTCTTTAAGGATCCAACATGACAGTTACTTAAATTACAAAAAAAAAAAAAAAAAAAAAAAAAAAAGAGTTTAACTTACCTGGGGCTTCTACCCGACCCCTGCAGATGTCCTCTGGTCTCCCGCCACGGATCACTTCTGTTTGCGCTGACTTTAATGTTGCCGACCACTGCGCCTGCGCGGTCCCGCACCTGCGCATGGCCAGTTGCTGGCAACATTAAAGTTGGCGAAAACAGAAGTGAGCCGGGCACAGGACATCTGCAGGGGGCTGGTAGAAGCCCCAGGTAAGTTAAACTATTTTTTTGTAATTGCTTACAGTAAGTTACAGGTGTCGTTTAACCAGGTAACAACCTCCCCCCCCCCCCTCCCCAGGGGATACTTACCTCTGGATCCTAATGAGGCTTCCCCTACCCTTCTAAGCCTCAGGGATCCAGCTCAGTCTCCCACAAAACTACAGCCGACAAGGATGTTGGCAATAGCGCCTGCAATATTTAACTACTGTGATCCTGCGCCGTTGCAGTAGCGGCTTTCCGATTGGGCTCAGGTGTAAACATCTGAGCCCGATCGCGTCTGCTCTATTGCGCAGTAGAGCAGACCCAATCAGGCTCGGGTTTTTCCACTTGTGCCCAATTAGAAAGCCGCTACTGCACTGCCGCAGGATCGTGGTAGCTAGATATTTACCTTGCCGGTGTTGGGGGGCTGCCAGTGCTGGATCCCGGAGGGTGAAGAGGACAGAGTAAGCCTCATTAGGATCCAGAGGCTTCCCCCTTCAGAGGTAAGTATATCCTAGGTTTGTTTTTATTTAAAGTGTATCTGAGATGGTTCACTGGCCCTTTTTTATACTTACCTGGGGCTTCCTCCAGCCCCATGAGCACAGTGGCTTCCCTCGCCGTCCTCTTCGGCCCCTCCATTCTGCTACTATGAATCCGGTCGCCACCAGTTGTGGGCTTCTGTGCATGCAGCCCCCTGCTGCGCTCCTGCCCCCTGGTGTGTTCTGCGCCTGCGTAGTAGTACTACTGCGCAGGAGCGGAATGCTCCAGGGGATAGGAAGGCGGAAGGTGCACGTGCGGCCAAGCCGTGCATGCACAGAAGCCCAGGACTGGTGGGCACTAACCGGATTCGTAGCCGGTGACTGCCTGGACTACTGGGAGTCATAGCGGCAGAATGGAGGAGCCGAAGAGGACGGCGAGGGTGGCCACGGTGCTCATGGGGCTGGTGGAAGCCCCAGGTAAGTATAAATCGCGGCTAGTGAACCATCTCAGACTCATTCTGAGCAGGATCGATTAGTGGCCGATGTACACACAGAATAATTATCGGCCTAAACTATCTCACGTGTGTACGTTCCTTTAGCCTCTGTGGAAAATTCCAACAATAAAACAAAAAGCCAGCGAGGGGTTCGCGACATCTGTCTGCAAGCGGGGAACAGATACAGAGACACCAACATGACAGGGCAATGAGAACTTCACACACACCAATCTGCTCTACATAACAAAAAATGAAAGAACTGGGTGTCTGGCATTGTTCTGCAAGCCAATCTGGCAAAAGGTTAATGGAGTGGCAGCTAGAGAGCAAGCTGGGGAGGTGGTCATGAAAGAAAAAAGCAATTGTGAGTGAGAGTGGGGGAGCAAAGGAGAGAGAGAGAGAGAGAGAGAGAAAGAGGGAGAGAGACAAGAATAGAGAGGCGTTATCTGCACAGGAGGATGGAGGGGGAGACAGAGAGCTCAGCAGACAGGCAGGCAGTGTGAGGAGAGGAGGAGGAAGGCAGCATGTGTAGTGTCATGTAACCAGGGACAACCACACAAGCACAGTCCTGGGGAGGCAGGCAAGTGGGCAGGCACAGTCCCAGTCCTGCCAGCCTGCTGCTGCACAAGGGGGGAAACAACAAGCTGACTTTTACAAGAAGAAGCCCTGCGCTGTGTGTGTTGTGTGATCAGCCAGCTGCAGCCTCTCTCTCCATTGTCAGGGCTGCCAGTGAAATCCGAGCTGCAGCAAAGAGGCACAAAGAAGAACAGGAAGATCTCCCACCCCAGCATCAGCCAGGAGCAGCGTGTCTGCGGCTCCCCAGGCCCACCGGCCAGGCCCCCCCTCTATTTCCCCGGGAAGATCGAGGGGACTGCAAGCTGCCATTCATGAATTAATCATCAGATCTCAGCATGGGGAAATCCAACAGCAAGCTGAAGCCGGAGGTGGTGGAGGAGCTGACCAGGAAGACTTACTGTGAGTGCAATGCGGGCTTTCTGTGGGAGTGGGTGGGTCGGTGGACTCGGCGACCTGAAGCTGCTGCTGTCTGGTAGCCATGGGCTACTGATCTGGGTGTGGAGCTGGGGAGGAGGAGGGACTCGCAGGTAGCTCAGGACGCTGTTTGGGGGTGAACAGATGTCCTGGAAGTTAGGCTGTTGGGGTTACCTGCTTAGATGAGTTACTTTTACATCTACATGGGAGTCGGGAGACAGTCAGATTGTGGAGTAATCTGACAGGAAGTTGTATCGTGTGTATGTGTCTAAATTGCACCTGATCGATAACATGATCAATTTTCCCAAGATGACTCGAAACCTATTCTGTTATCGTACAGAAGCAGATCAGATATGTCGGAAATAATCATCTGATTCCTGTGAATCAGGTGGTAAATCATTTTTTTTACTTAGCTGTATGTTTTTTTTAAAGTAGCCACAAGCTATCCTTTTTTTTGGGGGGGGGGGGGGGGGGGGGGAATCGACATCACAATCGAGATGCAGTACTGCAATGTTGACAACAAAATTGTATCGTGTATGGCCGGCTTAACGCCTCTCGGTAATTGCAGCAGATTGATCAGGAATGTGCGGCAAAAGTGCTGCCAAAGTGCAGCAGATGCTCCGAACAACCAATCGGAACCCTTCCTTGCGTTTTGTTTCTCAGCCCCTGCGTCCTCTGTGACTGGGATGGGCTACCTGTTGCTCTCAGGCTGCTGCTGTGGGACTACAAGGCTCAGTGAGCAGTAAAGAATAGATAGATGAAATCTTCACCCCAAAAGACTATAGGTGAAGATTGACTGGCTGCTCCAACAAATATATCTTAAAATCGATCACACTAATAAAAACAATCCGATCTACAGGTCTAGTAAGGGGGCCATACAGTGGTCATTTTGTTTAATGATTAGAAAATTATCATTTATTGAAAATCTACGCCAAAGAGTATAGTAATTTTGACCTGATCAAAATCCATTGAATCTGTGAAGCTAGCCACATAATGTGTGGTCTGATGTGGTCAATCGATTGGAAAATAGCAGTCTATGTACCACATATGCACCGTTGGTCTTTAGTGAGATTTCAATAGAAATCAGACTGAAAATCAATGCTACTTCCACTAGAGGAGTTCTGCAAGATATCTGACAAGACACCCGTTCTCTCGATAACTATTTTGATCAATACAAAATCAATTGAATTTTTATTGATTGGCCATGTGTGGGTCAGTAGGTCACTGACAGATCTGATCAAAGTTATGAAATCTGCCAAAGCGTCTATGTCCTGTATATCCACGTTTGCTCCATATTGGTTACAATCATTGTGGAACAAATTTGGTTAAAATTTTCCAACTTGTCCAATTGCACTCTCACTCTGTAAGACCATCAGAATCAATCAAAACGATGGACTCTGTGAAAAGATCACTGTTTTAATTTGAACTATGTATGGACACCTTTATCAGTTGAGGCACCTTATCCCTGTGTGACCAACAGGTATCCACAGATAGGAACCCGAGGTGTGAGACCTATGGAAGCTGCCATATGTATTTCCTTTTAAACAATACCAGTTGCCTGGCAGCCCTGCTTATCGTTCTGGTCAGTAGTATCTAAACCACACACCTGAAACAAGCATGCAGCTAATCGTGTCAGATTTGTCATAGACATCTGATCTGCATGCTTGTTCAGGGTCTATGTATTAGGGGTAGAGGATCAGCAGGACAGCCAGGCAATGTGCATTATATAAAAGGAAATAAACATGTCAGCCTCCGTATCCTCACCTCGGGTTCCCTTTAACATTTTGCTTTTGCACCTGAATTTTATATATCAATGCATTAGTGTGACCGATTTTTTTAACTACCGGTAGTCTTCCCAGGTGCCTATAGATAACCAGTGTCGATGGGCAGATCTGATCTAATCTCTGCCGTATGTGTGTGAAACAAAACCAAAATGATCTGGCTTATAGCTACTATTCCACACCACGTCTGTTTTTATGTTAGTGCTGTTGGGAACTGCATCCGATGACAGCAACATGTCACATTTATGGTAGCCACTGCAGTCCGCTCACTCTCAGAGCCTGCCGTTGCCAGACAAACGTTTACTTGTGTTCAGTCATTCGGTTTCTGCTGTGAAAATGACACACTCTTAGTCGCACACAATCGCTGAACAGGTGGAACACTGGATGTCCTACGGAGCGGTGTACAGTTGCCATTGCAGCATCAGACAAAAGCGGGCGATTCATTTGTAGGTTTGCGCCGTGGGGAGTTTAGCGTCCCATCTGCTAAGTGACTGTCTGAGGTTTATCAGACGTTGAGTGATTAAACATGGACATTCATAGACTCTAGGAGCTTATAGTTCTTGAAAACTGGGGATGGGGGGGGGGGGGGGGGGTGTATGTCAATGCACTACCATGGTCTGCAGTGCGAAATGTTTCAGCTGAAACAACCACTGTCCGTTTGCCGATGGATTTGGCCTCCAAAAGGTTATGTTTACCAAAAGAACAGAATACCAAGCAGCTCGGGGTGACTCAAAACCACTAGGAAAGTGTAGTGGACCAAAAGAGACAGAAAACCCCTCCTACTAAATAAAAAGCAATGCTTAGTGTGGTTTGCTTTCGTAAAACAAAAGGTATTTGTGATATTTCAGATTTAAGTGTGTAACTTTGGTTACTCACAATGCACCACTTCTAAATATGCAAATGATCTCATTTTTGCCCCAGGAAGCCAGGCTTACATCCAGAACCGCTGGTGTATAGCAAACCTATAGCTTTACATTTTACAGAGCCACACCAACCCCACATGCTGACAACCTGTTTGACTGTTGGTCCTCCTCGGTGCATGGCAAGGATTGATATGGCTCTATGGGATAGGGCTTGGACCAGAACAACAGAATACCTAAGCAGCTTGGGTGACCAAAAACACACTAGGAAAGTATAGAGGGCCAAAAGAGACTGAAAAGCCCTCCTACTAAAAAAAGCAAAGCCTGGCTTCAGGGGCATAAAGAGATAATTAGCCGTCACCAATAGAATGCATGCAATTATTTCCTTCTGGGACGCCATGTGGGTTTCCAGTTAGCAGTTTCTATGCCTAGGCTATGTTACAACCTTACCTATTAAGCCCAATCTACATGATACGATTCTTTATACAATTCGATTACGATCCTATTTACGATCCGATTAAATCCGACATGTCCGTTCGGGATTCAATTCGATTATATCGAATTGAATGGAATCCTGATCGGACATGTCGGATTTAATTGGATTGTAAATAGAATCATAGTCAAATCATATAAACAATCGTATCGTGTAGATTGGGCTTTGGACCTATGTGACTTGTTTTTGTTATTTTGTGATCTACAGTATTACCATTTTTATGGTCCTCTGATTGGTAGACTGCGCCTCAAGCAGAATTGTGGCTCCCAGTTGAATGCAGCAGAATGCTGTCTCAGGGTATGTGGCCACAAAACGATTGGGAGCGCTGAAATCAGGAATTGGGGATGTCTTCAGAAATGTATAAAGTGCCAGCTATCTGTTACATGCAGTCTCGGGATGTCTGTACAGACGATCTATAAACTGTAAGCTTCTGTGGCTCAGATCTCTCTATCGCTGTGCATTGTGTTTCCAGGTAGTTGAGCATTATTATTCTGTTTGTGCAGTGAATCACTGGAGTCAGGCGTATGGTAATTCTGTGTACATACGGTGTGTTGTGTGGACGCTGCAGTGCCTGTTAGCGGATGGTATTGTTTACAGGGCATAATCTGCAGCTCTTGGTAGTCAGTGATTTGTTTATAGCTGCGTGTTGGAATCAGGTGATTGTTATGTGGATGTAGATTGTTCCCAGGCAGAATAACATGATCTGTGCAGGTGATTTATGCTACCCTATACATCTGTGATTGCTGTGCTGCATCCTGCAGCCTCCTGCGCCTCCTACTCTGCACTGGCTGCAACTTATTGCACCACTCGGGTGACACAGGTGGCTGCTTACACTGGGCACTGTCTGCACCTTATTGCACCCCTAGGAGGACACAGGTGGCTGCTTACACTGGGCACCCGCTGCATCTTATTGCACCCCTAGGACACAGGTGGCTGCTTATGCTGGGCACTCTGCATATTGTTGTACCCCTTGGCTGGCATATATAGCAGTTTACTCTGGGCACTTTCTGCATTACACCCTCGGGGGACACAGTTGGCTGCATACACTGGGAACCTTATTGCACCTCTCAGCTGGCACATATAGCAGTTTATGCTGGGCACACTCTGCATCTTATTGAACCCCTCGGTGGACACAGATGGCTGCTTACGCTGGGCACTTTCTGCATATTATTGTACCCCTTGGCTGGCATATATAACAGTTTACGCTGGGCACTCTCTGCATAATATTGCACCTATTGGCTGGCACATATAGCAGTGTACACTAGGCACTATCTGCATATTATTGCACCTATTGGCTGGCATATACAGCAGTTTATGCTGGGCACTATCTGCATATCATTGCACCTATTGGCTGGCATATATAGCAGTTTACACTGGGCACTATATGCATATTATTGCACCTATTGGCTGGCATATATAGCAGTTTATGCTGGGCACTATCTGCATATTATTGCACCTATTGGCTGGCACATATAGCTGTTTACACTAGGCACTTTCTGCATACTATTGCACCCCTTGGCTGGCATATATAGCAGTCTTGCGCTGGGCACTCTCTGCATCATATTGCCCCCTCTTGGCTGGCATATATAGCGGTTTGGGCTTGGCACACTCTGCATGTTGTTGCACCTCTTGGCTGGCACATGTGGCACCTTACACTGGGCACTTTGCATCTTAATGCACTTCTTAGTTTGCACATACAGCATTTCATGCTGGGCACTCTGCAACGTATCACACCCCTTGCACTCTGCATCTTATTGCACCCATTGCCTGGCACATGCAACATTTATGCTGGGTACTCTGCATCTTATTGCACCCCTTGGCTGGCACATGTGGTGCCTCACACTGCACACAATCTACATTACATTGTGTCCCTAATTTGGCAAATTCTTCATTATGTACTGATCACTTGGCAACTTATTGCACCCCTTGGCTGGCACATCGTGCAGCTCATGCTTAGTTCCCCATGGATGATATCCAGAGATGAACTGTGATGAATTGGGGCCCTGGGCAAGCTACCAGTTTAGCCTATGCCCCAGGCATTCCTTTACGTTGCTTCATGGATAATTTATTGTCCTCCTTGGCTGGCACTTGGAGCAGCACATGCTATGCACCCCGTGCCCGGCACATGTGGCAGCTGATGTTAGGCACTCCATGCCTCTTATTGCCCTCCTTCCTTGGCACTCTCTGCAGCTGCCTTTTGCTCTCCTAGCTTGGCTTGCCCTGCAGATCCCTGTGGCTGCCTCCCTCTTGGCATAGACTGCACTTGAGGATCCAGCTTCCTGGTCTCGTGCTGGAGCTGGTGGCATGTCATGTTGGCACACGGCGCAGCTAATCACACTTCCTGGGCACAGCGTGCAGCTCGTACCCCCTCTGCTGCAGTGCATTATTCGGCTTCCTGGGCACAGGATGGTATTTCACTGAACTCCGCAAGACATCAGCACGTATGCACTTTCCAAGCTGGGCCGCCCCCTTTCCAGGGAGAGCACGCATGGGTGCCTGTCTGTGCGGAGAGGCCTACTGCAGGAGAATCCCTGGGCTGGGCTGGCTGAAGGCTGGGGATCTCTGCAGCACAACACACATCAGAGTCAGGAATCCACAGCTGGGAGAGTTTCTGTACAGCATTGTGGATAATCTACACTTCATAGGCCTCCCTATAGGACTGGCGGTGGGATTTAGTGTCTCAGCCAGCCAGTAATGAATCTGCATCTGCAAATCATTTCATGGCTATGGTTATAAGGGAGATTATTATTATTTAAATGGCGCTGACATCTTCCGCAGCAGCATACATAGTCATTATTATTATTACTTAGTATTTATGTAGCGCTGGCATTTTCCGCAGCACAATACAGAGTATATTTTCTTGTCACGTAAAGAGGAACTTTAACCCCGGCTTGAACTTCATACCAACCAGTAGCTGATACCCAGGGTCGGACTGGGACACCAGAGGCCAACCAGGAAAGTTTCAGCCTGGGACCTGTTTCCCCCCCCCCCCCCCCACACACACACACACAGCAAGGGATTGAACACCCCCCCTCCCCCCACACCATTGTGAGCTCGCTCGTGCATGTACTACAGAAATTTTGCACTATATAAATACATCAGTTGTTAGGACATTAGATTATGGTAGGGAATATATTGTGAGCACTTCTGAGGACAGTCCATAACAGGGAGACGGACAAATGCAGCGCGCGCAGCAAAAAAATGGGTGTCACCATGCACTGGAACGTGGGCGTGGTCATGATGGGTCATTGGCAGACCTCAAAATACCAGGGCTGTGGAGTCGGAGTTGGAGTCAGAGTTGAGGAGTCAGAGCCGGGGCAATTTTGGGCACCCGGAGTTGGAGTCGGAGTTGTTGGTTTCATAAACTGAGGAGTCTGAGTTGGAGACGGTTGATTTTTGTGCAAAATCCACAGCCCTGTTAAGTATTAGACTAAGGAGTCGGAGGTATAGGTAGTTAGATATAGGTGCTCCCAGTATAGGTAGCAAGTTATAGGTGTTCCCGTTATAGGTCACTATAGGCGCCCCCAATATAGGTAGCAAATTATAGGTGTTCCCAGTATAGGTAGCCAGGTCTGTAGGTGTCCCCAGATTAAGTAGCCAGGTCTATAGGTGTCCCCAGTTTAGTTAGCCAGGTCTATAGGTGTCCCCAGTTTAGTTAGCCAGGTCTATAGGTGTCCCCAGATTAGGTAGCCAGGTCTATAGGTGTCTCCAGTAAAGGTAGCCAAGTAGGTAGCCAGCCCAGGTCTATAGATCTCTCCAGTTTAGTTAGCCAGGTCTATAGGAGTCCTCAGTATAGGTAGCCAGGTCTATAGGTGTCCCCAGTTTAGGTAGCCAGGTCTATAGGTGTCCCCAGTTTAGGTAGCCAGGTCTATAGGTGTCCACAGACTTGGTAGCGCAGGCAGCGGCAGTGAGCGGGGAACATACTTCTTCCTGGTTCCAGCTCTGCGTGCTGCTCTGGTCTGGTCTTTTCAGTTGTCCAATCACGCTCTCACAGGAAGCACAGCGAGAGCGTGACTGGACAGAACAGAAGACCAGACCAGAGCAGCGGCATGCAGAGCTGGAACCAGGAAGTAGTAAGTTGTTCCCTGCTCGCTGCCCCTGCGGTACATAGTGATTTGGAGGGGGAAGTGTGGAAAGGGGGGGCAGGAGATGGAGGGGGGGAGACTGCTCCCCTCCCCGCTTCTCTGTCCCCGCCGCTGCTCCTCCTTCCTGCGCTGTGCCCCCTCCTGCAGTGCTCGGGGACACTGACCTCAGTGTAATTAAAAGGCCTACCTGGGAAAATCCCGAGCTCCCGCCGGCCCAGTCTGACCCTGCTGATACTCCCTTTCCCATACACAATAAATCTTTACCTTTTATCCACTAGTTCATCAGGAGAGTCTATATAGCTAATATTAAAGGTGCAACCGCTCCCACAGTGTGATGTCATGACTATGGTCCTGACAGTTTGCTGTCTGTGAACCTCGTTGCATTGTGTGAAATAACGGCTTTTTCCAACCATCAAGCAAGCAGTATCTTCCTCTGTGCATAGAACTCTCAGTGACGAACATTCCGTACAGATCACCTGGCAGAGCTAAAGATGTCACCACCAGTGAAAAATTTTAGAATGTAAATCAGGGTGAGGAAAGATTTAACAGTGAGCAAACACTGGCTAAATAATCTGTTAATGAATATTGTAAGAAAAAATTAAATTCATTATTCGTTATTTTAACTTCAGTTCCTTTTTAACTGTCCTTCAGAGGGGCTCACAATCGAATCCTACCATAGTCCTATAGCTGTATCATGTAGTGCATGTATCATAGTCTAGGGCCAATTTAGGGGGGAAGCCAATTAACTTATCTGTATGTTTTTGGGATGTGGGAGGAAATCGTAGTGCCCGGAGGAAACCCACGCAGAAATGGGAAGAACATACAAACTCTGTGCAGATAGTGCCCTGGCTGAGAGTTAAGCCGCGAGCCCATCACTGCAAGGCATAATTGCTCTGAGAATTTGCTTTGATTATTTTTTGGACTCAGCTGGACTTTAAAACTTTGCAAAAACATTTTTTTTGTTCAGTAAAAACATTACAATAGCCTGTCTCAAACTGATTCAAATAAAGGGGGAGCAGATAGTACTCTGCTCTTCAAACAGTTTAGAGAAGTCACACTTGATTAGCTTCACACCTTCCCTCTGGATAAGAGAGGGAAGGGGAGGGGGAAATGGTAGCTCCTACAGCTATTAGAAACCAGGACAAACTGCAGAAAAAAAGCTGCTTGGATCCCTTAAGAGAGTTACGTTTTCCAGTACAGATATCGATAAGTGCTGTGTGAACGCCACAGGTCCAATCTTGTAGTGAAGAGGGAGGATTAATCAGAGACAGAGGGAGGATCAATCAAAGAGAGAGAGAGAGAGAGAGAGAGACAGAGGATTGATTGGACAAGGCTGATAACCCCATTTAATAGTCATTAGCCACGTCCGGTCAGTAATGGCCAATTATGGCAAGTAATCAATTGCTCCCTCTTCATAAATCAATTGGGTAGCAATGACCGATCCTCCCACGATGTCCACGCAATCTTTCTGATGAAATCTAAAGCTCCATACACATGCTAGACTGCAGTTGTTGGAAAACGAGCTATCCTTAAAGCTGGTTTGACACCAGAAATTAGCGTTGTAGGAGCGTTGCGGTGCGCCGATCGCATGGCACCGCAATGCTTAAAACAGCCTTTGGGGATTACCATGGCAATACGCGGTAATCTCTCTTCTGGCTACCGGCCAAGCAGGAAGTAAGGCTTTCTCGCGCTCACTCCCATGGCCGAAATTGTAATTGCGCATGTGCGGCACAACACGAATGCCAAACATTCAAAAATCTCTGCGTTGCTATAGACTTTCATGACTTCTGGTCGCCGTGTATGTTGCCCCACAATGCGCTGTTGCCTGTGCAGCAAATTCGCTCATTGGCATAGTTACTCTACAGCAAAACAGGGTAACGCAGTGCACCAGTGTGGAATGCTCTTGAGGGTCAGCAATAAGCAACGGCGTTGGCACACATTTGAATTTAACAACGGCATAGCGACGGTCTGCCGATCAGATCATTATCGAAAGCATGAAAGTGAAGGCCCAGAACCGCGAATATCGGTACACGTGAGTACTTTGAGTGGGTCGATCGTCTATCATTCAGTATGAATGACTAACATTAATTGCCGCCAGGACGGATAGGTCCTCATTGACGATGATCGCTGTCTTTTACCATGGTTGGGACATTTTTTTTAAAATTATTCTCTGCCGACCCATTGTTTATCGTTCTAGCATGTGTAATCAATCACTGAGAACTGATTGAATTGCCAGCATTGCACCTCTTGATGCAGCATAAAGCTGTGCAGCTGTCCACTTCCCCTGCCTACTCTTCCAAAATTTCCCAACAGGCCTGGTTCACCTTTGATTGGCAAAATGCTGAAATTGAGCAACAGTTGATCATCCAGGTATGCTGGGGGCCACAGATCACTGTAATCAATACGACCAGAGAAACTGACAAGAGCGCCGCCAGCCTTAAGGCTCATACACACATCAGACCACAGTCTTTGGAAAATGAAAGATCACAGACCAATTTTAGCCCCTTCCATGGAGTATGAGAGCCATACCTACACAGTCTATTCTATGGAGCTGAACTCCCCATCAGATAAAAATCTTTGCAAGATGCTGAACACAAAGATGCTGTACACGTTCAAAAGATCAATATCTGCAAAAGATCTGTTCCTGCAAAAGATCCTTTCCTGCAAAATGCATTCATAGTCTATGAGATCTGCAGATCATCATACACACCTTGTTTAACCTCCTGCCGCCCGCGTCACGCCAGTAGGCGTGGCCGCGGCGGCAGCCCCAGGACCGCCTAACGCCAATTGGCGTAAAGTCCTGGGGCTCTGTTTAGCATGAGATCGCGCGCATGGTGCGCGCGCATCTCATGCTCGGAGGGCGGAGCTCCGCCCCGCCTTCAGTCTCCGAGCGGCTATTGCCGCTCGGGAGACTGTTAGACGGCGATCACGCCGTCTATTTACTAGGTGCAGCGCTGCGATGAGCAGCAGCGCTGCACTGGGGACAGCCGTGTGACACGGCTGTCCCCATGGGGGACAAGAGAGCGATCGGCTCTCATAGGCAGAAGCCTATGACAGCCGATCGCCGTAATTGGCCGGCTGTGGGGAGGGAGGGAGCGAGGGAGGGAAAGCAATTAAAGGAATAGGTTTTTTTTTTTTTTTAAAAGTGACAATATAAATATTTATTCTAAAAAAAATAAACATGGGGGAGCGATCAGACCCCACCAACAGAGAGCTCTGTTGGTGGGGAGAAAAGGGGGGGTGAATCACTTGTGTGCTGAGTTGTGCGGCCCTGCAGCTTGGCCTTAAAGCTGCAGTGGCCAATTTTGCTAAAAATGGCCTGGTCACTAGGGGGGTTTAGCCCTGCAGTCCTCAAGTGGTTAACAGACATTCATCTGCAGATCAGACAATCATCTGCAGATCTGAAGATCCATCCTGGTGGATCTGATCTGCAGATGAATGTTTGTTAAACAAGGTGTGTATGAGGATCTGCAGATATCATAGACTATGAATGCATTTTGCAGGAACGGATCTTTTGCAGATACTGATCTGTTGCATGTGCACAGCATCTTTGTGTGCAGCATCTTGCAAAGATTTCTATCTGATGGGGAGTTCAGCTCAATAGAATAGACTTTGTAGGTATGGCCCTCATACTACATGGAAGGGGGTAAAATTGGTCTGTGATCTTTCATTTTCCAAAGACTATGGTCTGATGTGTGTATGCACCCTGACTTGATATTTCTTTCCCTTCTGATAAGCTGCTGCAATCTGTATCCATATACAATCCCTTTCCTCCATAGAAGAGAGATAAGCATTGCAATAGGCACTGCGCTCAATAGGGTTGTTTGCATATACATGGGATCACGGTGGGATAGTGGTTATCAATCTCCCACTTGCAGTGCTGGGTCCCAGGTTCAAATCCTAGCCAAGGCACTACCTGCATGGAGTTTGTATGTTCTCCCTCTGCGTGGGTTTCCTCCGGGCACTCCGGTCTCCTCACACATCCTGAAAACATGGTAGGGATTAGATTGTGAGCCCCTCTGAAGGACATTTAAGTGGAAAGACAGGGGCTAAGGGTTAGGTGTGTGGGGGGTTAGGGTCAGGCATCAGGTGGGGGCCTGTTGGGGAGCGGTAGTTTGTGTTAGGCGACAGGTGAGTGTCTGTGTGTGTGTGGGGGGGGGGGGTGTTTAGTGTTAGGCGTGGGGGGTGAAGGTTAGGCATCAGGTGGGTGCCTGTTGGGCAGGGGGGCAGATGAGGTTAGGAGTCAGGTGGGGATGCGTTGGGGGAGGGTTCTGTGTAAGGGTTAGGAGTAAGCTTAGCTGTATATTTTAGGATCCGACGTTCTATTATCGAAATTTTCTTGGGCACTCACTTTCCAGGCGCCTCTTTATTATGTGCGCCATGTTACTGTTCTTAATAAGGCCGACAGCGATCACCGTTAAAACATTTTAGCTCTGTATAAAACCTGTAAGCGGTTTGCCAGCCAAATAATTTCATTTTTATTTTAATGCTTCTGCAGTGGGCCCATTACGCGGCATAACGTCAGTGTGGGTTTTTTTTTGTGGTAATGACAGGGTGCTATGAAACAAGAGGTTGCTACGGCAACCAGCACCACGCCTGTGCATGAAAATGGCAAAGTAAAAAAAAATCAAGACGACCGATTCTCTCACGCCGCAGAAGACATTGCGCTCGGGAGACGCAGGATGTTTCATTCACAGCAAAGTGGCGGCTAACAGAATTAGCCTTATGTCGTGTCAGTGACCCCTGGGGAAGGCATAGGGTTAATTGTTCAATTCTATTAGGAGGAATTAGGTTTGGGGTTTGTCATGCAGCATCTGTTGGCCATTGTTGTGACGATGTGTTAAGCCGGCCCAGCAGTAGATTCCCCCTCCTTTGTGCGTGGGCAATGGAGGGGGGGGGGGGGATAGGGGGTCTGCACTGTGTCGGGACCTCCTCAAACTCAGCAAATGCCTCTGTAGGCCGAGCTCCTTCAAGCAGCTTACTATTTTCCTGGGTCCTTACCACCTGTCGACTGCCGCAGTGCTCAGACAGCCGGTAACCGGTGAGAACGATGGGGCGGCAGTTGATTGCAGTTTAGGCGAGTCGGTTGAGTGTCCGACTGACAAATGTTACAAGTGGCTGTTTGTTTGCTTCTGACTGCCAACTGACATCGGAGGCTGAAGGCAGTAAGTTGCTCCCATTTAGAGGCCGAGTCATTGCTATTGCTAGGGACTATAGACACATGCACATTACCATGGTAACGTACATGCCACTACTGGGTTAAAGAGGAACTCCAGTGAAAATAATATAAAGTGCTTCATTTTACAATAATTATGTATAAATTATTTAGTTTGTGTTTGCCCATTTATAAAATATTTCCTCTCCCTGATATACAGTCTGATATTTATCACATGGTGACATTTTTACTGCAGGCATGTGATGTCAGTGGAAGGAGATGGTGCTTGCTTTTTTGGCAGTTGGAAACAGCTGTAAATAGCTATTTCCCACAATGCAATGTGGCTCACAGACAGGATGACATCGCACTGTGGGAGGGGTTTCACCACAATATCAGCCATACCAACCCCCCCCTGATGATCCGTTTGTGAAAAGGAAGAGATTTCTCATGGGAAAGGGGGTAGCAGCTACTGATTGGGATGAAGTTCAATGCTTTTGTCACGGTTTCTCTTCAAGGTGCCTGAGCTCCCCTTGCGATAGGAACGATAAACTTGCCCTGCACTCCCCTGCACACGACAACTTTACCGAACTTTTGTACATTAGGCCCATGGAGAGATAAGTCATGAGATAAACATATAAGGAGAGATAAATCCTGAGGAAAATTGTGAGTCAATAAGTAAGGTAAGATAATTCAACAGAAAAGCTTTGTGAATCAACCCTTATATTCTATAACGAAGGGCTGAGGCAGAGTTTACACCTGCAAAGTGCATTTGCGATGTGTACCCCACACGGTGCACCGCAATGCACAAAATAACTAACAAATGACCTTGCTGCATAGTGTGCTCACAGGGTCATATGCATAGCCCCGCCTCTCCACATGCCTTTCACCCAGTAACGTACTCCGTGCTTTACAGGAAGTACCTCACTGGGATTCATGTGGTTTCCCCCTCATTCCACGCATGTGCTCCGCCACTGCCAACATGTTTAATAATTTTGTGTCGCTCATTGAATTACTTGACTTCCGGCACCACGGCGTTGCCGAAGAAGTTGGCCGGTAATACGCTGTTGACTTTGCAGCGGCTCGTTGGCGAATTGGGCACTTCCGGCGCAGCACGATGTGGTAAGTGTGCTAGGCCCCATTGCATTGCCGATGTGTTACCATGACGTAAAACGGTAACTCAACTCAGAATTCCAATGGAAGTATAAAAGGGGCCTCGCGATGTCAGCGCTATATAAATACTAAATACCTATAAATATTAATCTCCCTAATAAAATTTGTGAAAACAAGCACTGATAAGAATAGACATTCCCTAAATGAATAGAATAGTTGAAATGTTGAAAGCTTGGTGTGAGTGTAACTCGCCTTCTCAAAAACAGGACTAATGATAATGGCTATAATACACAAATGTTATTCCTTTGGAATGCTGAACCCAAACCCACTTTACGGAGTTCTCCTTTAATGTAATAGTGTGCGGTGTTTGTCTAGCGGTGGCTTCTTATGAGGTCAGTATGTGTAAGTGCTGTGTATGATTGCGTTCGTGAGAGGCATGACAACAAGCATGACCTCTCAATCAACACGGACTGTGTCTATTTGTCATACCATCACCAGCTACAACTAGATGCCCCTATGGCCCCAATTTACTCAGGTTCTGCAGCGGTGACCCCAGGGGAGCAGGTGTAATCCAGCAAACCTAGACTAGAATTGTAAAAACATTGTCTGCTACTAAGAGGATACTGTCCCTACCTGGGTCCAATCAAAGCCCTTATCTGAGTCATAAAGAGGTTTTTATGCAAGGTTAGTAAGTTAGAGGGAACCTGAAGCGAGAAGAATATGGAGGCTGCCTTTATATATTTCTTGTTAAACAATAGCAGTTGCCTGGTAGCCCTGCTGGTCTATTTGGCTGCAGTAGTGTCTGATTCACACCAGAAACAAGCATGCATCTGTTTCTGAGATATTTGTCAAATCTGACAAGATTAGATGCATGCTTGTTTCTGGTGTGATTCAGAAGGCTAGCGACTCAATGGATTGAGCCCCAATTCCTGCAGGGGTGAAAGTCCTCTTGCGTGTGTATGAGCCTTTACTGGCTAAATTATCAGATTACACAGATAACATGTTGGGAAGAGTTTTCCTTTAGTATCCTGTGATAGTAATGGCTTATGAGCTGTATGCAGGACGGTCACAGATGGAACTCATTAGAAGCTACTGAGCAAAGCCACTAATATGTAAGCTACGCACATCAGGGCCTCTTGGGCCTGGAGTGCATTGACACTGTTTGTAACTGTATGTAGCGAGACATACTGCAGCTCTGCACAATCCATTCCTTTACCGATGACATCTCTAGAGAGGACTGGGCCGCCAGGGGCGTGGCCTGCAAATTCCCCTCCCATTCACAGACAACAGAGACTTGGAGAGAAAATCCTGCAGCCGTAAATGTGGTTCTTTTTTGTCCTTTTCTCTAATAAGAAATTATGAAGAATTCCTTTTCCAAAGGCTCCCAAAGATGAAAACCTGCTGCACAGACCAAGGGCGCTGCCCAGGATTTTTGAAGTTTGCGTCTGAGCCATAGGCAAATTCGGGGAGGGGGGGGGGGGGGGATAACAGCTGCCCAGAATCCCCCCTCAAACCAGGGCCGGTGTAGTGTTTGAGGACAGTCACAAGTTGAGACACCAGAATATCTGCAGGCATCCTGCTGCTCACAGCATCGCCCCCCTTCTTTCCCTGCTACAGTTGACTTTGGGTGGAGCAGCATGTCTACAGGGCATGGGGCAGCAGCGTGTGTACAGGGCATGGGGCAGCAGCGTGTGTACAGGGCATGGGGCAGCAGCGTGTGTACAGGGCATGGGGCAGCAGCGTGTGTACAGGGCATGGGGCAGCAGCGTGTGTACAGGGCATGGGGCAGCAGCGTGTGTACAGGGCATGGGGCAGCAGCGTGTGTACAGGGCATGGGGCAGCAGCGTGTGTACAGGGCATGGGGCAGCAGCGTGTGTACAGGGCATGGGGCAGCAGCGTGTGTACAGGGCATGGGGCAGCAGCGTGTGTACAGGGCATGGGGCAGCAGCGTGTGTACAGGGCATGGGGCAGCAGCGTGTGTACAGGGCATGGGGCAGCAGCGTGTGTACAGGGCATGGGGCAGCAGCGTGTGTACAGAGCATGGAGCAGCAGCGTGTGTACAGAGCATGGAGCAGCAGTGTGTGTACAGAGCATGGCAGATGGCACAGCAGTGTGCGTACAGAGCATGGAGCAGCAGTGTGTGTACAGACCATGGGGCAGCTCCGGGGAACTTAGAGTCAGGTATGAGCACAGCCCTCTGCCCTGCTGTGTAAATGCTTCACTTGCCCTCTCATTAGCAATGTCGGCTGTCCTCATTATTATCTGTATCCAAGCTGCTCCCAAACAATTCCGTTGTCGATCGGGAGCAGATCGGAAATGCCAGAAATAATCAGCAGATCCTGTCAGTCGGCCGGGAAATTGCTTTATGTGTACCCAGCATGATGTCCTACCATATTATTATACTGTATTGTGCGTGGCTGAGGGAGAACTTTCAGGAATCCCACCACCTTGAAAATCCTGGGTTTGCCCCTGCGAGCTTCCAGCTTGCGCAGTTGCACGACCCACTTGTGTTTTTAGCATGTAAACTACAGAAAATCTGTGATCTGCCACTCACTGCCTTCAGCTCCTAATAACATAATTTATAACCTTGAGGAGAGTAATACATTAACATATAACTGTTAATCAGTTTCAATTAAAATATTTTAGCTGCTGATGTCCCTATAATATTGAAATACTTTCATGAGCATATACAGTATAGCAATTCAAGCTCACAGGATAAGCCCCTAACTGCTTGATAATGGTATTGATAATCTTGCATATAAGAAAAAAACACTACCACCAACCCTACATGTTTTACCCCCTCAAATAGGAGGCTTCGTCAGGGAAGAAAGTGCCCAGTAATAAGGTGCCAGTGCAGAAACCACAAAACAGCCTTTCAGCTCTATCAGCAGCTGGGTAGAACCTAAAGTCTGCTTGTTTTCTTTAAAGAGTAACTGTCGGGCATAAAATCAAAAATCAATTATTTATTTTATCTGCTAAATAAGTAATAAGGACGCTAACCAGGCACTCCAAAAGTTAAAATCACTATTACTTTTCTTGTTGATAAATGATAATTCCCAAGTCTACCTAACTCTTTTTTTGGTACACACAAAATATGGTACACAAAAAGGAACGGCATGCTGGGTTTTCTTTTTTTGCTTCTCTACTTTCCCCTCAGACTTAACCACTTGAGGACCACAGTCTTTCTACCCCTTAAGGACCAGAGCCTTTTTCTCCATTCAGACCACTGCAGCTTTCACGGTTTATTGCTCGGTCATACAACCTACCACCTAAATGAATTTTACCTCCTTTTCTTCTCACTAATACAGCTTTCTTTTGGTGCTATTTGATTGCTGCTGCGAGTTTTAGTTTTTATTATATTCATCAAAAAAGACATGAATTTTGTAAAAAAAAATGACTTTTTTAACTTTCTGTGCTGACATTTTTCAAATAAAGTAAAATTTCCTATACATTTGAGCGCGAAAGTTATTCTGCTACATGTCTTTGATAAAAAAAAAACCATTCAGTGTATATTTATTGGATTGGGTAAAAGTTATAGCGTTTACTAACTATGGTGCCAAAAGTGAATTTTCCCATTTTCAAGCATCTATGACTTTTCTGCCCACCTGTCATGTTTCATGAGGTGCTAAAATTCCAGGATAGTATAAATACCCCCCAAATGACCCCATTTTGGAAAGAAGACATCCCAAAGTATTCACTGAGAGGCATGGTGAGTTCATAGAAGATTTTATTTTTTGTCACAAGTTAGCGGAAAATGACACTTTGTGACAAAAAAAAACAAAAAACTTTCCATTTCTTCTAACTTGCGACAAAAAAAAAATGAAATCTGCCACGGACTCACTATGCTCCTCTCTGAATACCTTGAAGGGTCTACGTTCCAAAATGGGGTCATTTGTGGGGTGTGTTTACTGTCCTGGCATTTTGGGGGGTGCTAAATTGTAAGCACCCCTGTAAAGCCTAAAGGTGCTCATTGGACTTTGGGCCCCTTAGCGCAGTTAGGCTGCAAAAAAGTGCCACACATGTGGTATTGCCGTACTCAGGAGAAGTAGTATAATGTGTTTTGGGGTGTATTTTTACATATACCCATGCTGGGTGGGAGAAATATCTCTGTAAATGACAATTGTTTGATTTTTTTTTACACACAATTGTCCATTTACAGAGATATTTCTCCCACTCAGCATGGGTATGTGTAAAAATACACCCCAAAACACATTATACTACTTCTCCTGAGTACGGTGATACCACATGTGTGGCACTTTTTTTGCACCTTAACTGCGCTAAGGGGCCCAAAGTCCAATGAGTACCTTTAGGATTTCACAGGTCATTTTGAGACATTTGTTTTTAAGACTACTCCTCACAGTTTAGGGCCCCTAAAATGCCAGGGCAGTATAGGAACCCTACAAATGACCCCATTTTAGAAAGAAGACGCCCCAAGGTATTCAGTGTCATTTTCCGCTAACTTGTGACAAAAAATAAAATCTTCTATGAACTCACCATACTCCTAACGGAATACCTTGGGGTGTCTTCTTTCTAGAATGGGGTCATTTGTGGGGTTCCTATACTGCTCTGGCATTTTAGGGGCCCTAAACCGTGAGGAGTAGTCTTGAAACCAAATGTTGCAAAATGACCTGTGAAATCCTAAAGGTACTCATTGGACTTTGGGCCCCTTAGCGCACTTAGGGTGTAAAAAAGTGCCACACATGTGGTAGCGCCGTACTCAGGAGAAGTAGTATAATGTGTTTTGTGGTGTATTTTTACACATACCCATGCTGGGTGGTAGAAATATCTCTGTACATGACAATTGTTTGATTTTATTTTTACACACAATTGTCCATTTACCGAGATATTTCTCCCACCCAGCATGGGTATGTGTAAAAATACACCCCAAAACACATTATACAACTTCTCCTGAGTACGGCGATACCACATGTGTGACACTTTTTTTGCAGCCTAGGTGCGCTAAGGGGCCCAACGTCCTATTCACAGGTCATTTTGAGGCAATTGTTTTCTAGACCACTCCTCACGGTTTAGGGCCCCTAAAATGCCAGGGCAGTATAGGAACCCCACAAGTGACCCATTTTAGAAAGAAGACACCCCAAGGTATTCCGTTAGGTGTATGGCGAGTTCATAGACATTTTATTTTTTGTCACAAGTTAGTGAAAAATGACACTTTGTGAAAAAAATAAAATAAAAATCAATTTCCGCTAACTTTTGACAAAAAATAAAATCTTCTATGAACTCATCATACACCTTACAGAATACCTTGGGGTGTCTTTTTTCTAAAATGGGGTCATTTGTGGGGTTCCTATACCGCCCTGGCATTTTACGGGCCCAAAACTGTGAGTAGTCTGGAAACCAAATGTCTCAAAATGACTGTTCAGGGGTATAAGCATCTGCAAATTTTGATGACAGGTGGTCTATGAGGGGGCGAATTTTGTGGAACCGGTCATAAGCAGGGTGGCCTTTTAGATGACAGGTTGTATTGGGCCTGATCTGATGGATAGGAGTGCTAGGGGGGTGACAGGAGGTGATTGATGGGTGTCTCAGGGGGTGATTAGAGGGGAAAATAGATGCACTCAATGCACTGGGGAGGTGATCGGAAGGGGGTCTGAGGGGGATCTGAGGGTTTGGCCGAGTGATCAGGAGCCCACACGGGGCAAATTAGGGCCTGATCTGATGGGTAGGTGTGCTAGGGGGTGACAGGAGGTGATTGATGGGTGTCTCAAGGTGTGATTAGTGGGGGGGATAGATGCAAGTAATGCACTGGCGAGGCGATCAGGGCTGGGGTCTGAGGGTGTGGGCGGGTGATTGGGTGCCCTAGTCGCAGATAGGGGTCTAATCTGATGGGTAGCAGTGACAGGTGGTGATTGATGGGTAATTTGTGGGTGTTTAGAGGAGAGAACAGATGCAATGCACTTGGGAGGCGATCTGACTGCGGGTCTGCAGGCGATCGGATGGTGTGGGTGGGTGATCAGATTGCCCGCAAGGGGCAGGTTAAGGGCTGATTGATGGGTGGCAGTGACAGGGGGTGATTGATGGGTGGCAGTGACAGGGGCTGATTGATGGGTGATTGACAGGTGATCAGTGGGTTATTACAGGGAAGACCAGATGTAATTTAATGCACTGGCGAATTGATAGGTGGGGGGGGTCTGAGGGCAATCTGAGCGTGTGGGCGGGTGATTGGGTGCCCGCAAGGGGCAGATTAGGGTCTGATCTGATAGGTAACAGTGACAGGTGGTGATAGGGGGTGATAGGGGGTGATTGATGGGTAATAAAGTGGGTGTTTAGAGAAGATAACAGATGTAAACAATGCATTTGGGAGGTAATCTGACGGCGGGTTTGCGCGCGATCTAATGGTGTGGGTGGGTGATCAGATTGCCCGCAAGGGGCAGGTTAGGGGCTGATTGATGAGTGGCAGTGACAGGGGGTGATTGATGGGTGATAGGTGATTGGCAGGTGATTGACAGGTGATCAGTGGGTTATTACAGGGAAGAACAAATGTAATAAATGCACTGGTGAATTGATAAGGGGGGGTCTGAGGGCAATCTGAGCGTGTTGGCGGGTGATTGGGTGCCCGCAAGGGGCAGATTAGGGTCTGATCTGATAGGTAACAGTGACAGGTGGTGATAGGGGGTGATTGATGGGTGATTGATGGGTAATTAGTGGGTGTTTAGGGTAGAGAACAGATGTAAACACTGCACTTGGGAGGTGATCTGATTTCGGATCTGCGGGCGATCTATTGGTGTGGGTGGGTGATCAGATTGCCCGCAAGGGGCAGGTTAGGGGCTGATTGTTGGGTGGCAGTGACAGGGGGTGATTGACAGGTGATTAACAGGTGATCAGGGGGGATAGATGCATACAGTACACAGAGGGGGGGGGTCTGGGGAGAATCTAAGGGGTGGGGGGGGGTGATCAGGAGGGAGCAGGGGGAGGGGGGGGGATAAAAAAAATAGCGTTGACAGATAGTGACAGGGAGTGATTGATGGGTTATTAGGGGGGTGATTGGGTGCAAACAGTGGTCTGGGGGCTGGGCAGGAGGGGGGTTTGAGGGGTGCTGTGGGCGATCAGGGGGCAGGGGGGGGCAGATCAGTGTGTTTGGGTGCAGACTAGGGTGGCTGCAGCCTGCCCTGGTGGTCCCTTGGACACTGGGACCACCAGGGCAGGAGGCAGCTTGTATAATACACTTTGTATACATTACAAAGTGTATTATACACTTTGTAGCGGCGATCGCGGGGTTAACAACTGGTTCCGCCCACCCGCTGCAACATCCCGCCGGCCATACGGAAGCGCCGGCGGGATGTTGCAGCGGGTGGGCGGAGCCAGTTGCCGGGGGTAGCGTGCGTCATCAATGACGCGATTGCTCCCCCGGCATGCGAAAAGGACGCAACGCCCTTGGGCGTATTGCGGTCCTTTAGGGATCCACTTTGCCGCCGCCCATCGGCTGTGGGCGGTCGGCAAGTGGTTAACTAATGCAGCCTAATTGGCTGAAGCCTCTTTCCCTCCTGTTTTCCCCTCCTGCACCTCTGTTCCTCTCTGATTGGCCAATATTTCTCATTCTGAGACAATGCACTTTCTATAGTGAAGGGTAGGCAAATCAGGCAGAAGAAAGTAAGGGAGGAAGTTGCATCAGAATTGGCATCAAAATAGCCACACTTAAAATTGGAAATGCTAAGAAGGATTTTTTTTTAACTGTAGAAAGATCACTAAAATCAAAACATGGACAGTGCAATACATATGTTATGTAAGTAGAGCAAGTATTTATCTACTTATATATGTGTTTTTTCTGAGATAGTATGGCTGACAGCTCCTTTTTAAATGTGTATCTAATGTACTTTGTGCACTGAGCACTGGCACATTTGCACCAGGCACTTTCTCCACTGACTAAGCCCCCCATTTGAGGGGGTGAAACATGTATGGTTAGTGGTGTTTTTTTTTTCCCCGTATATGTGAGCTTATCAGTACCATTAGCAGCCAGTAAGAGGGTGATCCTGTTAACATGAATTGCTATATGTGCTAGTGGATCTACCATACATACCTGTGCGCCTACTTCTTGAAAGTAATTCAACATTATAGGGGCATCAGTAGCTAATATATTTTAATTAAAACTAATTAAAGTTATATTTTAATGTATTACTCTCCTCCTCAAGGTTATGTGCTACCCCTAGGCTGTGCAGAGTGTTTTATACTGACTTTATGCTCACCTGTCTGCTGACACGCTCCTCCTACATCCTGTGTCTTCTTTCCATCTCCGTTGGGGTGTTGCCTGTACCTAGTGACACGTTCATTACTTGCCATGTACATGCCGTTGGTCAAGGGATGGAGAGAGGACACAAGGGAGGAGCTTGCTAGTGGACATGTGAGTATACGCTCTGCTGCCAACACTGCATGGCCTGGGGGAGCACATTATAGATTTGGGGGGGGGGGAGGAACCGGCCCTGGGTCTGTTAGTTGTTTCAAAATCGAACACTGATTCTGCCATGTACCCCAAGAGGCCCTTTCAAGACACAGAGCTTTTTAGCTTGTGCTATCGATAATTTTGATATGGAATCAATCCAAATTACGATTGGGTGGCCAGGTTGTGCCCAATAATCAAATCTGCTGGAAAAATCGAGCATGTATTTGTGCAACTTTAGACTGTGGGAAGTACAGTTTGTGACATGAATTGTCCGATGTACTCCATAAAGTGCTGCAGCTAATGCTGCCAACGTACACATGGATAATTATTATTATTATTATTTAGTATTTATATAATGTCAACATCTTCCGCAGCGCTGCACAGAGTACTTTGTCTTGTCACTAACTGTCCCTCAGAGGGGCTCACAGTCTAATCATATGTCTATGTATGTGTTGTGTAGCGTTTGTATTGTAGTGTAGGGCCAATTTAGGGGAAAGCCAATTAGCTTATCTGTACGTTTTTGGGATGTGGGAGGAACACTGAGTGCCCGGAGGAAACCCACACAGACACTGGGTGGAACATTTACCCTATCAAACGTTTTTAGAGAATAAATTGTTTTTAAGGACTCAGAACCCCTAACCAGTTCCTCCAGTCAAATTCAGTCTTTGATTCTCAGTCCACCAAATATTTTGCTTTTCTCCTGGTGGACTCATAGCACCAGCGCTGCAGCCACTAGGACACGCTCTATAGGCAGTAGCAGTGTTAGGGAGTTTTGCCCAAGTTCTCCTCACTGAATAGGTGCTGGCTTACTGAACAGGAAGATCTGAGATCCAAACCCAGGTCTCCTGTGTCATAGGCAGTGCACTATCCAGCCACTGGATTAGTGCAATGGCGGTTGCACTAATTTCCTTTGCACTCTTAATAGATCAGCCCCACAGTCTCCATAAGTGTCAGTGTTCCTTTGCTTTAGGACATTAACATGCAAATACAGACCTTGGCAATTTTATACTGCCATGCATCAATAAGCGAATGCCATTTGTTATCCGCCACCAAGGCTGAGTCTGTTTACTGCCGAGCTCGTGTGTAATAACAATGCAAATTACGTTGTTGGAGTAAAATAAATCTCTGAGGGATCAAGACAATTTACTGCAAAATCAGGTCCCTTGCATAGTTTATCCAGGCAATTTCACGCTGTGACCTGCTGTATAGCTCTATAGCTGCAAAACGTCCCCGCTTGGACCACAATCCCTCCGGCGCTCTCTCCTCCGCAGCTCTCTTCCGATGTAGCGATCCGTATGAATAAATCTGTTCATTTATATACCATTTTTTTAATAGTAACGGTACTCCTAGAACATCTTGAGCCTTTCACCTTTGTGTGTTTCCCTGAAAATCGCTCCTATGTACAGTACTGCTTTCTTAAAGAGAACCAAGCACCACTTCATTTTCTGCAGTTTGTCCTAATACAGTAGCTATACGAGCTGCCATGTTCCCCCTTTCCCTTTCTAGCTTCCCATTAATTATCCAGGAAAAGGTTTGAACATAGCATCTGTGACTTCTGTAAATTCTTTTAAGCACAGTGTCCTATCTCCCCACTTCACCCCCACTGATGAAAGCTTTTGTTTGCTCTCTGCTAATGTGTGCAATAAAATAACTACATCAGTCCTTATCTGCCTGAAATTTCTGCGGTCAGAGTAATGAAGGCCTCTCCTAAACTTTTAAATGTATAAGGTAATGTATGCATGAGGTAAAGTTCAAGATTTTATTAATGATGAGCCACATTGTTGTCATGAATTTTTAAAGTGCTTTTGAGATGCCCTGGATTCTAAAAATGGCACTTGGTTCACTTTAAAGGACTCTTGAAGTGAGAGGGACATGGAGACTGCCATATTTATTTTCTTTTAACCGGTTACCTGGCAGTCCTGCTGATCTTTCATGCATCAGTAGTGTTTGGACCACACACCTGAAACAAGCATGCAGCAAATCTTGTCAGATTTTTGTCATAAACCCCCGATCAGCATGCTTATTTAGGGTCTATGGCTAAAATTATTAGAGGCAGAGAATCTGCAGGAATGTCAGGTAGTTTGCATTGTTTAATGGCAGCCTCCATATCACTCTTACTTCAGGTTCCCTTTAACCTAAACTGAACCGTATTAGGGCATCACAAGTTCTACCCCCCTTTCAAATTTAGGATAACCTCCTCTGTCTGTGGTAAAGACTCCACTCCAAACTCCTAGCATAACCCACCCTTCCTTTTTTTTCAAGTGGAACTGAATAGTTAAAAAACACGTGTTTCACTTATCTGGGGCTTCCGCCAGCCCCTTGCAGCCTTCCTGTCCCGCGCCGGTCCTCCACAATCCTCCGTTTTCCCGCCGCCAGCTAGTTTCAGTTCGATTGACGTGGCAGCTGCCTCTGTGCACCCCGGGCCACATACAGTATATCCTGCTTTGCAGGCTGGAACGCGAAGAAAGATAGGTGTGGCTCAGGGCGCACAGGCGCAGTTGCCGTCGACTTACAAGTCGATGGTTTGACCAAACCGAAACTAGCTGGCGGCGGTAGAACGGAGGATCGTGGAGGACCGGGACAGGAAGGCTGCAAAGGGCTGGCAGAAGCCCCAGGTAAGTGAAACTCTATGCCTAATACAGTGTTTAATTTAGTCAAAAGGTGGAGATCATGTGGAGAGTTTGGATCAGACTGCATAAGATAAGAAAATGCCCCATACACACCTATGAGGCATGTCGCCCAGCAGGGATGGGGACTCGATCCCTCAGGGTGACATCACAGGCAGGGATGAGCGCTGGATAAAATTTGGATGAAATCCAAATGAGTTTCATTCGGATTTCATCCTCTAAGTCTAATTACTGCACCTGAGCGGGTGTGTGTGTGTGGGGGGGGGAAGGGAGTGGGTTTAAACTTACTCAGCATCCTTCCTCTTTTACCCATCCCATGGCGCGTCCCACGCTGCGTTCCAAGCCGCCTCACGTGGTTGTAGTCACGTGACCGTGGCTTGGAAAGCAGCGTGGGATGGATTAACCACCCTGGCGTTCTGATTAAATCGCCAGGGTGGCTGCGGGAGGGTTTTTTTTAAATAAAAAAAAAACTATTTCATGCAGCCAACTGAAAGTTGGCTGCATGAAAGCCCACTAGAGGGCGCTCCGGAGGCGATCTTCCGATCGCCTCCGGCGCCCAGAATAAACAAGGAAGGCCGCAATGAGCGGCCTTCCTTGTTTTGCTTATATCGTCGCCATAGCGACGAGCGGAGTGACGTCATCGACGTCAGCCGACGTCCTGACGTCAGCCGCCTCCGATCCAGCCCTTAGCGCTGGCCGGAACTTTTTGTTCCGGCTGCGCAGGGCTCAGGCGGCTAGGGGGGCCCTCTTTCGCCGCTGCTCGCGGCGAATCGCCGCAGAGCGGCGGCGATCAGGCAGCACACGCGGCTGGCAAAGTGCCGGCTGCGTGTGCTGCTTTTTATTTGACAAAAATCGGCCCAGCAGGGCCTGAGCGGCAGCCTCTGGCGGTGTTGGATGAGCTGAGCTCGTCCAGACCGCTCAGCAGGTTAAAGAAGAAGGCTGCTGGGTAAGTTTAAACACCCCAACCTCATGCAAAGGAGCTTCTCTGAGATGTTCGACCCAATACAGTCCTGTTCTCTGAAGCACTTGCACAGCTAAGAAACAGTGTGTGAAAGCTTGAGATAAGGTTTTACTGTAGAAAAGTTCAAATGCTCATTATTTCTGCTTTGTTTTATAGCTTAAAATACAGAGTGGTTTTAAAACTGCAACTGTGACAGAATGATGCAGTGTTCTTAAAAAAAAAAAGCTACCGTATATACTCGCATACAAGCCGAATTTGAGGGGGTCGGCTTGTATGCGAGTCATGTTGGTCCGCGGGTCCCCCCTCCGCTGGTCCGCGGTTCCCCTGCTCCCCCCACGACCGCCGCCGCTGCTATTACTTGCCCGCATCTTCTATTCCCCTCTCCGTGCTTGTAAACATTCATAGCAGCGCGCCCGGCGCTGCTACTGTGACGAGGCAGGAAAGAGCGCGGCTTCCTGTTACTATGGTAACCAGTCTTTCCTGGCTCGCCGCTCGTCACAGTGGCAGCGCCGGGCGCGCTGCTGTGAATATTTACAAGCACGGAGAGGGGAATAGAAGATAATAGCGGCGGTGGGGGTGGGGGCGACTATACTACCTACACTGGGCACTTTTGCTAGCTATACTGAGCGCTATACTAGCTAAACTGGGGCACTTTACTAGCTATACTGAGCACTATACTAGCTAAACTGGGGCACTTTACTAGCTATACTGTGCACTATACTAGCTATACTGAGCACTATACTAGCTAAACTGGGGCACTTTACTAGCTAAACTGGGGCACTTTACTAGCTATACTGGGCGCTATACTGGGCACTATACTAGCTAAACTGGGGCACTATACTAGCTAAACTGGGGCACTTTACTAGCTATACTGGGCACTATACTAGCTATACTGAGCACTATACTAGCTAAACTGGGGCACTTTACTAGCTATACTGGGCACTATACTAGCTAAACTGGGCACTATACTAGCTATACTGGGGTACTACCTAATAATAATAATAATAATAATAATAATCCGAACATTTATATAGCACTTTTCTCCTGTCGGACTCAAAGCGCTCAAGAGCTGCAGCAACTGGGATGCGCTCAGGAGGCCACCCAGCAGTGTTAGGGAGTCTTGCCTTGAACTCCTTACTAAATAGGTACTGACCCTAGCCAGGATTCAAACCCTGGTCTCCCATGTCAAAGGCAATGCCCTTAACCAGCACTCCATTCAGCCACTACCCATACTGGGCAATTTACTAGCTATACTGGGACACACTAGGGGAATAAGGCAGCCAACATTTCCTACCCCCGGCTTATATGGGGGTCAATCATTTTTCCCTGGTTTTTCAGGTAAAAGTTGGGGGGTCGGCTTATATGCGAGTATATACGGTATATAACTGAAAATAAAAATGAGACTCTTTTCTTTGCTACTTACTGTATATACTCAAGTATAAGTCTAGAAATTTAGGTCTGCTCCACTTCATAAAAGTATAAGGGTCGACTTATACACGAGTCACAGGCAACACTGAGCACACTGAGTAATGTGAGTACTATTAGTGAAATTCCCATTTGCAGCAATTTACCCAGCGGTAAATGACACTTTGAGGAAAGGAAAAGCCAAGAAAACACAGGTCTGAAAGTCCTGGCCACAACAATTAACAAGGAAAAGGGAAGGGAGGTAATACTGGGCTGCGTAAAAGGGAGTGAATAATTGCTGCACTGGAGGAGGTATTGGCTGCACTTAAGCAACAGGAGGGGTTAATGGCTGCAATACTGTATGCAGTGCAGTCATTAACCCTGCTTAAGCCCCAAGTGCAGCCATTAACTTTGCTGGGTAGACTTATACTTGAGTCAGTAAAAAAATCCAACTTAAGAGGGTTGAATATTGGAGTCGACTTAAACATGAGGTCGACTTGTATTTGAGTATATACGGGTACTGAATGTTCCATTCATTATCCGTACTACACGTACAATTATATCATACTTTTTTTTTCCCCTTCAGGTTTGCCATAAATAAAGTAATATGTCAGCCACCATATGTCTCTCACCTCAGGTGCCCTTTAATAATTACAGTGGCTTGCAAAAGTATTCGGCCCCCTTGAAGTTTTCCACATTTTGTCACATTACTGCCACAAACATGAATCAATTTAATTGGAATTCCACGTGAAAGACTAATACAAAGTGAGAAGTGGAATGAAAATCATACATGATTCCAAACATTTTTTTACAAATAAATAACTGCAAAGTGGGGTGTGCGTAATTATTCAGCCCCCTTTGGTCTGAGTGCAGTCAGTTGCCCATAGACATTGCCTGATGAGTGCTAATGACTAAATAGAGTGCACCTGTGTGTATTCTAATGTCAGTACAAATACAGCTGCTCTGTGACGGCCTCAGAGGTTGTCTAAGAGAATATTGGGAGCAACAACACCATGAAGTCCAAAGAACACACCAGACAGGTCAGGGATAAAGTTATTGAGAAATTTAAAGCAGGCTTAGGCTACAAAAAGATTTCCAAAGCCTTGAACATCCCACGGAGCACTGTTTAAGTGATCATTCAGAAATGGAAGGAGTATAGCACAACTGTAAACCTACCAAGACAAGGCTGTCCACCTAAATTTACAGGCTGAACAAGGAGAGCGCTGAACAAAAATGCAGTCAAGAGGACCATGGAGACTCTGGACGTGCTGCAGAGATCTACAGCTCAGGTGGGGGAATCTGTCCATAGGACAACTATTAGTGGTGCACTGCACAAAGTTGGCCTTTATGGAAGAGTGGCAAGAAGAAAGCCATTGTTAACAGAAAAGCATAAGAAGTCCCTTTTGCAGTTTGCCACAAGCCATGTGGGGGACACAGCAAACATGTGGAAGAAGGTGCTCTGGTCAGATGAGACCAAAATGGCACTTTTTGGCCAAAATTCAAAACGCTATGTGTGGCAGAAAACTAACACTGCACATCACTCTAAACACACCATCCCCACTGTAAAATATGGGGGTGGATGCATTATGCTCTGGGGGTGCTTCTCTTCAGCAGGGACAGGAAAGCTGGTCAGAGTTGATGGGAAGATGGATGGAGCCAACTACAGGGCAATCTTGGAAGAAAACCTCTTGGAGTCTGCAAAAGACTTGAGACTGGGGCGGAGATTCACCTTCCAGCAGGACAACGACCCTAAGCATAAAGCCAGGGCAACAATGGAATGGTTTAAAACAAAACATATCCATGTGTTAGAATGGCCCAGTCACAGTCCAGATCTAAATCCAATTGAGAATCTGTGGCAAGATCTGAAAACTGCTGTTCACAAACGCTGTCCACCTAATCTGACTGAGCTGGAGCTGTTTTGCAAAGAAGAATGGGCAAGGATTTCAGTACCTAGATGTGCAAAGCTGGTAGAGACATACCCTAAAAGATTGTCAGCTGTAATTGCGGCAAAAGGTGGTTCTACAAAGTATTGACTCGGGGCTGAATAATTATGCACACCCCACTTTGCAGTTATTTATTTAAAAAAAATGTTTGGAATCATGTATGATCTTTCCTTCCACTTCTCTCGTGTACACCACTTTGTATAGGTCTCTCACGTGGAATTCCAATAAAATTGATTCATGTTTGTGGCAGTAATGTGATAAAATGTGAAAAACTTCAAGGGGGGGGGCGAATACTTTTGCAAGCCACTGTATATTCCCCCATCCTGGTCAACTGTAGCAACACTTTCCCATTCCTGATCGGTGTTGCATTTGAAATGTATGAGCCTAATCGCTTCATAAATAAAAAAAGAAAAGAATGCCTTTCTTCTTCTCTCAGGGCCGCATTGAGTCCCGGTCCTCAGTACGCTGTGAGGAAAGTAATGTACTGAAGGATATAAACAGTGTCAGTGCATTTGTGGTCAGTTAATTTAAACACTCTAAATCCTTAAGCTCAGTGACAGGATTGGGCACTCCTGTTACAGACCTTCTGTGCCGGAGAAAAGGCCACATTAGCCATCCACACAGGAATTCACAGAGCTGTCTGTGTAGGCCTCATTTGCTCAGATAATCTGTCAGGGCCAGAGATCCTTTCATCTCTGTTTCTGGATATTCGCGGGACAGAATGAAGTATGGTTTTAAAGAGGCCCTGTAGTGACATATAGTAGAATGCAGTAAATTACAAATACCGGTAACAACCACAACAAATAACATTTGTAAAGCACTTTTCTACCATAGGACTCAAAGCGCATAAGCATGGTTCAGACAAGTAACTGGTTGATTGGTAAACTTTGGTGCAGAGAAAGAATTCTACAAGTCTGCATATGCCAGGATAAACCGGTGGCTTTTCAATTTGGATTTGAATTACTCCAGGGATGGGGCTGTCTTTACTGGGTGTGGTAGGGAATTCCAAAGGGTAGGGGCAGCATGACAGAAAGCTCTGGCTTCCAAGGTTTTGAGGTGCACTCTGGGAGTGACTAAGTTTATGGATCCTACTGATCTGAGGTTGTGAGAAGTGTGGTGCAGTTTCAGCAAGTCCTTCATGTATCCAGGGACCAAATTGTGGTGGGATTTGAATTATTCAGGATACCCACTTTTACGGTAATTTTCCTGTTTTCAGAATCAGAAACCCTTCCTGTATTTATATATCGCTGAATATTGGTATGTAGCCCCACCCTTCCAGTGATGCTTAGCTTAGGCTAATTAGCTATGTGTAATTCTCCCACACAGAACATTCTGGGAGACTTTTTGTATTGGCTTCAGAACTCTTAGTAAACAAACATTTCTTGACTATCACCTGACAGGACTAAAGATTTTGCCACCTGAGATAAATTTCAAAATGTAAATCGGGGTGAGGAAAGATTTTACAATTGGAAATCATTTAGAAATTAATATTGTAAAAATTAAGACTTACATTTTACAGGCTAAATGTATGAACACCATATTTAGCAATGTCCGACACCTGACTGATCCCTAGGTGCTTTTTTCTCCTACATTCCCCACCCGCCGGGGGACTCTCTGCTGTGTGCCGCATGTCATCCCCACTCCACAGTAAGAGACGTGTCGCTGGGCTCTAGGCTAGCAACGCATCTGTACATCCCAAACCCAGCATTTAATAGCCCTCAGACATGTGTTCGAGGCTTTAACCACTAGCCGTGATTGCGGCAGTATAAATACGCCCTGCGGGGAGACTGTTCCCGTCCCAGGGGTGTAGATATGCGTCTTTGTCTTCTAATGCGCCTCCGACCTCCCCCCATGGCAGAGTAGTAGACCACTGATCAGTGAATGGGGACGCAGTTCAAAGTGTCCATGGTCAATGGTCACTGGTATCAATGAGATGGCGGTAGTCATTGATAAAATGAAAATGAAAGCATACACACATAGCTTTAATTAACTGGGGGAGGGGGGGTTGGCATTTAGTGGCCAAATAGTAAAAAATACACCCTAATACAGTAAATTTAATAAAAGTAAATCCCCCGTTAAAATTAACCCCTTACGTCCGTCCCTTGCTGTCCCATAGTTACCAAGATAAAACATTTGTATATATAAAAAAATTACATTTAAAAAGTAATACATAAATATTTACCTTAGGGACTCAACTTTTTTTTGTAATATGTATGTGGGTGGGTATGTATAAGGGTATATTACTGTTATTTTTGCAAATAAGAACTTGTAATTAGTGTCGGACACAAAACTGAAAAATACACCTTTTTGTGAGAGAACGCGGAAAAGCCGCCGCATGTACTGACAGCAAGGCGGCTGATTCCGCGTCCAACGCAGCGGTCTGCACGCGGAAGCGTGCATCTAGTGACATGGCAGAACGCGGAAAAGCCGCAGCATGTACTGACAGCAAGGTGGCTGGTTCCGCGTCCAGCGCGGCGGTTTGCACGCAGCAGCGTGCAGCTGGTGTGGCTGAGCCTGTTAGTTCACACAGGTTTAGGAATACGCGCGCGCTGAAAGGCAGAACTTGATGGTCAAGGGGGCATCAGCTGACCAGGCCAGTCAGCTGACCTCAGAGCTGGTAACCATTGGTTGATCACTTTAGGGTGGCGCCAGAGAGCACTGCTCTATATATGGTTACTGCTGGCCACTCTCAAATTTTCTGCCGTTGCGATCACTACGTGGAAGCACTCAGACCTTAGTCAGATCCAACAGTGTGTTTGATCCAGGAGGACCTGGGAATTCACACTGAGCCAGATTACTTGTGTTATTATTCTGTTATACTTTAGACTAGTTCCAGGGTGTAGAGACCACGGACCTCACACCCAAGACTAGGCATTGTTTGATATTTGTTATGACCTGTTGCTTTCCTGACTATCCCTCTGCTTTCTGATTCGGTACCACGCATATCTGATATCACGTTGCCAAACCCTGCCTGACTTGGATACCGAATCAGCCTTCTGTCTTTATACTTTATCTGTCCATGTGTTGCCAACCTGGCTTGCCCGACCTTGAGAGCTATCTCTCTCCACTTAAGAGATAGTCTCCAATATCAGTCAGTGACATCCACCTTCAGGTGTCACTCACTCTCTGGTCCTTCTTACCTTCAGCCTGACTCCACCCCTTGGAGAGTCTCAGGCTGCTGGAAGGTTTCTGTACTCTCCATAGCAGTGTCTTCTGTAGTGTTGGGCGAACAGTGTTCGCCACTGTTCGGGTTCTGCAGAACATCACCCTGTTCGGGTGATGTTCGAGTTCGGCCGAACACCTGACGGTGCTCGGCCAAACCGTTCGGCCATATGGCCGAACTAAGAGCGAACGCGCTCTGATTGGCCGAACTGTCACGTGGTTCGGGTAAATAAATACCCGAACCACGTCATATCTCCGCCATTTGTCTGTGGGTTTAGCTTTGGGTAGGCAGGCAGGGTAGTTCGCGCTCCAGCCACGCTAGCCAGGGTCCCCCCCAGTCATTGTGTGTCGCTGCTGGGAACAGTAGTACACCGCTCGTTCAGCCACACTATATAGCATTCTGTGTACTGTTCTGTGTCTGCTGGGAACAGTAGTACACCGCTCGTTCAGCCACACTATATAGCATTCTGTGTACTGTTCTGTGTCTGCTGGGAACAGTAGTACACCGCTCGTTCAGCCACACTATATAGCATTCTGTGTACTGTTCTGTGTCTGCTGGGAACAGTAGTACACCGCTCGTTCAGCCACACTATATAGCATTCTGTGTACTGTTCTGTGTCTGCTGGGAACAGTAGTACACCGCTCGTTCAGCCACACTATATAGCATTCTGTGTACTGTTCTGTGTCTGCTGGGAACAGTAGTACACCGCTCGTTCAGCCACACTATATAGCATTCTGTGTACTGTTCTGTGTCTGCTGGGAACAGTGGTACACCGCTCGTTCAGCCACACTATATAGCATTCTGTGTACTGTTCTGTGTCTGCTGGGAACAGTGGTACACCGCTCGTTCAGCCACACTATATAGCATTCTGTGTACTGTTCTGTGTCTGCTGGGAACAGTAGTACACCGCTCGTTCAGCCAGACTATATACCATTGTTTACTGACACTATATAGCAGACTATATAGCATTGTGTGTACACCGCTCAGCCAGACTATATACCATTGTTTACTGACACTCTGTGTACACCGCTCAGCCAGACTATATACCATTGTTTACTGCCACTCTGATTCTGCTGGGAACAGTAGTACACCGCTCGCTCAGCCAGACTATATACCATTGTTTACTGACACTATATAGCAGACTATATAGCATTGTGTGTACACCGCTCAGCCAGACTATATACCATTGTTTACTGACACTCTGTGTACACCGCTCAGCCAGACTATATACCATTGTTTACTGCCACTCTGATTCTGCTGGGAACAGTAGTACACCGCTCGCTCAGCCAGACTATATACCATTGTTTACTGCCACTCTGATTCTGCTGGGAACAGTAGTACACCGCTCGCTCAGCCAGACTATATACCATTGTTTACTGACACTATATAGCAGACTATATAGCATTGTGTGTACACCGCTCAGCCAGACTATATACCATTGTTTACTGACACTCTGTGTACACCGCTCAGCCAGACTATATACCATTGTTTACTGCCACTCTGATTCTGCTGGGAACAGTAGTACACCGCTCGCTCAGCCAGACTATATACCATTGTTTACTGACACTATATAGCAGACTATATAGCATTGTGTGTACACCGCTCAGCCAGACTATATACCATTGTTTACTGACACTCTGTGTACACCGCTCAGCCAGACTATATACCATTGTTTACTGCCACTCTGATTCTGCTGGGAACAGTAGTACACCGCTCGCTCAGCCAGACTATATACCATTGTTTACTGACACTCTGTGTACACCGCTCAGCCAGACTATATACCATTGTTTACTGCCACTCTGATTCTGCTGGGAACAGTAGTACACCGCTCGCTCAGCCAGACTATATAGCATTGTGTTTACTGCCACTCTGTGTACACCGCTCAGCCACACTATATAGCATTGCGTACTCTGCCAGTCAGTGTGTATATTGCTGGGATCAGTAATACTCCACTCACCGTCAACCACTATATGAGCTCAACATGAGTTCCCCAGAGACCTCCGCTGTGAGCAGCACTCCCAACAACAGCAACAGCCAACGCCCCATGCAAGCTATAACATCCACCCCAGCAGCCAGTGGTCAGCAGCAGCCCTCCCCGGAGGAGAACGTTGTGTCCATCAGTCCGTCGCCAGAGCGATTAATGAGGGCTGCCATTGAGGAGATGATGGGGCCTGATGTGGAGGAGGAGGTCTGGCTCAGGCCAGCATCCCAAGTTAATGTTGAGGACGATGAGGGGTCTGTGTCTGGGGATGTTGGGGTGGCAGAGGTGGTGGGTGGGTCAGACTCAGGAGAAGAGTTGTATGATGAGGATGATGATCGGGACCATCTGTATGTGCCTCAGAGTCCGACCCCGGAAAACATGTTGTATCGTGTGTTTAGGTACTAAAATCTGCGATCCCTCCCAGTAGTGTTGGGCGAACAGTGTTTGCCACTGTTCGGGTTCTGCAGAACATCACCCTGTTCGGGGTGACTATATAGCAGACTATATAGCATTGTGTTTAATGCCACTCTGTGTACACGGCTCAGCCACACTATATAGCATTGTGTTTACTTCCACTCTGTGTCTGCTGGGAACAGTAGTACACCGCTCACCCGCCACTGTATAGCATTGTGCTCTGTGTCACTGCTGACAATAGTGGTACACCGCTCACCCACCACTGTATAGCATTTCTGTACTGCCACTGTACTGCTGCCAGTCAGCGTGTACTTTAAGGATAAGTGAAATGAGGAAGAAATCCGGTGAAAGAGGGAGGGGCAAGGGAAGAGGTGTTTCCCCTGACGGTTCACGTACAGGCCACAGGGGAGCACCCAAGAAAACCCACTCAATACTGCCCATGTTGTCCAGGACAACAACCCTCACAGATCCAAAAGAACAGGACCAGATAATTACTTGGATGACCTCTCAAGCGTCCAGCAGTGGGTTAAGCAGCACCAGCACATCACGCACGAGGTCCGAGTCCTCAGCCAGTTAAAGTCTGGGCTTTCTTTGAAGACTGCACTGAGGATGTTACCATGGCGATTTGCAAGGTGTGCAAGACCCGCCTGAGCAGGGGGAAAAGTATTAACAACCTCTCCACCACCAGCATGAGCCGCCACATTCTATCCAAACATCCCACTCTGTGGGCAAACGCGGCAGGACAGGGTACCACCGTACCACCAGCAACACTGCCTCCCTTGGGTTCACCAGACTCACCACCAGACCCGCCTCAGCAGCAGCAGTAGCCCAGCCATTGCGTGGTTCACAACATTCACAAACATCAGACGATGCTGACACTGTCACTTTCCGGACTAGTGCTCTTGAGGTCTCCCAGTGTTCATCAAACACAACAACCAACAGCCCTTCGGTGTGCAGCGCTACGGTTGAGTTGTCTGTCTCTGAGATGTTTGAGCACAAGAGGAAATTGCCAGCAAATGACCCCCGGGCCGTGGCAGTAACAGCCAGCCAGCATAGCCAAGCTTCTGGCCTGCGAAATGCTGCCATATCGAGTGGTGGAGACAAACAGCTTCAAGGGCATGATGTCAGTGGCCATCCCACGTTACGTGGTTCCCAGCCGCTACCACTTTGCGCGCTCTGCAGTGCCTGAGTTGCATGAGCACGTGGTCAGCTAAATAACCCGAAGCTTGAAGAATGCCGTTGCCTGCAAGGTTCACCTCACCACTGACACCTGGACGAGTGCGTTCGGCCAGGGTCGATACATCTCCCTTACCGCGCACTGGGTGAACCTTGTGGAGCCTGGCAGCGATTCCTCACCTGCTACGGCGCGGGTGTTGCCCACGCCGCAAACAGCTGCACCGCCGTCCCTCCCACTGGATAACAACAGCAGCACCTACCTCTCTGACTCCTTCTCCTCCAACGCATCTCAAAGCTGTACCTCATCCGGAAACGCTAACCCAGCACCAGCAGCAGTAGGATCGTGGAAGCAGTGCAGCACAGCTGTTGGCATGCGTCAGCAAGCGTTGCTGAAGCTGATCTGCCTTGGGGATAAGCAGCACACAGGGGAGGAAATTTGGAGGGGAATAAAGGAACAGACGGATTTGTGGCTGGCACCGCTGGACCTGAAACCGGGCATGAAGCTAGACACCTGGCACGAACTGGCAATGTACGCAATAGAGGTGCTGGCTTGCCCGGCAGCCAGCGTTATGTCGGAACGCTGTTTCAGTGCTGCCGGAGGCATCATCACAGATCGGCGTATCCGCCTCTCCACAGAAAATGCAGACCGTCTGACTCAAATTAAAATGAATCAATCCTGGATTGGAAACGACTACGCAACACTCCTGGACCCCAACCAAGTAACATGACCGATGAACATCTGGGATGGTTTAGCGTTTCCGGTCCCTGTTTATTGAACCTCTCATCTGTATTACATTTATGACTGCATGGCGGCAAAAAGCATTGCTGCTATATCCGCACGCTTTTTGTCCTCATGCAAGGCCTGGGTTGTTGTGTCTCACAAAGCGTGGCCTTCTCCTCCTGCGCCTCCTCCTGTTCCATCACGTGTGCTGCTGCTGCTGCTGCTGCTGCTGGGTTACCGTTGCCGGTCCCTGTTTATGGAACCTCTTATCTTTATTACATTTATGACTACATGGCGGTACAAAGCATGCTATCCGCACGCTTTTTGTCCTCATGCAAGGCCTGGGTTGTTGTGTCTCACAAAGCGTGGCCTTCTCCTCCTGCGCCTCCTCCTGTTCCATCACGTGTGCTGCTGCTGGGTTAGCGTTGCCGCGTGGTCCCTGTTTATGGAACCTCTTATCTTTATTACATTTATGACTACATGGCGGTACAAAGCATGCTATCCGCACGCTTTTTGTCCTCATGCAAGGCCTGGGTTGTTGTGTCTCACAAAGCGTGGCCTTCTCCTCCTGCGCCTCCTCCTGTTCCATCACGTGTGCTGCTGCTGCTGCTGCTGCTGCTGGGTTACCGTTGCCGGTCCCTGTTTATGGAACCTCTTATCTTTATTACATTTATGACTACATGGCGGTACAAAGCATGCTATCCGCACGCTTTTTGTCCTCATGCAAGGCCTGGGTTGTTGTGTCTCACAAAGCGTGGCCTTCTCCTCCTGCGCCTCCTCCTGTTCCATCACGTGTGCTGCTGCTGCTGCTGCTGCTGGGTTACCGTTGCCGGTCCCTGTTTATGGAACCTCTTATCTTTATTACATTTATGACTACATGGCGGTACAAAGCATGCTATCCGCACGCTTTTTGTCCTCATGCAAGGCCTGGGTTGTTGTGTCTCACAAAGCGTGGCCTTCTCCTCCTGCGCCTCCTCCTGTTCCATCACGTGTGCTGCTGCTGCTGCTGCTGCTGCTGGGTTACCGTTGCCGGTCCCTGTTTATGGAACCTCTTATCTTTATTACATTTATGACTACATGGCGGTACAAAGCATGCTATCCGCACGCTTTTTGTCCTCATGCAAGGCCTGGGTTGTTGTGTCTCACAAAGCGTGGCCTTCTCCTCCTGCGCCTCCTCCTGTTCCATCACGTGTGCTGCTGCTGCTGCTGCTGCTGGGTTAGCGTTGCCGCGTGGTCCCTGTTTATTGAACCTCTTATCTTTATTACATTTATGACTACATGGCGGTACAAAGCATGCTATCCGCACGCTTTTTGTCCTCATGCAAGGCCTGGGTTGTTGTGTCTCACAAAGCGTGGCCTTCTCCTCCTGCGCCTCCTCCTGTTCCATCACGTGTGCTGCTGCTGGGTTAGCGTTGCCGCGTGGTCCCTGTTTATTGAACCACTTATCTTTATTACATTTATGACTGCATGGTGGTACAAAGCATGCTATCCGCACGCTTCTTGTCCTCATGCAAGGCCTGGGTTGTTGTGTCTCAAAGCGTGGCCTTCTCCTCCTGCGCCACCCTCCTCCTGTTCCATCACGTGTGCTGCTGCTGGGTTAGCATTACCGGTCCCTTTTCCTGGAACCTCTTATATGTATTACATTTATGACTGCATGCCGACAAAAAGCATGTTACCTGTGCAAAGAAAACAGACATTTCCCGCATTTAAAAGACAGTTTTCCCTTTGAAACTTTAAAATCGATTTTCTCAAAAACTATAAGCTCTTTTTGCTAAATTTTTTTTTCCTCTTGTACCCACTCCCAAGGTGCACATACCCTGTAAATTTGGGGTATGTAGCATGTAAGGAGGCTTTACAAACCACAAAAGTTCGGGTCCCCATTGACTTCCATTATGTTCGGAGTTCGGGTCGAACACCCGAACATCGCGGCCATGTTCGGCCTGTTCGGCCCGAACCCGAACATCTAGATGTTCGCCCAACACTAGTCTTCTGTACTGCTCAGGGTCACCTGTTCATCAGGTGGGTTGCTCAAAGTCATACTGTTACACCAAACACTCACCATATATATATATATCTAGAGGTGTCCAGAGGTTAGCACTATATCTGTATTATTGGTGATTCTGCAGATCACCCATAATCAGGTATAAATCTGTATTCTTGGTGATACTGCAGATCACCAATAATCAGATTCTCTCTGCGTGCGGACACCAATCGTTACACTTTTATTTCCAAATTGTAACGATCGGTGTCAGCAACCAGAGAGAGAATCTGATTCTTGGCGATCCGCAGTATCCCCAAGAATACAGATATACCCGATTATTGAGGATCTGCGGAATCGTCAATAATCAGATATGTCTAACCTCTAGACACCTGAGAGAGTGTAAGTGTTTGGTGCAACAGTAACAACTCTGAGTGAAGACCACCAGGAGAGCTGGCGGCCTAAGACTCCTGAGGAATTCACCCCTGACTATGGGTGATATTCCTATAGCCTGTGGACCCCTGGGCAAGGGACCGAGACTGGGTTGCAGGAAGCCCTGCTGCTAATATGCAAGGTTTTGCCCTGAACTGGGCTAACGTAACACAGTAATAGCAATACTAGTCTGGGGTGTGAGGTCCGTAGTCACAACATCCTGGAACTAGTCTGGAGCATAACATAAATGATAATACAATTCCCTAGTCTTGGGTGTGAGTTCCGTGATCATCAACACCCTGAAACTAGTCTGGAGTATAACACAAAGACAATACAGTTTCCTAATCTTGGGTGTGAGGGCCTTGATCTCGAACACCCTGCAACTATGCTAGAGAATACACAGAAGATACACAGTATTCCTAGTCTGGGGTGTGAGGGCCTTGATCTCAACACCCTGGAACTGGTCTAACAAATAATACAATTCAATTAGTACTTTAAGCTATCAACAGAATCTGGCTAAGTATGAATTCCCAGGTCCACCTAGTTCAAACATACTGTAAGGATCTGACTATGGTCTGAGTGCCTTCACGAAGTGTTAGCAATGGCAGACAACCAGCAACTGACAAGCAGCAGAATATATAGTTGCTGGACTGCCCCGCCCGAGCCATTCAGCCAATCATGAGTCCTGCAGGAATCAGCTGATCTTCCTGATCAGCTGACACTTCCTCCTGCTGGTATAAAGGTCCTGAGTCCATCTGCCTATGTGCACTAACAGACCCAGCCACACCAAGCGCACGCTGCTGCATGCAAACCGCCGCGTTGGACGCGGAAACAGACGCTTTGCTGTCAGGACATGCGGCGGCTTTTCCGCATTCCACCATACTACCTGACGCGTATCTATGCGTGCAAACCGCCGCGTTGGATGCGGAGTCAGCCGCCTTGCTCTTGGCACATGCGGCGGCTTTTCCGCGTTTTCTCACACAAATAAAGTCACCATACATTTTTGTTATGACTGGAACGAATGTGCAAATAAAATGTGTGCTTTTTATCAGGGCTGTGGAGTCGGTCCAAAAATCCACCGACTCCGACTCCTCAGTTTAGGATTCCTCCGACTCCACGACTCCGACTCCTCTAATTTGCATATTACAATTTTGTTGATTAAAAGTATGTAACATGAAATTCGTCTCTTGACTGCCAACGCTTAGGAATTTTACAAGACAACTGAAGTGAGAAGGATATGTAGACTACTATATTTATTCCCTTTAGACTAAAACTAGTCCTTGGTAAGAGTACTTGTAAAAGGTACAAACCGGAACAAAGAACATCTATCAGGCCCTAGGCAATGTAAGTGTGGGTACATGTAAGAATGATGTGCAGGTATTCTGCAGGGGAATGAGGAGATTGTAAACAGACAACACCTCTGTGTTCAATGTGCACAGCATTCTCAGTGGATTCCCTGCAGCTCTGTGGGGAGTGCATATGTAGAGTATAGTACTACTGTGTAACAAAGTAAACCTGAGACAGATGAAATTAAAGTTTTATACATACCTGGGGCTTCCTCCAGCCGCCTTCAGGATAATCAGTCCCTCGTTGTCCTCCTCCACCACCTGGATCTTCTGCTATGAGTCCAGGTACTTGAGCCAGTCGGGCGTAGTGCGCATGCACACACTCCGCCGCCAGGAGCATACTACACCTGTGCAGCACAATTGCGCAGGTGCAGAATGTTCCTGGCTGTGGGAGCGGCATGCGGCCGGACAGCGCTGACTGGCTGAATTACCAGAACTCATAGCAGAAGATCCGGGTGGTGGAGGACAGCGAGGGACTGATTAGCCTGAAGGGGGCTGGAGGAAGCCCCAGGTATGTATAAAACTTTACTTTTCATCCGTCTCAGTTACCCTTTAATTTGTAGTCACCAAACCAAATTTTAACAACATATCACATTATTTGATTTCATCAGCAAAGGGAGTGCATACATTTGCATAAATCAGCATCAATGCAGAATTATTTCCATCTCGTTGACCATCTCTATTAGTGACACAGCTACACATCAGGCTTTATTCTTACAGCATAGATGTTATTTAGTATATATGTTACGGCCAGAACCCGAAGTGTGGCCACTTCTAGTTCTGGCCGGCCACTTCGGGTTCTGGCCGGCCAATGCGCGAAGTGGCCGCAGCGCAGCGGCCAATGTTAGAAATGGAATGTTTCCTTTTAATATTAATATAGTTTTTCGGCCGTCTCTGGCCAAAATGTAGCAAAACAGTTCGTTCATTGAATGAAATGAAGCTGGCGGCTCCGCCTCCTCTCCTCCGCCCCTGCCTCTTCTCTCTCTCTCTCTCTCTCTCTCTCTCTCTCTCTCTCTCTCTCTCTCTCTTCTTCGGGCAGCCGGCGGGGACACGCGTGTCCCCGAGAGTCGTTCGTGGCGCCAGGAAAGCAGAGCAGGGAGGCTGCAGACATATCTTCTGCCAGCACCCGCTCTGCAGGGACGAACGACAGGATTGCCTGCCGCGACAAACGACTCTGGGGGGGACACGCATGTCCCCCGCTGCCAGTATCGGGGAGAAGAGAGAGAGGCGGGGGCGGAGGAGAGGAGGCGGAGCAGAAGCCGGGCGGCTTCATCCTTCTACATTGCCGCCAGCTTCATTTCATTTAATGAACGAACTGTTTTGCTACATTTTGGCCAGAGACGGCCGGAAAACTACATAATAAAAGGAAACATTCCATTTCTAATATTGGCCGCTGCGCTGCGGCCACTTCGCGCATTGGCCGGCCAGAACCCGAAGTGGCCGGCCAGAACTAGAAGTGGCCACACTTCGGGTTCTGGCCGTAACATATATAAGAGATTCCTGTGTACACATCATATATACAGTCACAATCAGATATGTATATCTGACCTTAAAAATACGGGGACTGCTTTATTGAAGCAGCACAAGTAACTAATTTTGATTGGTTTATTTCATTTTTGTGGACTAAGCACAGCTATTACTGTATATATACTGTATATATACATTATTTTTAATGACTATTATCTGAGAAATAGAACATTTTATCATATTTTCTATTTTAATTACAGTTACAAATTCATTCGGAGTCGGTGCATTTTTTCCCGACTCCGACTCCAGGCACCCAAAATTGCCCGACTCCACGACTCCGACTCCGACTCCACAGCCCTGCTTTTTATCCACAGTAGCATGTTTTATTGTATATTCATTTATATTTTATCTTACCGTATAATTCCCCTTAAAATGCATTTAGAATACAATAATTCTTAGCAAAACGTACCACCCAAAGAAAGCCTAACTGGTGGTGAAAAAAACAAGATATAGATCATTTTGTTGTGATAAGTGGTGAGAGTTATTGGTGATTGAAAGGAGGAGCGCTGAAAGGTGAAAATTGTTCTGGTCCATAAGGGGAAAACCCCCTTAGTGGTTAACTGCACCCTGACCTTTGCACACTCCTGTCATTTATGACTTCATTTATGACTGTGAGATCATCCCACACTTTCCCTTTCTGCTTGGCGGGTTTCCTCTGGTGGGTTAGGTGGCCTGTGTTGGCGGTCCATGATGCAGACAAGATGAGAATTATTATTTTCCACCTCATTATCGCTTCCTCTCCTCCGCTCGTCACTTGGCGATGAAGCCCTATTTCACGCCCCTCCATGGACCTCTCCGCCACGACGACACGCTGCATAATGTGTGCACCACCTTCTCCTCGGTTTCATAATTCAGCACTGCTTAATAACTTGCCATTGTAAGCTTAGAATCGACTCCTATCTTTCCACCCCTCCCTGCATTTACCTTATACGAACTCGGAGTACTTGTTTTACGCTTGGCTTCTTCCGTCGTGATGACAGGCTGTGATCAAAGCCATTGTCTTTATATTGACTGCTGTGCAGGGGTTGCTAAGGCTCAAGTTCAGGTTTTTTTTATTCATACATTTATTTGACAAGTGTTTTTTAGATTTTTAATGCAAATAAAAATCATTAATCAGTAAATTCAACACGTATAAAAAATTGTTCCACCAATAATATTTTTGCCCTGGACCAGGAAAATGTGTGCATGTTGGTGTCCTACAGAGGACCTGAGGTTGTGTGTGTGTGTGTGTGTGTGTGTGTGTGTGTGTGTGTGTGTTTGGGGAAGATGGAGATGGAACACAGAGGCATGTTCTCTGCCTCATGACATGCCCCTGTGTCCCCCCCACCGCCACTCTCTGCCCCCCCGCCGCCGCACTATAGCCTCCTAAGATTAGCGGCAATATTTGTCACTATCTCGGAGGTAAACATAGGGGAGAGGGATTCCCATTCCTGCAGGGTTTTAAGCCTTCTATCCCTGGCCACGCCCCTACCGCTCCCCTGCCTCCCTGCACACTGTGAATAAGAGACACAGTCTATCATTCCAGCGTTGTGACCCAGAAGTCACGAACGTGAAAGTGGGCCATTGTGGCCCACAGGAGCGGCGGGGGCGGCAATTTTTGCGGGTCAACCCCCGGATCAGGTAGCCTATGTTTTTTTTTTTAATCTATGAGCCCATGTGAGGCTCTCTTTAAAGAGGAACTATCAAAGAAACTGTGATTCTGTAAACCCCACATACCTATAAAGCTTTTAGCCTGCAACAACAGAAAGCTTTTCAGAAGTCTCTGATAGCTTGTGTGAAAAAAATGCCTAGTGCATGAGCAGGCGTGTAACTAGAAGTCCCCAGGCCCCCCTGCAAGAATTTGAGCATGCCTACTCCCCCCCCCCCCCGGGGCCCACTCATGGATCTTTTGGGGGGCAGGAGGGGTCACAGCATGAGGGGAAAGCTTTGCACATCAGCGGGGAGGGGGGGACAGTCCCCCCTCCCTCACCTTGGGCTCTCCCCTCTGGGCTCCCCCTCCTGCATCTATCTAGGTGGCAGCAGCGGCAACGGCAGCTATAAATCGCTCCATTCAACACCAGAGGTCTACGATCTGCAAGGGCTTCTCCGATCTGCAAGGGCTTCACATTACTTCCTGTTTTTATAGGAAGTAATGTGAAGCCCTTGCAGATCGGCGACCTCCGTGGTGAATGGAGGTATTTATAGCTGCTGCCGTTGCCGCTGCTGCCACTTAGATGCAGGAGGGGGAGCGCAGAGGGGCGAGCCTGAGGTGAGGGGGCTGTCCCCCCTCCCTGCTGATGTGCAAAGCTTTCCCCTCATGCTGCGACCCCTCCTGCCCCCTCAAAACGGTCACGAGTGGGCCTGAGGGGGGCTCCGGGCCCCCCACAGGGGCAGGGGCTGCTTCGCCTATTGTTACGCCAGTGTGCATGAGCTTTTTGTAACAAAGTCAGCGTCGGGGCCATAGCTATACCATGTGGCTAGGTTCCACTCCTCTATCACTATTCACAGAGGAATGATTTACTGTCTGTTTCTGCCCTGTCCACGCACACACACACACACACACACACACTGCCAGGGCTGTGGAGTCGGTACAAAAATCCACCGACTCCGACTCCTCAATTTAGGATTCCACCGACTCCGACTCCTCTAATTTGTATATTACAATCTTGTTGATTGAAAGTATGTAACATGAAATTCGTCTCTTAACTGTCAAAGCTTAGGAATTTTAAAAGACAACTGAAATGAGAAAGATATGGAGACTGCCATATTTATTCTCTTTAGTCATAGACTAAAACTAGTCCTTGGTAAGAGTACTTGTAAAAGTTACAGACCGGAACAAAGACCATCTATCAGGCCCTAGGCAATGTAACTGTGGGTACATGTAAGAGTGATGTGCAGGTACTCTGCAGGGGAATAAGGAGATTCTTCCTCTATTACACATTCTTCATGCACAATCTGAACCAGGTTTATGGGTGATAGACAACACCTCTGTGTTCAATGTGCACAACATTCTCAGTGGATTCCCTGCAGCTCTGTGGGGAGAGCATATGTAGAGTATAGTACTACTGTGTAACAAAGTAAACCTGAGACAGATAAAATTAACGTTTTATACATACATGGGGCTTCCTCCAGCCCCCTTCAGGCTAATCCAGTCGCTGTCCTCCTCCACCACCTGGATCTTCTGCTATGAGTCCAGGTACTTGAGCCAGTCTGGCATGCGGCTGGACTGCGCTGACTGGCTGAATTGCCAGGACTCATAGCAGAAGATCCAGGTGGTGGAGGAGGACAGCGACTGGATTAGCCTGAAGGGGACTGGAGGAAGCCCCAGGAATGTATAAACCTTTTCTTTTCGACAGTCTCAGGTACCCTTTAATTCGTAGTTACCAAACCAAATTTTAACATAGTAAATTATTTGATTTCATGAGCAAAGAGAGTGCATACATTTGCACAACTCGGCATCGACGCAGAATTATTTCCATCTCATTCACCATCTTTATTAGTGACACAGCTATACATCAGGCTTTATACTTACAGCATAGATGTTATTTAGTATATATAAGAGATTCCTGTGTACACATCATATATACTGTACAGTCACAATCAGATATGTATATCTGACTTTAATAATACGGGGACTGCTTTATTGAAGCAGCACAAGTAACTCATTTTGATTAGTTTATTTCATTTTTGTGGACTAAGCACAGCTATTACTGTATATATACATTATTTATGATGACTATTATCTGAGAAATAGAACATTTTATCATATTTTCTATTTTAATTACAGTTTAAATTCATTAGGAGTCGGTGCATTTTTTCCCGACTCCGACTCCAGGCACCCAAAATTGCCCCGACTCCGACTCCACAGCCATGCGCACTACTTTCTCACGGATTATATAAGAACAGCTGAGCGATTTTTCAGCAACAGAGAAAGCATCTGAAGAGAAGGACCTCTACTTTATTGAATGAGTTCATTCAGAATGAGTTCTTCCTGTCTGTAATCTCTGTATACCGTACTTTGCACTGCATGAGGCAAAGAGACGCAGGAACAGCTAATGAGTTATTTACACACTACTTGATGCTATGTTTCGGCTTTCTATCATTCTGTAGAAATACAGACAGTGAGGACTATTTCTGTATGCTGGATGTTCTGGACACAGTCCCCTATAGTAATGCCCACAGTGAAAACTGTTCTCTGTAAATGTCATATTTTCTTCACATAAAAAACGAAAAGATGAAAAAAGCCTTTGTATTGCTATTTGCTAGTAATTACTGGATATATATGTGGCATTTAGAATTTTAGTTAACTTTGATAGTTGTCCTTTAAATCAATCTTTGTGACTTTAACCACTTCAGTACCACCAGTCTCTGGCCACTTACAACATGCCTCACGGATTCGCCGCTACCACCGATCGCGCCGCTCTCTCGTCGCTGAAGTTCACTCACTTTGCCATTGCTATGACGGCAGAGCTCTGTGAGCCGGTCTGGAGCTGATTTCATTGGCTCCTGACCCTGTGATCAGTGTGAGCCAATGAGATTGGCTAACAGCGATTACAGGGATAAGAGCTAATGAAATTGTCTCCAGACCGGCTCACGGAGCTCTGCTGTCATACCAACAGCAGTGAGTAAGCTGCAGCAGCAAGAGAGTGGCGCGAAGGGCGGTAGTGGTGGAAGCGTGCGGCAGGGAAGTTGAAATATACGCCCTGTTTGGGAGCTGTGATGCCTGCCAGGGCATGGATTTGAACTAGCAAGGTCCGCAAGTAAACAAAGAAGAAAAAACAAGAAAAAAAAGTCAGATACTTACATCTTGATTCTCCTGAGGCTTTCCACTTCCTTCCCCAGCCCACCGCCTCTGGCCGGGGCCCCTCTGAAATTTTGCGGGCATGCTTCTGTCTGAGAACGGGCATGACCGCACTGTGCAAGCGCCTGACAGCTTATGACTGCACAGCAGCACGGTGCCTCTCAGGCATGGAAACAAGCATGCATGAGCAGCTTCATGCTACTGCACAGGTTGCACAGTGCGGCCGCTCTCGTGCATGGATGGGTGTCCGGCTGTGCGAACCTCTTTATCTAGCCCTTGTGAAAGGGTTTCAAGGGGTCCCAATGCTGGAACGGAGAGCTTGAGGGGGAATGCACAAAGTCTCTGGATTATCCGGATGCTTTCCTCTTCTAAGGTGACTATCTGCCTTGCGCACTTTTTCCTCTACAGGAACACCTTAAAGTGGACCCGAACTCAGAACTTCCGCTTTTGCTTTATAGTATAAGCAACATCATAATACCCTTTAAAGAAAAACATTTCTTTGTTACAGCTGATCCAAATCCAGCAATAAACCTGCTGTGTGTCTACTTCCTGCTTTTACGGAAGCAGACATAGGGTTAATATCCTGTGTTTGCAAATTAGCAGCTCTGCCGTGGCAGCCAACTGACACAGCTGAGATATCAAATTACGGTAGTGATTAGTCACAGATGAGGGGTGGAATTAGACAGGCCAAAGTCTCTAAATACACACAGGCTGCATTTCTTTCTGTTTTCCATCTGTCCTGTGCAAGAGTTAAGGTCCACTTTAAATCCAGTTAACTGTATGTATTTGTTTTTTTAGAAGTGTATTCTATATATCCCGCAGTTGAGTAGTCATTTTGCTGTTTTGTGAAATATACAATTATCAGCTTTGTGCAGATTTTAGTCAAGTGAATAAAGCGTCCCATTCACTGTTGTAGTGATTTTAATAAGTTTAACCCCCCTTCTCTTCCCCCCCCCCCCCCCCTCCTTTCCACTGGAGATCAATAGGCAGCTATCTGAAGTCTCCATCTTGAGGTCCCGGCTTGGCACGTGCATCTCGCGTTGGTGAAGATTGGAAAGCACTCCGCTAATCTCGCCGCCATTGTCCTTTAACACTGCAGGGAATTAGAAGAGTTTCTTGTAAATTGGTTCTGTGAAATTGCTTTTGTGTCCTCCCCTGAGTATCTCGCCGTACCTCCGCTGCTTACTGTCTAAGAGGTCTCCTCCATGATAGAATTGGAGCACTCTACTCCCGGATCCGACCTCCCTCGTTCTGTTGTACCCCACACTGCTTTATTCTATTTTGCTTTACGTTTCTGGGGATGGATATTGGAAGGATGCGGCTACAGGACGCTCAAATTTATTATCTAAATTAAAGTGAGTTTGAAGCATTTAAAAGAATAACAAAATAACAAAAACAGATACTCGCCTAAGGAGAGGGAACACTCTAGGTCCTATAAAGCCTTTACCGTTCTTCTCCTGGTATCCGCGTTCCAGGCCTGTCTCCCCCATTCAAATATCCTGCCACGGGAGGCTTCGAAACTCTTTGGGAACCCGAGTGCTCCTGAAAACAGGAGAGCGTGCTTGCACATGCGCAGTGCGGAGCGGCCCGTCTTTGAGAGCACTCGGGCTCTCGAAGACTTCTGAAACGGCAGAGAGCATTCTCCAACCCATTGGTCGGAGACCGCTAATGTGGGAACAAATGGTGGAATGCAGGGACCGTAAGAGGCCCCAGAGAGGATCCGTCATTAGGACCCAGAGGCTTCCCTCTCCTTAGGTACTTTTTTTTTTTTTTTTTTTTTTTTTTTTAAATCGCTTTAGAGTCCCTTTAATGAAAGTAAAGACAGGTACAGACATTATTAACGATTGTTGTCGCTAGGGATGGCAATGCTTAGGAGAGCCTGGAGAATCATGTGATCAGTTTGATCAGCGGATAGATCAGTAAGGTTCTGATTTGCTGTGATGACTTCCTGGTTTAACACAAGATCATGACCAGCAAAGTAGAGCCTTACAAATCTATCAACTATTCAAAGTGATCACATGATTCTCTGAGTTCTTCTAGACATGACCATCACTATCGTCAGATTGAGGGCCAAGCCTCCTCCACTTTTGTTTAAAAAAAATGTATCGTCACGAAATTGAAACTACGTTTTGTGAAGTGTTGTTAAAGGGTACCTAAAGTGGCTAGACGAGAAAAAACACATTAGCTTATAGTATCAATCCTGCTTAGAACATGTCTGCATTCACGTTTTAATTAATCTTTCATTGCCAGGTTTTGCAACCCAATGCTTTATCTGCGCAGTCAGCAGTGCTCCGGAAAACTAATTAGAGGCTGTTAAACTTTGTGAAGATCACCCCCCTACAACTAGCACTAGTAAAAACTCCATCATGGTTGGTCATTGCTACGTTTGTGCCAATTTCTGCTGTAAAAATGAATATTGGTGCAGCTTTCCTTTAAAAAAATAATAGGAATTATTTTTCTTTAAGACCATGACATCATTCAGCCCCCGACTAAAGATTATGGACATAAATGCAGTATGGTGGGGTAGTGCCGTATTTGTGCTGCAAAAGGGAAAAAAAATCAGATATTAAAGGTCAAAAATTCACCCAGCCATGCACTGTAGGGGGCTGAGTGAACTTTTGATCTCCATAAAAACATTTTGCAGCACAAACTCAGCACTACCCAACCGTTCTTGTTTTCTGTCTGTAAAGGTGGCCATACATCTAATGATTTTGGTGGCCAATCAACCAAGAGACAGATCTCTCTCTGATCGAGATCTGTTGGCAACATAAACCGCAGGCAGCTTCCCGATCGATTTCAGCACAAAATCTTTCATGAATTGGCCTTGTGATGCTGCCTCTCTGCCCCAGGCTGCTCTCCCCCTAATGTTTTATGTCGTCCCCCGTCCCCCCCCCCCCAATGCCCATGCAGTTACACACTACCTGTTCGCCTTCTGCGCTGAGGGTCCTCATTGTACTTCTGCATTTGTGCGTGGTTGCCCATTCCATTTCCTCCCTATTTTGCCTGATGAATGGGGTTTACCTGCAAAACGCGTTGCACTGTAGAGTAGTTAAAGTCCAATTTCTTCTGAAATTCAACAACATTGAGTCTTCTTTGGGGAGGTAATTCCACCACTACCTCCTTTTTTAAACTGTTAACTGTTAAACTGTTTTTAGTGTATTTTACTCTGATTGGCATCTCTGTTTAAGTATTTCTTACTAGATTTCAGCAGAAATACATTTGAATATTGATTGACTGGCTTCGCACCAATTGATGTAGTAGGAAACTGAGCGACTGTAAGTCACCCGCCGCTCCTTTTCATGGGCAGTCAATAAAAATTACCGCCTCTCCTGATCAAATTTCCAGTGACAATTAATTTGAAATCACTCAACTGAGGTCCTGATTTTTAATTGTTTTTTGTTTGAGCCAATGTTTTTAATATCAAGCTGAACATCTAACATTAACATCATATCAATCTTGTGATGAAATAAACTGCATACTGGATGGGAAACTTTAAATTGGACTAACCTGTATATTTAAGAACAACTATCAAAGAAGCTGTTCTTCTGTAAACCCCACATACCTATAGAGCTTTTAGCCAGCAACACTAGAAAGCTTTGCCGAGGTCTCTCAGCACAGTCTGTGTGAAAGAAAATGCTTTGTTTACCCGCTGTTTGTAACAATTTTGTGTCAGCATGGGGGGAAGGGGGGGGGGGGGTGCAAAGGTGCACTGTGACCTGGCTGTAAACTGTTTACACTGCAAGGCAGAGAGATAGACCAGAACACACAAACAGAGCTGCAGCTGATGATTATTTACACACATTTAAAGCTAGATTCTGCTTTCTATGAACAGATTCCAATCACAGTATTAGGGCCAGTGAAAATTGTTTCTGTATGCTGGAGGTGCTGGACACAGTCCTCCATAGTTATGCCCACAGTGAGAAATGTTCTCTGTAAATGTCATTTTCTTCACATAAAACATGAAAAGATGAAAAAAGCATTTGTATTGCTGCTTGTAATTACTGGAAATATATGTGGCATTTAGAATTATAGTTAACTTCGATAGTTGTCCTTTAAGGTATCTTGCTAGGGTCTCTTAAAGGAAACCAGAGACGGATTACTACAAAGATTTGTTACTTACCCCGGGCTTCCTTCAGCCCCATGAGCAGCGATGTGTCCCATGCCCTCCTCCCTCGCTCCTCCGCCGCAAACAGCCCTGGTAAGTGCTCTACTGCGCATGTGCGGGAGGGGTCACGGGTTGACAGAAGAGCCGACTGGCGTGACTGAGCCAATTTATCGGGAGTGATTGCCGCTGAACGGAGGCTTTCGGGAGGACGGCGTGGGGTTGGAGGAAGCCTGTTACGCTCAGTGGTATATTCTCCACAGTCAGCACGACATGCATAACCTGACGTGAAGGAGACGCACACTCAAGCACAAGGAACCAGGACATCCCCAGTTGTAGTGGAGGAGAGGACTGACTCCCGTAGGAAATGTGGCGCACAGAGCAGGCGTAGATCCGAACAACCACAAACAATACTTAAATACAATAGATATGATATTCCTAGCGTATTATAATTACAGCTATCAATGAAACTACAAACGACTGACTAACATATGTATATATCGGCGATTAACTGATATATGACATAAGCAAGGAACACTGGCTAGGAAGGAACTGGAGCAATACAGAGAACAGGACTAGGAAGGATTCGCTACCTCTACGCAGAAGTGAGCGCAATCCACACAAGGCAACAGGAACAGGACTAGGAAGGATTCGCTACTTCTACGCATAAGTGAGCGCAATCTACGCAAGGTAACAGGACTAGGAAGGATTCTCTACTTCTACGCAGAAGTGAGCGCAATCCACGCAAGGTAACAGGAACAGGACTGAACTAACTAAGCACGGGTGATCACGCTAAGCGCAACCTACCGAAACGTGCTGGAAACTGACTGACTGAACACAGGATATAAACAGTTCAAGTACGTATATATCAGCGACACTGATGTATTAACGTAACACGAATACAAGGAAAATAACAAACACGCTAGTATGCGTATATATCGGCGATGAACCAATATATGATGCAAGACCAGCAAAATAACAATACTGATAAGTAGGGACAGAAACTAGAAGGACTCACTGACTCCTATGCAGGAGATCAGTGCAGTCCACATGAATTAACATTAGAACTAGAACCACGATCTGGGGCCAAAGTGACAGCAAGACAGGCTGGTGCTGGTGAGACTATGATAGCCCATGGAGCACTGCAGGAAGCAGTCCTTTATACTGAGGTCATCCAATGGGAGCAGACATGCAGATTCCCACACAGGTGAATGGTAATTATTCAATCCTGAGCTGGCCAGAACTGCAGAGCAACTGCAGATGGAATCAGCAACTAGTTTGAGTGCCAACAAGACTATGCAAGCAAATGCATGTAATGAAATCAGAACTGCTTGGGCTGCAATACAACTGCAGCCAGTAGTACACACTGCAGAAGCGATCGTGACAAAGCCCGGGGTAAGTAACAAATCTTTGTAGTAATCAGTCTCTAGTAAAGAGAACCTGAGCCAAAGCTTGGGTTCAGAAGCATATACTTACCTAAGTAGAAGGAAGCCTCTAAATCCTAATGAGACTCCCCACAGCATCCTCTGCCAGGGACCCTCCAGCTGATCAGGGACGTGCTCCTCTTCTGGCACAACACGCCTGCACAGTAGCACGTAGCTGTGTGTATACGAGTGGCTCCTGCTTACTGTGCAGGCGCGGCCTTACTCGTGCAGGTGCAGTACGGCTGTGTTCGTGCTTGAAGATGAGCGCGGCCCCAATCAGATTAACAACATTTTTTGTCAGTAATTTTTGGAGGGTCCGTGAGTGGCAACAGGGTACTGGAGGATGCCGTGAGAAGCCTCATTAGGATCCAAAGACTTCCCTCAGGTGCACTTTGAGCCTTGTAGACACGCTAGATGGTTCTTGAGTGAGCTGTCTCTGGTGACAATCTAGCATGTGTGTGGCTGGCCCTGAGCCTTGCCAGTGTGTCATTGAGAGATTTGGACTTCTAAATAATAGTTTGAGCGCCGGCCAATATATATACGCTATACACTAAGGGGAACAGCGACTTCGTTTTCATTGTGTCTATTGCTCGCTGTTACCGCAGGGCACCTGGCCGACCATGACGGCCCTAAATTGGTCATATCATCATCAGCAATGCTTTTGGCAGCACCAGAACGAGACTGGTATTCCCGTCCAGAGGATAGCATATTCCAATCGGGATCAATAGCTACAAATGGATGGCAAGCAGAAATCTTATAAACGGAGTTCTCAGGTTATTAATTAACCCACCACAAAGACATGTCCATCAGCAGTAAGCAATGGTAGCCGCAGGACATGCCCACCTATACAATTTTAAAAAAATAGACAATATCTGCAGTATGGCGTCAATTAAAGTTACCTGAACTCTTGCACAGGACAGAAGGAAAACGGAGAGAAATCCACCCTGTATGTATTTAGAGAGTTTAGCCTGTCTTATTCCTCATCAACTGTAACTATATCTCTCAGCTGTGTCAACTGGCTGCCTCGGCAAAGCAGCTAATTTGTAAACACAGGGTGTTAACCCAATGTCTGCTTCCATGAAAGCAGGAAGTAGACACACTGCAGAGTTATTGCAGGATTTGTATCAGCTGTAACAAAGAAATGCTTTTCTTCAAAGGCTATTATGCTGTTGCTTATCTTTTAGAGCACAGAGAAAGTTGTAAGTCCAGGTCCGCTTTAAAGGGAACCTAAACTGAGAAGGATGGGGATTTTCCTTTTAAAATAATACCAGTCGCTTCACTCTCCTGTGTTTCTAATACTTTTAGCCACAGCCCCTCAACAAGCATGCAGATCAGGTGCTCTGACTTAAGTCAGACTGGATTAGCTGCATGCTTGGTTCAGGTGTGTGGTTCAGCCACTTCAAGCCAAAGAGATCAGCAGGCTGCCAGGCAACTGGTATTGTTCAAAAGGAAACATTCATATTCCTCTCAGTTAAGGTTCCCTTTAAGCGTTACATGCTCCACGATTAAGTATTCATTGAATGATTCTAATCTCGAGGCGAATTGGAACATTTCTCTTTTTAAACAACATTTGTAATTTTTTACCTTTTTAAACTGTTTTGGCCTTCAACATGTATCAGCTGCAGCATTTTCTAACGCTCCCATTATTCTGTGTCTAGCCAGCTGGCTGACGTTCAGTTGGAACGAGTTACAAGGATAAGCAGAGAAGCTCTAAAGATTGTAGATCCTCCAGACATCCCAGACATCCTGTTCTATTAACGGTGATGCTCGTCTTGTCGAGCTGGGAGAGAAGGATTTCAAACGGGGGAGGGGGGAAGGTTGCAGGACAGGACAGGACACTCACCTCCCCTCCCATTTAGAATGCAGAGTAAGGGCCAGTACACACCAAAAAGTGTAATCGCAAATGCTCAGCAATTTTTTTAAAGTGATTTTTCTAGGTGGTTCTAGGCATGTGCCTAACGATTTTCTAATCATGCCTAGCGATTTTTGGAACATGTGGTGCAGCGTTTTTTATTTTTTGTTACAGTAGTGCTATAACTGAACAGCTTCTGAACGCTTGGAAATCGCTGTGATCTAGTGCTTTTCAGAGCATTTTTCCAATTTCCCATTCTTAACATTGAGGCTGAATCGCCTCAGAAAAGCACAGAAATGCTGCAGGACCCGCGTTTGTGTTTCGGAGAAAATCACATTGCTCTGGTATGAGCCATTCCATTCAAATACATTAGTCAAGCGCTTTTAAAAGCGCTCAGAAGCGCTCTTGGTGTGCACCAGCCCTGAGACACGGCCAAGCTGCCACTCCGCACCCCACCCAGTTAGAATGCAGAGTGAGTCATGGCCAAGCTGCTACTCCGCACCCCTCCCAATAAGACTGTAGAGTGAAACAAGGCGAAGCTGCCACTCACCACCCCTCCCAATAAGACTGTAGAGTGAAATAAGGCCAAGCTGCCACTCACCACCCCTTCCAATAAGACTGTAGAGTGAAATAAGGCCAAGCTGCCACTCACCACCCCTCCCAATAAGACTGCAGAGTGAAATAAGGCCAAGCTGCCACTCACCACCCCTCCCAATAAGACTGTAGAGTGAAACAAGGTGAAGCTGCCTCTCACCACCCCTCACAATTAGTTTGTAAGGTAGGACATGGCCAAACTGCCACTCACATTCCCTCCAAATTTAATTGCAGACTGAGACATGGTCAAACTGCCACTCACCCCCCCCCCCCCTTTCCCAATTAAAATGCAGAGTGAGACATGGCCAAGCTGCCACTCACTACCCCACCCAATCAGAATGCAGAGTGATACATGGCCAAGCTGCCACTCACCACCCCACCCAATTAGTTTGCAGAGTAGGACATGGTGGAGCTGCCAGTCACCACCCCTCACAATTAGTCTATACATGGTCTGAAGAAGGGAGCCCCATAAAACGCGTCACCATTGTCAAATATTTGGGTACTAGTGTCATCTTTTGAGGTAAGCCATTTTTCTATTACTCATTTTATTGTTTTTTTTTAACCCAGTTTAATCTTTACCTTGACACTCCCCCCCCCCCCCCCCCCCCCATTGCATTGTTATACTCCCGTTTGGAGTCTGTGGCCCCTATTTTTCATAAGAGAGCGACCGCCCCAAGAGGATCCAATGATCAACTGTATGGTGATGGGCTTGCAATCTCCGCCTGTCTAGTTGTTGGTTGCCTCTAGTAGCAACATGATGTTGTGAGTACTCCTTCTCTATTATACTCTTCATGAAACTCATAAGTACTATGCACCATTTGGGCTCCTTGTTTCTCTTTGTTTACTTTTGAAAGTGCCACATCGTCTCATATCTCTGTTGCATAGTGTGTTAGGATTCAAAAAACATGAGAGAATACTTTATAGTCTGCACCAAATTTGTGAGAATGTCCCACTGTGGATGTTCTCATTGCTTTCCGAGAGGGACCATGCACCATTTAAGACAAGACAAATAACAACATTTATATTTGTGCTTTTCTCCTGGCGGACTCAAAGCGCCATAGCTGCAGCCACTAGGATGCGCTCTATAGGCAGTATCAGTGTTATGCTGGATACACACAGTTCGTTCCTGCACTCGATTCCCATCGATGCGCCGCTCGATTCCCGTTGATTCGTTTATTTCCGACATGTCCGATTCGCGTTTCGATGGATCGTTAGGTCGATTTGCCATACTTTACATGGCAATCGACCTAAAAATCATCGAAATGCGCTCGGAAATGTTCGGAAATAATTGAATCGTCGGGAATCGAGCGCCGCATTCGATGCGGGAACGAACCGTGTGTATTCACCATTAGGGAGAGTTGCGTAAGGTCTCCTACTGAATAGGTGCTGGCTTACTGAACAGGCAGAGCCGAGATTCGAACCCTGGTCCCCTGTGTCAAAGGCAGAGCCCTTAAACATTACACTATCCAGCCACTACTGAGTCAATGGGAACTGGGAAAAAAAAACAGCCAGATACTTTCCTAAGGTGGTGGAAGGCTCTGGGTCCTATAGAGCCTTCCCGCTCCTCTCACGGATCCCTCTTTCCAGAGCTGGCTCCCACGGTAGCAGTATTTGACCAAAATGGTCAAATACTGCTTTCTGCTGCCGGAGGAGGCTTCAGAAGTTTACAAGAGCCCAAGTGCTCCCCGAAGACGGGCCACTCCATACTGCACACGCGCAAGCGCCTACTCTTGTGCGTGCGCAGTATGGAGCTGCCTGTGTTCTGGAGGATTCTGCACCCAAAGACTTCAGAAGTTCCCCGCGGTGGGGGATTCAAATGGGGGAGCCAGCGCTCAACGGAGGAGACCGGGAGAGGAGTGGGAAGTCTATAGGACCCAGAGCCTTCCACCGCCTTAGGTGGATGTTTTTTTGTTTTTGTTTTAGTCACTCAGTTGGTCAGTTATTTTGAGCTCCCATCCCTTCTCCTTAGCACAGTACATGCCAATACATGGTCCATATCCAACCCATATCCTAAAGGTACCACAATCCAATTTTTTTGAATGATTTTTCGCTAGGCTGTGGAGTCAGAGAAATTTTTGGGTACCTGAAGTTGGTGGTTTCATAAACGGAGGAGTCAGAGTCTGATGATTTTTGATCCGACTCCACAGCCCTGGTGGGTACTCTCAGTATTTTTAGAGCAGAACTGCCTATAAGGGCCCTTACACACTGAAAATCTGCAAACACAATTTCAAATACAATATGATGCGATTGCATTTTTGCCAAGTTTTTTGGTGGTGTAATTTTTTTGTGATTGCGTTTTGTGATTGCGTTTCTCAGTTTAAATGGCCAGTTCAATCGGGCTGCAGAGAATTAATTTTGTTTGTCTTTGCTAGGTACACACAATGTGTTTTTTCGGTCGATTTTCCATCCGATCGATTCTCCGCTTGATTTTCTGCTCGATTCTCTTATCTTTTCTTATCAATTTCTATTCACTTGAGCAATTGACCAGAAAAACGATCGGAAATAATAATCTGCCGAAAAAAAACGCATTGTGCATACCTAGCATTAGAATTTACAGGCTGGAAAAGGTAACGTTTTTCAAGAAAATATTATCTTCATACAAATCAGAGTCTATGTCTGCCTCGCCTTGCTCACCTTTTTGATTGTCCAAGTGCAACGGGTGTCCTGATAGTATGGGCCTGGATTTGGGTAATCCGTTGAAAGTATTCCTGTGAATTGGACCTAAAAATTGCTGACAATCTCGGGAATGGAAAACTCATCGTGTTTTTCTTGCTCTTCCATTGATTTGACACAAACACAAACGCATAAATGCAATTGCATTTTGATGAATACATTGCAATGAATCATTAAAGAAAGCGCATCACGATTTCCCTAGTGTTCATGCAATCAGCAAATCGGATTGAAGAGCATGCAGTGAGAAATGGCCCTAACTATGAGGCTTTAGCTGTGTGGCTTTCCATATATTTTCAAAGTCTGAATGAAGTCTTTGTTGTCCATCACAAATGGAGATGGCTACTCTTCCTGGTTTCTTATTGTTTATATATTTTTTTTTTTTTTTTACCTGCACTCTGATAGGATTCCCTGAGGTTGCCCCACCTCAAGCTGTCTCTGGCTAGCTTGAAGCTGGGTACCCAGGTGAAACTTGCAGAAAATGAATTGGGGAACCCACAGGATCCAAGGAACTCTCTATCCCTGATCCCTCTTCTGCAGGCAATACTTTTTTGCTGAAGTCTATGGCGATCGGAACGATTGTTCGCGATCAGATCCCCCAAATAGTCATTTAAAATGACCTGAAGTCTCGAAAAAAAGAGTCTCACTTATCTGGGGCTTCTGCCAGCCCCCCTGTAGCTGTCCTGTCCCCGCAACATTAGCAAACGATCTTCCAGTCTCCTGCTGCGGCTCTGTTTCTTCACCACCAACTTACAAGTCAACCGCCACCGCGCCTGCTCATCCAGGGCCATGCAGGCGCAGTGTCCTGCCGACTCACAAAACGAAACTGGACACTGTCGAGGGCCAGAATATCATTTTGCACCGGCACAGGACGTTTGCAGGGGGGCGGTAGAAGCCCCAGGTAAGTTAAACTCCTTTTTTTTTTTTTTTTAAACCTTACAGGTTTCCTTTAAAGATGAGTGGTCGCGACGTGGGTGGCTGCGTTGTGCAATGTCATTTAACCCATTAGCAGCTTCAATAGAGTTATCTCGTTTGAGATAAGTGCTCTGCTTTGGCCTCGGTCAGCAGAACTCTTTGTGCTGTAAATACTTGAAATGATTTGATATCTCTCTACTTACAGATAATATAGAATCTGAAAGCAGAAGTCCTGTTATTGTCTTACACTGCCCCCTGAGACAAGTGGCCATAAATACACTTTACAGCAGTACTAATTAGAAGCCAAAAAATGGGCTAAAATAAATTGGCCCGGAGCACTTGTAAACCTCTAAATAAATGTGCTGCTAAAGAGTTAACAAGGCTTTGTTAAACGATGTCGCAAAAAATTGCCGTAAAAATCAGGTTGTGGGCCTTTACTGTTGTCTCTGCGGCCATTGTGAACTTGCATGACCCGTCCACATTTGGACACGACAGGAAGGTTATTTTTGGAGGCCCGCGGGGAGTCTGGGCCTCTGAGCAGGAAAGACATTTATTACGTAGGTGGTATAAATATAATCTTTACCTGTGTTGTTCACCCCGCTGCTCCCTGGCCTGGCGCAGTTTGTTGGTTTGCCGTCCCGGTAATTTTCCTGTAATCCTCCATCTTGGCACAATCCTCCACCTCTCTCCTCTCCCTCCAGTTTCCCCACCATCCTTGTCTTGTTCCCGTAATTCACTCTGACCTGCACCTACAGCGCAGCGACTGGTAATTGCTCTGAGATGTCTGATGCTCCTCTAAGCATTATGTCGCCTTCCATCCGTAACATATACCATAAATATATTATGTTCTAAGGGGTCTGCTTGCATGGAAATAGACTTGCCGCTCTTCAAGCAAACGCTCCAGGAAACAGCTGATGCTAGCCGTACATGGCTGGATTATGGGTTACATTAAGGAGTACGTGTAGTGCTACTGTTGTTTTAGTTGGGCGCCAGGTGGTGCCCCTAGTAAAAATATCAAGAATATAGGTAATTTGCAATGTACCACATACTAACATTGTCCTCATTCTCCCCTCCTAGAGCCTAATACTAACCCCCCCCCCCCCACCACCACCACCACCACCTAATTCCTAACACTAATGCCCCCCCTCCTAGTGCCTTACATTACCCCCCCCCCTACCCTCCTAGTGCCTAAAGGTGGCCACACACGATACAATAAAATTATCCGATTTTACGTTAATTCGATAAAAACGATCGGATCTCCCGAAAAAATCCGATCGGATTTCCCGTTTTCTTCGATTTTAATCAATCCGGAATGCCAGATATTTGTCTTCAATCTTTCTAAAGATTGTATGGTGTGTGTTGGATTGTCCATTTATTAATATACATACCCTAGCAATTTTGTCAGAGTTTACAATCATTTTTATCATAATTGGGGAAAAATTTAACATACGTGTGTGGTACATTGGTCATATTTTTGAAATGTTACAATCAGTCAGAAAAATTGATTGCAATTCTTAAATTGAAAAGATATTTAAAATATTGTATAGTGTGTGGCCACCTTAACACTAACCCCCAACCTAATTCCTAGCACTAACCCCCCCCCCCCACTGCCCAACACTAACAACCCCAACTAATATCTAACACTAACCCCCCTCCACCTAGTGCCTAACACTAACCCCCCACCCCACACACACTTAATTCCTAGCACTAATTCCCCCTCCTAGTTTCCAACACTAACCCCCTCACCTAATGCCTAACACAAACCCCTGACCCTCCTGGTGCCTAACACTAACCCCCTCTTAATACCTAACACCCATTATCTAACGCTAACCCTTCCATCTAATTCCTTACACTAACCTCCCTCCTAGTGCCTAACACTAACCCCCCTACCCCCAGCTAATGCCTAACATTAATCTCCCTCCTAGTACTAACCTCCCCCTCATTATAACTAACGCTAATCTGGGTGCCCAAAAGACTGCCATTTGTAGCTGATTGTCAATCACTATTCCCTATCTTCTAGCTAGCCGATAGGCTACTATCCACATCGCCAGCCCAGCTTATCGCCTGGGTGCCCTATTACCAATAATTTCCATTGGTGTCTATTTATACCTGCTGATTCGTGCACCCAAATGACCAGACATTTAATATAGCCGATAGGAAGTTTGGGGCAGTATATGACCAATAATTACTATATTGGCACAGTCTAACCAAACTTCCATCTCCTACTCTCACCCTTATTAAACTCCTAATACTAACCAACCCCTCTCCAGCTCTAACAGTAGCCTCTCCCGTCTTCACACCTGATAGGAACCTGACCCGATGCGTTCTGTCGTCCCGCCACTATATGAGTTTGGCTAATGTATGGCCGAACACATTGCAGACACTTTTGCTCGTCCTGCCTCATCTCTAAATGTTTTTGCTGTCCCCGCCGTGCGCCCACTATTATCGAACGTCAGTGCCCACTGTTGCCTAGTGCCAAAACGAAGCTCCCCCATTGCCGCTAATTAGTATTGCCGGAGCCTGCTATTGCTAAGCTTCAGACACCACCATTCAGGGTTCGCCGTGCCACTAATAAGTGTTGCCAAAACTAAGCATCCAGCACCCCTGTAGCCACAAATAAGTATTGAGTTATTCGGGAGGAGCTGAAACACGATAGGGGCCCGTGCGCCAAAAATAAGCACCTTGTGGATTATGTCCTATATAGAGAGTCAATGAGAGCTTCTAATTACTTCATGCTTGCAATGTTCCAAAACTATTGTTTTCCCAGCAGGGAATCTATTGAAAATCTATCTAACTGCAGTGTTGCATCGTTAGATTCAGAGCAACGCTATGGGCAGTCAATCTACCACCGCTCCTGCCCCGCCCCCGATCAAACTTGATTTTCCATGCTTTCCAATCTATACGTTTTTTGGTCAAAATCCATCAAGATTCGATCGATCTAAAAACAAGAGGAATTTATTTCCATCCAATTGATGTGTGTATGGGTACCCTTAGATTCGAGACTTAAATCGATTTGAGGGTGAATGGAATAACCTTTGGTTGTTCGATTGATGAAAATCAGTACGAAATCTATAAAAATGTATCGAGCCACAGCATTACACTATCTATCCAGTACAGTGCTATGGGGCGTTGATCTGCTGACACTCTAAACCCCCCCCATCAAACAATATCTTCTGTCCGGACCAATCAATTTTAGCAGAGAATTGATTGATGGGGCTGCCTACTGCATCGATTCCTAGCAGATTCAGCCAGATATCGCCAGGAATAATCAATCACTGTATGGCCACCTTTACAACTCTGATTCCTACTGATTCTTATTCAGCTTTGTGGACTTCTCATTAAAAAGTTTTGTGTGCTGAGGCCTTTAAATACACCATTAACCCTTTAATTACTGAATCGTGATGTTCTTTGCTGTAGCAGTGAACGTTACACTGACCAGACTCCGTGCAGCAAGCATCAGACATCGCCTTGGTATCAACCACAGCAGGATTCTTCCATGCAGAAAGAATCCCGGGGGATTTTCACTGGCCTCTGCTTGTTAGAGGAATAACATTTACTTCATGTTACGTGTGAACAGCAGTAACTCTGCTTTCAAGCAAGTCTGTTACATGCAGCTGACCATAGGGTGAAAAGGTACAGAATCTGAACAAACTGCACGTCAGAATGATCAGTAGAAGGAGTGAAAGAAAAGTCTCCTAATACATGCTAATCTCCACTGGTTGTGCAGCAGGTGAAGCAAAGCCTGGTACACATGTACGAGGACTGACTTGCGGCAGGGACCTGACTCCTTGGCTGATAGTTCAGGGTCGAGGCTGTAGAGACCTGCAGGCTAGCACTGCTTTCTGTTACTATGGACAGGGGTGGGACAATGCAAGGTGCACAGCAGAGTGGCACTTAGTGGGTGGGGTTAGGAAGGAGAACAATGGAGTTGACCTGGGTCTGAGCTAGATGCCTTAGGGAGGGGTGGTGGTATTGAGTGCCCCTCTAATGTCACATTTGGTGCTCTATTGTGGCCTACATCACTGAGCTGTGCCACATCACATGCATGCTCAGTATAATCTTGAATAGTCCCCCCCCCCTCTTCCCCAATTCTCTAAATTCTAGGTCTCTAACACCCCCCCAAATTTGAGGGGACCCCTGAGCTACCTCTGTGCCAAGCCCCACTGCTTCACAAGATTGGGGGGGGGGGGGGGTATATTTGGGGTGTGTAGGAGGCGTGGCTTCAGAGATATTGGGCCTCAAATAGCAGCAGCATAAGCTGACAGCGCAATGACACATGGAAAATCTGTGGCAGCACATGGTGGCAGCACGCGCCCGAAGATCCATTGATGCAGTAGGAAAACATGATTGGCAGCAGAGTAACATTACACCACTATACCCTCCACCAAAACCCACCTAGCGTGTGTAGAATAGTTACGTTCAATGTATTTTGAAGTGGTATTGTACATATACACAAAAGACACCTGAACTGATAGGGATATGGAGGCAGCCATATTTATTTGCTTTTAAACAATGCCAGTTGCCTGGCTGTCCTACTGATCTTTCTGGCATTATTAATGCCTGGATCACACATCTGAAACAAGCATGTGGCTAATCCAGTTAGACTTCAGTCAGAGCATCTGATCTGCATATGCTTGTTCAGGGTCTATGGCTAGGGGTATTCGAGGCAGGTTCAGCAGGACAGCCAGGCAACTGGAATTGTTTAAGTGGAAATAAATACGGTATGTCTGCCTCCACATCCCTCTTAGTTCAGGTGTCCTTTAAGGTGCTGGCATCAGTTGTTGCTGTGTGTGTCTGTGCTTACATTACCGTAACTGCAGTGTGTGCTGATGTCTGAATAATGTGATATTTAAGTATGGCGTTCAGGCTGTTAATGACTTAGTCATGTAATTTAAATAACGGCAGTGACTGAAATCAGTCATGCAGGTGTTTTGAATATTTGATTAGAGCCTCATTTTAAATTAGTTTAAGCATGCATGAAGCCCATTTCCTAGCAGAGATTTGAATTCTAAATAGCTTAGTAATCAAATTACTCAAATGTTACCTTTTTGTGGGAAATGAGACATCTGCTGCTGAATATCTCAGTCTGCACGTTTGAATCACATGATCAGAAGCTGCTTGTTTTAAAGTCAGTTTTAGGCTGTGTGGGTGTGGCTGCAGCTGGTATTGCATCACCCTGCTGTTCAGACTGCAAATAGGAAGGCACTGTCTGAATCTCTCTGAGATGATTGCAGCCTTTGGGAATGACTTTCCGCGGTGCAAGAAGTTGCCAGGGCTTCTGAAAAGGTATACGAAAAGTAACTGAATTTTAAATCAGCTAATCTTTGATTAAGAAACAGTGCTGCACAGATCTGGAATACATTTGTGTTGGAATTAGGGTGTTAAAGGGGACCTGAACAGGAGAGAAGGAAGACTGAGAGGAGTGCATCCTGTATGTATTTAGATAGAAGAGCATGTCTAATCCCCCCCCCCCTCGTCTTCAAGTAATCACAAGTATAATTTGATCTCTCAGCTGGCTCAGCGCAGAAATTTGGCAGTCCTCCGCAGACACAGCTAATATGTAAACACCGGGTGTTAACCCTTTGTCTGCTTCCATGAAAGCAGGATGTAGACACACCGCAGATTTAGTGCAGGAGTTCTGTAAGCTGTATCAATGAAATGTTTTTCTTTAAAGGTTATTATTATGTTGCTTATCTTTTAGAGCAGAGAGGAAGTTCTGAGTTCAGGTCCGTTTTTAAAGGGTATCTAAAGTCAGGAAAAAATAAAAGCGTTGGTACGGGGAAGGCTCTGGATAGTCAAGAGGCTTCCCCTATCTTCGTACGCTCCTGCATTCCTCCGCTGGGACGCCTCTTACGATATTCAACATTACTGTTACATTACTGAATATTGTTTGCGGCTGCGCTCCCCTCCGTGTACGAGTACAGTCTCCCTATACGAGCACATTCTCCGTGTACGAGCACATTCTCCGTGTACGAGCCCGGCCTCCGTGTACGAGCACAGCCTCCGTGTACGAGCACAGCCACACTGCGCAGGTGTACAGTACGGCTTGTAGCTGCTTCTGTGTGCTACTGCGCAGATGCGGACCATACTTGCCAGCTGCGCAGTGCAGTCATGCCCATACATAAGATTTTAAAGGGGAACTGAAGTAAGAGGTATTCGGAGGCTGCCATATTTATTTCCTTTTAATCAATACCAGTTGCCTGGCAGCCCTACTGGTCTATTTCTCTGCAGTAGAATCTGAATAACACCAGAAACAAACATGCCCTTTTTTTTACAGAGGAATCCTCAATCCTGGTGAAAGGTCCTAGTACAGAATGCAATCCATTTTGGCAGCTAATAACCTCTATTTCTGCATCCTAGTTAATAGCACTACGAGTGCTTCACTTTGCTGTGAATGATAAGTGTGCAGGAGGTTAATGATTGTTTGTATGAGAAATCTAATCTGGTATCTATCTACCGTTTTTCCTACTTTGGGTTTCTTATTGTCACCATGGTCACATGATGTGTCATATGGTCACACCTACTTGAATCACCCAACAGCTGCATTTAGGGGGGACTGTATGAGAGCTGCAGTGTAGTTTGACGTGTTTGACCTCTCAAACAACAATTCTGGCAGTCACTGTGCTCTTCTATACACTGTGTATGTTGAGTTATCAGTTTGATTGCTCTTGACTTTGTTTGTTTTGGGGTTAAATTGGTCTTAGCAGCGACAGAGCATGGAGGGCTTGGTGTATGCAGCATGCACTGATTTGCCCGGATACACAAATGTTACCATCATCAGTTTACTGAGCTGTTCCGAAGCGCTGAAACTGCCAAGCCATGAAAACGCAGTGTGCCAGAGCACATGTTAGGCTATGGCGTAATCTTCCCATTCCATGGCAGCAGCCTGTCATATTACTTGGCGTTGTTTGCTGTTCTTATTCATTTTTGGAGAGGAGGAAAACAAAGAGATAAAAAAAATGAGCAGAAAAACAGGATGAGAGATGCAAAACACAACATGAGAAAAACCTCAATTAAGGACACAAAGCAAATTAAAGGATTTGCTACTGGATTATTTAAAGCCCAAATGAACGCTTTACTTGGATTTGGTTATTTAAAAGGACACCTGAAGTGACAGGGATATATGGAGGCTGCCATATTTATTTCCTTTTAAACAATACCAGTTGCCTGGCAGTCCTGCTGATATGTTTGGCTGCAGTAGTATCTGAATCGTATGCCTGAAGCAAGCATGCAGCTTTAAAGGAAATAAATATGTCAGCCACTTTATGTCTCTCACCTCATGTTCCCTTTAAAATCCAAATAAACACTTACAGGAAGATCCCCCAAGAATATGAATAGTGAAATAGATCTAACCTCCTGGATCATCGTCATTATAGTACAACAGGTTCATTTTTGTAATGCTCCAATCCAAGCACGTTGATAGTGGCTTCTTCCCAGCTCGATCACTGTGCTAATTTCCATTTGCTTGTGTCAGATGCACAAAGCAGGATGCAAGCAGGATGCATGTAAAACTTTCTGCATCCCTTCAAACCCTATAGTTTTGCTAAATTAACTGCAATAAAAACATTCATTCTGCAGGGGGGTGGGACACAGCAGGGATGCTGGCTAGGAGTACACGCTGTTAGGAACAATCAATCTTATCTCCATACAAGCTGAGGGCCATGCAGAGCAGCTTTCACAATGAAAAAGGCAGAGCTTCAGGCCTATTAAGTTACCACAGGTGAGTTTGCGTAATGCAGCTTGCTAAAATACTTGAAACGTAAAGGCCTGGTGCACACCACAAACCGCAAGCAGATCCGCAAAATGCTAGCAGATTTTGAAACTCTTTTTCTTATTTTTCTGTAGCGTTTCAGCTAGCATTTTGCAGGTTTGGGAAGCGTTTTTGGTGTAGTAGATTTTTGATATTGTTACAGTAAAGCTGTTACTGAACAGCTTCTGTAACAAAAACGCCTGCAAAACCGCTCTGAACTGCCGTTTTTCAGAGCGGTTTGCGGTTTTCCTATACTTAACATTGAGGCAGAAACGCATCCACAATCCAAAGAATGCCTCACCCCGGGAGTATGCGTTTCTGCAAAACGCCTCCCGCTCTGGTGTGAACCACCCCATTGAGATACATTACCCTAGCGTATCCGCAGCCGCAAGCGCATCGCAAAACGCAGCCGAACCTCTCTGGTGTGCACTAGGCCATAGAGAGGATTTGATAGGGGTTGATTTGTACTCTGTGGGGGGACAGGGAGTATGCACTTAAAACACATAGAACATGGCAGAACCAGGTTCATGTTTAGGAAAGTTTAGTTCAGGTTTATTTTAAAGCAGAATTAGACTGGCGTAACAGTTAATAAATTAATAAGCAATTATCATGCTTTCTTTAGTCCCAAAGTAATGTCATCTGTGTATAGATCACAAGTCCCCCCAGCATAGAATATAGCAGGGCTGGGAACTGCCATTGCAATGGGCGTATTAGATCAAATTCATTCAGAAAACTCTTACAGTGAGGAAAATGCTCTTCTTCTAACCTTTACCTGCAGAGTAGCACAGAACCGCTGTTTAGGCTCGGCAGAAAAAGCCAAGCCCATTCAGATCCCCGCTACCGCATAGGCACGAGCCTGCGCAACGTGGCCGAGCTCGTCAACAAGCTTCCATGGGGTGCTGACATCAAGAGTTGGAGGCAGACTGGGAAGCCTCTGCATTATCCAAAAGCCTCTTCCTACTTAATACCCATTTGGGGCATTATTGTTTACTACAGGTACTCTTCAACGTGAACCTAGTGCAGCAGTAGTTCATGTATGTTGTATTGTGTGTGAAAAATCTCCATGCCGGTTTCAGGGATTCCTTAGCAATTCACAGCCATCCTCTTCCACACAAAGGCTCAATGAAGGCAGATGGTGTGATGAAAGGCCACCTCACCTCTGGCATGCCTCCCAGGCACCGTGCTTCATGATCCCCAGGATGGTGCTCTCTGAAAGTCACCCTTAAAAAAAGGGCTGAAAAGCATCAGCTGTTTTCCTGTATGAGAGCTTTAATGGTTTCCTGAATAGCTCTGCCCTTGTTTGCCCTTGTTGTGTCAGCACGTCTGCTTTCCATGAATACTGGATATGTTATGGTGAGCACAGGAGGAGCCCCTACCTCCTGTGCTGATGGTCACGTATCTTCTGGCCTTCCTAAACCCTCACTGAGGCCCTTTCTCTACAGATTTCATTGGGGCTATAGCCGGCCTATAAAGGAGAACACCAAAGAGTCTACTGAGAGGCGGTGGTACTGAGAGGCGGTGATACTGGTGGAACTGAGAGGCGGTGATACTGGTGGTAGTGAGAGGCGGTTGTACTGGTGGTAGTAAGAGGCGGTTGTACTGGTGGTACTGAGAGGCGGTTGTACTGGTGGTACTGAGAGGCGGTTGTACTGGTGGTACTGAGAGGCGGTTGTACTGGTGGTACTGAGAGGCGGTTGTGCTTGTGGTACTGAGAGGCAGTGGTAATAGTGGTACTGAGAGGCGGTTGTACTGGTGGTACTGAGAGGCGGTTGTACTGGTGGTACTGAGAGGCGGTTGTACTGGTGGTACTGAGAGGTAGTTGTACTGGTGGTACTGAGAGGTAGTTGTACTGGTGGTACTGAGAGGCGGTTGTACTGGTGGTAGTGAGAGGCGGTTGTGCTGGTGGTACTGAGAGGCAGTGGTAATAGTGGTGCTGAGCAGTGGCGTGGCTAAGGAGCTGTGGGCCCCGATGCAAGTTTTACAATGGGGCCCCCCAAGCACTCTATACATAACAATTTATACGGCGCACCAAAATTTGCCAATGGCAACTACAGTGTCAGAGGTGCAAGAAGGGGATGGGGAGCAGTTTGTTAATGATTACCACTATTCAAAGTATCTACAGAAGTCATTATTATGAGCATAGGACCAATAGAGAGCTAATTCTGTAGTTAAGGAAGGGCCCTTCGGGGCCCCTCTGGCCCAAGGGCCCCGATGCGGTCGCTACCTCTGCACCCCATATTGCTATGCCCCTGGTGCTGAGAGGCGGTTGTACTGGTGGTACTGAGAGGTAGTTGTACTGGTGGTACTGAGAGGTAGTTGTACTGGTGGTACTGAGAGGTAGTTGTACTGGTGGTACTGAGAGGTAGTTGTACTGGTGGTACTGAGAGGTAGTTGTACTGGTGGTACTGAGAGGCAGTTGTACTGGTGGTACTGAGAGGCAGTTGTACTGGTGGTACTGAGAGGCAGTTGTACTGGTGGTACTGAGAGGCGGTTGTACTAGTGGTAGTGAGATGCAGTTGTGCTGGCGGTATTGACAGGAGCTTTTACTGGGGGTACTGAGAGGCGGTGGTAATAGTGGTACTGAGAGGCAGTGGTACTGAGAGTGGGTTGTATTGGTGGTAGTCAGAGGCGGTTGTGCTGGTAGTACTGAGAGGCGGTGGTAATAGTGGTACTGAGAGGCGATAGTACTGAGAGGCGGTTGTACTGGTGGTACTGAGAGGCGGTTGTACTGGTGGTACTGAGAGGCGGTTGTACTGGTGGTAGTGAGAGGCGGTTGTGCTGGTGGTAGTGAGAGGCGGTTTTGCTGGTGGTAGTGAGAGGCGGTTGTGCTGGTGGTAGTGAGAGGCGGTTGTGCTGGTGGTACTGAGAGGTGGTAGTACTGATGGTACTGAGAGGCAGTTGTACTGGTGGTACTGAGAGGCGGTTGTGCTTGTGGTACTGAGAGGCAGTGGTAATAGTGGTACTGAGAGGCGGTTGTACTGGTGGTACTGAGAGGCGGTTGTACTGGTGGTACTGAGAGGCGGTTGTACTGGTGGTACTGAGAGGCGGTTGTACTGGTGGTACTGAGAGGCGGTTGTACTGGTGGTACTGAGAGGCGGTTGTGCTGGTGGTACTGAGAGGCGGTTGTGCTGGTGGTACTGAGAGGCGGTTGTGCTGGTGGTAGTGAGATGCAGTTGTGATGGCGGTATTGAGAGGAGCTTTTACTGGTGGTACTGAGAGGCAGTGGTAATAGTGGTAGTGAGAGGCGGTGGTACTGAGAGTGGGTTGTATTGGTGGTAGTGAGAGGCGGTTGTGCTGGTAGTACTGAGAGGCGGTGGTAATAGTGGTACTGAGAGGAGATGGTACTGAGAGGAAGTTGTGCTGGTGGTACTGAGAGGCGGTTGTACTGGTGGTACTGAGAGGCGGTTGTGCTGGTGGTAGTGAGAGGCGGTTGTGCTGGTGGTACTGAAAGGTGGTAGTACTGATGGTACTGAGAGGCAGTTGAACTGGTGGTACTGAGAGGCGGTTGTGCTTGTGGTACTGAGAGGCGGTTGTACTGGTGGTACTGAGAGGCGGTTGTACTGGTGGTACTGAGAGGCGGTTGTGCTGGTGGTACTGAGAGGCGGTTGTGCTGGTGGTAGTGAGATGCAGTTGTGCTGGCGGTATTGAGAGGAGCTTTTACTGGTGGTACTGAGAGGCAGTGGTAATAGTGGTAGTGAGAGGCGGTGGTACTGAGAGTGGGTTGTATTGGTGGTAGTGAGAGGCGGTTGTGCTGGTAGTACTGAGAGGCGGTGGTAATAGTGGTACTGAGAGGAGATGGTACTGAGAGGAAGTTGTGCTGGTGGTACTGAGAGGTGGTGGTACTAAGAGGTGGTTGTACTGGTGGTACAGAGAGGTGGTTGTACTGGTGGTACTGAGAGGCGGTTGTACTGGTGGTACTGAGAGGCAGTTGTACTGGTGGTACTGAGAGGTGGTGATAATAGTAGTACTGAGAGGCGGTTGTACTAGTGGTACTGAGAGGCGGTTGTACTGGTGGTACTGAGAGGCGGTTGTACTGGTGGTACTGAGAGGCAGTTGTACTGGTGGTACTGAGAGGTAGTGATAATAGTAGTACTGAGGGGCGGTTGTACTGGTGGTACTGAGAGGCAGTTGTACTGGTGGTACTGAGAGGTGGTGATAATAGTAGTACTGAGAGGCATTTGTACTGGTGGTACTGAGAGGCAGTAGTACTGGTGGTACTGAGAGGTGGTGATAATAGTAGTACTGAGAGGCGGTTGTACTGGTGGTACTGAGAGGCAGTTGTACTGGTGGTACTGAGAGGTGGTGATAATAGTAGTACTGAGAGGCAGTTGTACTGGTGGATGGGATAAGTGGTTAAGAGAATCTGATTCAAATAGGAATGTAAAGCGGAAATCTGCACAGTTCTCTGTCGCCTTGTAAGGGTTGCCCCGCTCCCCCACAAAAAACACCATTCTGTTTTCTCCATCTCAATAGAGAAAACAGAATTATTTTTTTTCATGGGACTGGGCAACGCAGCAGAAATCAACAGATACTGGGCTTTGGGGACAGTTTCACCTGAGAAGACGCAGCAGGTAATTATAACTTTCCCGTACAAGAGGACCTGTGAAGTTTACAGTTTTCACTGGATATCCGCTTTAAGATGACCAGAATGTCCACACAAGAAAAACTGAATCCATCACATGTCTATCTTCATTATAATATGTATAATCCCCACTTGGCCTGATCAGCAGTCGTGTCTTCTGATCATCTTGCTCATGGCCTTCCACTATTGTTTGGTTGAGAACAGGTTTTCATTCATTGTTCTTTCAGGCACGTTTCCCTCCTCCAGTCTCTCTAACAATATTTTGCCCATCTGTTATTTCTTCTGCCTTATCATTATTACAGCATATTCTGCAGAAATTCAAAATCCAACACTGCTCCAGTAACTCTTATTATGCTTCTCTCACAATTACCTAGAAGAGTCTGCTCATCACCTCATCAGAATTCCTGTATCCTTATTTTAATGAACTTTTTAGTTTTTTGGTTTGGAAATACACCTAGGAACACAGAGTACTCGTTTTATACAGTATGTGCTTCATTTACCCAATTTTTGCCATTTTGTTTGATGAATGCAGGTAGTTTAGAATTAAAAATAGTTATACAGGTGTATCGAGGGAGCTGGAATGTGTGGCAAAACAATAATGTACCAGGCTGGAAATACTGTACTCTGATTAACAAAGATTAAAGAAGCATAGGCAGCACGGTGGCGTAGTGGTTAGCACTCTCGCCTTGCAGCGATGGCTCCCTGGTTCGACATCTGCAAGGAGTTTGTATGTTCTCCCCGTGTCTGTGTGGGTTTCCTCCAGGCATTCTGGTTTCCTCCCACATCCCAAAAACATACAGATAAGTTAATTAGCTTCCCCCTAAATTGGCCCTAGACTACAATAAATACACTACACGATACATACGACTATGGTAGGGATTAGATTGTGAGCTCCTCTGAGGGGCAGTTAGTGACAAGACTATATTCTCTGTACAGCGCTGCGTAAGATGTCGGCGCTATATAAATACTAAATAATAATAATAATAATACTATCCCAGGAAAAAAAAGTACACACACATATAAGTAGTGAAATACTTTGGTGCCCTGCGGATTCGCGCTACAATTTGTTACTCAGCACAGAGTGGCTTAAGATTTGGTACTCTGCGCAGTCACGGAGATTTGGTACTCTGCGCAGAGTCGCTGAGTGGCCGGTTACCCTTTCTAATTAGGACTTCAGTAGAAGGTGTAGGGCGATGATTAGAGAGATGTGGTAAGGCCTGCAAAGGGGATGGGTTTCTGGCAGGGCTTCAAGAAGTGCTGTCAGCGTGTCTTAAAAGATTAGCGATTTTTTTTTCTTTTTGCGACTAATTCCGCGACCTCACGACCTGGGTAGAGGTGCATGATTATGTGAATGACGGATAGTGGTGCGCAGCGATGACGACCTTAACGGCGTTACTACGCTGTATTCCCCATCTGGCACTGGGCCAATCAGGAAATGACGCACGCTTTGTGGTCACTTCCTGCTTTTGGGGGATGTGGAAGTGCATGGAAGCGTATTGTGAAAATACACTTCAGCGCATGCATGTCACCATTTCAAGAATCCCTGCATCGCCATCTACTAACATGACTTCTGGGCCGACGCAGATCCCCGAAACTCAATGCAGAAGCCACACGGTAACGTAGTTCCAGACCTGAGACAGGGGTGCGGTGAAAACGTCACTTCGCACGACCAAAAATGGGTGCATGCTTCCAATAGCCGGTGCGAAGCCCATTTTTGGTCACGGGGGATGGGGATTATTAGTTGTGGGGAGGGGGGTTATTAGTTGCCGGTGGCAGTTATTTGTTGCCCACTGGGGGAGGGGTGGTGGTCCTGAGTGAGAGTAGGGAGAGGTGGGATCATAGTGAAATGGCAAATATTACCAATATTTCACTGTACCAGTTAGGTTGTAGAATGAATATCAATAAATTTACCGATATTCTGCTACTGCTATAAAATGCTTCCTGTATCTTTTTTTTTCGATTACGCCCGCGCCCAAATTAGTGCGCGGCATTTTAAAATGTACTCATTAATCCAACATGCTTTGCCCTGCTGAAGGATAGGCTGTAGGCACTCTGCACACTAGCTGTTCTGGATGTGTGTTTAGCTTCTCAGGGACCTAAAGAAAGAATCTGCATACTCACTCACTGAGCACAAGTGATGCATCATGGGAGTTCCTTCTAGCTCACATAAAGCTGAGTAATTGCAAAAACCTTCTGTTCTGGGAAAGCAAAATTATATTTAGCATAGACTAAACGTAGATCCTTCAAGACTTTACTCTGTCATCGGATGTGGTTCTCCTAAGCCAGACTGTGTCCTTTTTCTCTGGCAGTTTAGTTTGGATTAGACGATCCATAATTCTGTAACAGTTTTCCAGCGGGGAGCATGATTCAGTGATACAAATATATGGCGTTAATGATTGCCCTTAAAATAGCGCTGACGTGGGCTCCCGCTCCCTGTGAGGTCTTGCTTTTATATTGGGCCTTTTTTTAATGGGGTGGAAGAGGCAAAAACTTCCAGTGTGATTTTAATCCTCTTTGTTTTGTTTTGTCTTGCAGTTACCGAGAAGGAGGTGCAGCAATGGTGAGTCACTGAACTGTTCCTAACTATAGCCCTGCCAGTTGTGTGTGCATCTGGGGAGCCCTGTGCATTGTGGGCGGAGTCAGGCATGTGATAGGAGGAGTGCATCAACTGTCATCAGATCAGAATATTACTTGCAATTTACAATTTTCCAATATAAGTGATGCAAATATGTAATATTTACCAAGCTGCCTGTCTAGTCAGGCTAGGGACGAGTTAGCATGGTATAAGTCTGATGTTTTTAAGATGGGCCTGAACTCTTGCACAGGACAGAAGGGAAACTTAGAGAAATGCACCCTGTATGTATTTAGAGAGTTTAGCTTGTGTAATTCCCCTTCATCTTGATCTCAGCTATGTCAGCTGGCTGCCTCCGCAGAGCAGCTAATTTGTAAACGCAGGATGTTAACCCTATGCCTGCTTCCATGAAAGCAGGAAGTAGACACACTGCAGATATATTGTAGTAAGGTATCCGTTCCTACCACACACAGCACATCTATTTTCAATAGATTCCAACCTGGGAATCTTTTGAAAATCAGTTGCTCGAACTGCAGCCTTGCACTGGTGATGGCAGCAACAGCCCTAGGATGGTTTCCAATAGATCTCATGCTGAAATCTATTGAAAATCGCTGTGCAGTGTGTGGGCAGGCAATAGAATCCTATGGGATCTGATTCGATCAGAGAGGGATTTATCTGATGGTCCATCGGATGGCAGATCAACAGGTGTGTGGCCAGTGGGGCGCAACTACAGCCCCTGCAAGGGATGCAGCCGATGGGGTGCCCTCCGGGGGAGAAGCCTGAGGGGGGCCCCGGGCTCTGGGGCCCTCCAGGGAAATTTTTAGGGACAGGAGGCGGCGCAGTGCAGGAAGGGGAAGCAGCAGGCACAAAAAGCTGCAGGGAGGGGGGGCTCAACTCACTCCCCGCACCTCAGGCTACCATCATCGCTTCTGCCTCTAAGGGGGGGGGGGGGTGGTGATCGAAAGTTTTGCAAAGGGGCTCAGTGATTTCTAGTTATGCCCCTGGTGGCCACCTTAAAGGTAATATCCGGGCCTATAAAAAATCTGCTTACCTAGCAGCCGCTATGTCCCACACCGCATCTCTGCTCTTAGCCTCTGGCTCCCGGTCCCCTCCGGTGCGAGGGCGTCCTCTACTGCGTCTGCACGGGCGCCGCTGTCAATCAAGTCCACGTTGTCCAGAGTGTACTGCGCAGGCTCAGAAGTACTGCACATGCGCAGTACACTCCGGACAACATGAACTTGATTTACAGCGGTGTTCACGCAGGCGCAATGGAGGCCTTTCTCGCGAGATCTGCCTTTGCAGCAGCGTGGACCCTAGGCTGGGACATGTTGGCTGCAAGGGGCTGGAGGAAGTCCCGGGTAAGTAGATCTTTTTTTTTTTTTTTTCTTATTCGCTCTGTTCGCACCTGCTCCTGAACCATGTGGCGCCAGCGGGAGCGGACAGTATAGTTTCCGCTCTGATGGTCCGCTGTGATCTGACTGGAGCCTGGGGCAGATGCGCACCCTCATTGGCTAGATGGGAGAACACATCTGCCTGTCCCAGGATTATCGTGGACTGCACAGAAGTGCGGCCAGCTTACCGCATCTAATCCAGCTGTATCGGAGCTGTCCACTTAGCGATGAGCTGAGAACGGACAAAAAATGTTTGTTCTCCACTCCAGTGGGAACACAGCCTCCTACATATAGTGATACTGAAGACAACCTGAAAGTGGCCAGTCTACACTCTGTCCTGAGATCTCTAGATTCTGTAATGTGGAGGTGGTGTATGTGAGTAGCAGCCGGGGAATCTGCCTTATATGTCTCGGAGAGTCGGAGCGCACTGTGCGCAGACAGCGACTGACACTCGGGGTATTTGGAGGAATGCGTGAAACCAGGGATCATCCGTCTCAGAATAAACCTTTGTCTTTTCATATTTCACTCTCGCTGCTACGCCGCCGGCTGCAGGGGGAAGCTCCACGCTGAGCAAGCGAGATCCCTTCCACAGAATAAACACTGTTCATTCTCAGCATGCAAATACAGTTCTCATCCAGCTGAGGAAAGACTGCATAGAATCCCTTCCAGATTAACAGAATACATTTTACTGCACTTATTTATCTGCTTTTGTTCTATAGATAAGAAAACGGGCCATGCCAGTGCTGCCGCTTAAACCTTTTAAAATGACTGCTAAAGCTGGCTGTATACTTATCCGTAGTTTCTTCATTCTTCAAAGAACGAAGTACTTAACTCGTTAATATTATTATTATTTATAGTGCCTACACATTCCGTGGCGCTGTACAAAGTTAAGGTGCCCGTGCATCAGATGATGTATAGGCAGATCAACCAAGAGACAGATCTCTCCTTGATCCAATCTGATGTGATAGAAATCTGCTACCTGCCCATACGCTGCAGGCCGATTCCTGATCAATTTCAGCATGAAATCTCTTGAGAATCGGCCTTGTGCCACTGCATCTGCTGCCTCGCCTCCCCTGACGCTGTCCCCTCTAGTTTAAATTGCCCCCCCAGTGCCAGTATACTTTACCTGTGAGTGTCCATCGTTGTCTCCGGCTTCATACACATCCTGGCGTATATGTGGACGCGTGTGTGTCACACATGTGCTCACGTTTCAACAGCAACCACGTGGGTCACATGTATGAAGACGGAGGCCGGAGCCAGTGTCGGACACAGACAGGTGAAGTATACTGCACCGGGGGTAGGGTGAACATTTTACATTAGGGGAGACAGTGCCGAGGGTTCTACTGCATTTGTCGCTCATCCCGATATCGCTCGCCTTACAGCCTCACACCCAATTGAGCAATGTGGCTCTACATCTTACAGCATGACCGATTGATAAATGCAACCAATTTCGGCCCGAAATTGGTCGCACCGTCGATTGGGCATGCTCTTGGCGGCACAGATTTTCATCCGATTACAATAATCGAATCTGATGGTCGATCGGCTGCCAAGTTGCCTGATGTTTGGCCACTCTAATGCTAGGCATACACGGCTCGACGCAGGCTTATTAATCGAGCCGCTGATGGCTCGATTGATAATATCCGACGTGTTCGATCACCGCGGGGATCGATTCCGCGTTCCATACCCGCGGGTGGTATTAGCGGCGAATCAAGCGGAAGATAAGAAGCACCGGCGGGGACGAGCGGGAATCGATCCGGGCGGATGAGCGGGGACACGGCGGGAGTCGATCCGACGGCTAATCGGCCGCCGGATCGACCCGTGTATGCCCAGCATAAAAAGCAAACAAGAAACAAACATTTGGTGTATAATAATACAGACAATGGTCTACACAAAATGTAGAGGTTGGTGCATAATACAGAATTGGTAGACATACATAGTGATTATAGTGAAAATTGTAACATGGTGATGTATTTGTATAAATGTATTTGCTATTTCACAAAATGGTGAGAGTCCTTTCCTTGCAAGCTTACAATCTAAAAGGAATAGGGAGGAAACAAAAGGTTGGGGTAGTATACAATATGTATACCTAGAGGAAGTGGTGAGGCACGTGAGAAATCTTGTACATGTGTATGTGCGGAGGTGTTTCTAGAAGAGGACAGAAGATCTGAGAATGTGGCTGGGTTGGTATCTGGAAACTAGTGAGGAGATATACATTGGAGAGAGATTGTGGAGAGCTTTGTAGGTTAGGGTTAATGCCTGGTACACACGATGCAATTTCCCATCAGACTAACAGTCGAATCTCTCCCCCAGAGTAGCCCTGTTAGGCCTATTGGACAGTACTCCTCCGGGCAAACACCCCCAATATTTGGTCAGAATTTGGCGTTTTTAGAGACCTTACGTACCTGGAAATCAGACAAACCTACCTCACTTAACTCGTGGAAACGTACAATTCGGAAAGCCATGCCCTTATACCCCCTAACCTATAAAAGCCGCCACTGCCCGCAATGTTTTGACAGGCCATGGGCCCCTTGGTATAAAAATGTTGCTGCTTCCCCCTCTGGTCCGGAAGACTAGTTAAAGAGGAACTGTCACGAAAATCTTAAAATTTAAAACACATACAAATATGAAGTACGTTTCTCCCAGAGTAAAACGAGCCATAAATTACTTTTCTCCTATGTTCGTGTCACTTACAGCAAGTAGTAGAAATCTGACAGAACCGACAGATTTTGGACTAGCCCATCTTCTCATGGGGGGTTTCAGGGTTTTCTTTATTTTTAAAAGCACTTAGTGATAGGCAGTTGCTCCGTCCAACTGCCAAAATAGTGTGAAGCGTGCAGGGAGGCTGGCCAGCATCTGTGTTTTAATCATTCTCAGAGAATGTCTTTATAAAGAATAAACGCCATGCTGACAATCCCCCATGAAGAGATGGACTAGCCCAAAACCTGTCTGTAATGTCAGATTTGTACTACCTACTGTGAGTGACAGCAACATAGGAGAAAAGTAATTTATGGCTCATTTTACACTGGGAGAAATGTAATTCTTATTTGTATGTGTTTTAAATGTTAAGGTTTTCGTGTCTCCTCTTTAAGTTTAATCCTAACCTGCTACGGGACCCTGGTAGATAGGTTAGAGAGGTTCTATATGGGTCCTAACTGTCCTATGGAGGTGAGCATCGAAGACTTTTCCTTTCTTCCTCCCTCTTTCTTTCCTTCTTCTTCCTCCTCCTCCTTCTTCTCCTGTTTTTCATCAGTCTTGCTGCATTGGTACAGGTTTCATTACCAATTATTAGACTTCAAGGGTTGCTATATAGGATGTTTGTTATCATTTATTGCATTATAACCTATTTGCAAAAGTACCCACTATGTTATGACCTTGACCTGTGCTAATGTTAAGTAATCTTTTGCAGTTTTACTATTCTTGTTATTATGGCCTTGTCTTTATAATCAATAAAAATTGATTTGTTAAAAATCGACAATTTTCAACAGGTCCGATCTGACTTCCAATTGTTTTTCTGATTGATTTTCCAATCACTTCTATACAAAATCAATCAGAAAAACTATCGGAAATCAGATCAGACCTGTCGAAAATGATCGATTTGACCAACAATCTGATAGCAAATTGCATTGTTTGTGCCAGGCATAAGAGTTTGAACTGAATCCTCTGGTTACTTAGCAACCAATAAGGAGCTTGATAGAGAGCAGCAGAGTAAGAACGAAAAGAAAGATGAATGAGACGAGCCGCTGAGTTCAGTACAGATTGGAGAGGTGCCAGTCTGTTAGTTAGTAGTCCACAAAGTAGTGTATTACAATAGTCCAGGTGAGATATTATGAGAGCATGTGGTAACATTTTAGTAGTGTCCTAATATAATTGCCAGTGATGTTGTCATCTGAAAGACCTCAGTAAACTGAAGGTAATGCTAGGAGCCTCTATGTGTGCTAGCTTTTGCAAACTGTAAAATGAGTAAAAATAATATTCACAAGCCAGGGCCAGAGTCATAGGCAAATGGGGGGGGGGGGGGGCTTTGGGGTAGGATTACAGCTGCCCAGAATCCCCCCTCAGACCAGGAATGCTCTGCAGTGTCTGGGAACAGGCACAAGTTGAGACACCAGAATATCTGCAGGAATCCTACAGCTCGCAGCACTGCCCCCTTCTTTTCCTGCTACAGTTGACTTTGGAAGTAGCAACAGCGTGTGTACAGAGCATGGAGCAGCAGTGTGTGTACAGAGCATGGAGCAGCAGTGTGTGTACAGAGCATGGAGCAGCAGTGTGTGTACAGAGCATGGAGCAACAGCGTGTGTACAGAGCATGGAGCAGCAGTGTGTGTTTACAGAGCACGGTGCAGCAGTGTTTGTACTGTACAGAGCAAGGAACAGCAGCGTGTGTACAGAGCAGGGAGCAGCAGCGTGTGTACAGAGCAGGGAGCAGCAGCGTGTGTACAGAGCATGGAGCAGCAGCGTGTGTACAGAGCATGGAGCAGCAGCGTGTGTACAGAGCATGGAGCAGCAGCGTGTGTACAGAGCATGGAGCAGCAGCATGTGTACAGAGCATGGAGCAGCAGTGTGTGTGTACAGAGCATGGAGCAGCAGTGTGTGTGTACAGAGCATGGAGCAGCAGTGTGTGTGTACAGAGCATGGAGCAGCAGTGTGTGTGTACAGAGCATGGAACAGCAGTGTGTGTGTACAGAGCATGGAACAGCAGTGTGTGTGTACAGAGCATGGAGCAGCAGCGTGTGTACAGAGCATGGAGCAGCAGTGTGTGTGTGTACAGAGCATGGAACAGCAGTGTGTGTGTGTGTACAGAGCACAGAGCAGCAGTGTGTGTACAGAGCACGGAGCAGCTGTGTGTGTACGGAGCAGCTGTGTGTGTACAGAGCAAGGAGCAGTAGTGTGTGTACAGAGCACAGAGCAGCTGTGTGTGTACAGAGCAAGGAGCAGCAGTGTGTGTACAGAGCACAGAGCAGCTGTGTGTGTACAGAGCACGGAGCAGCTGTGTGTGTACAGAGCACGGAGCAGCTGTGTGTGTACAGAGCACGGAGCAGCTGTGTGTGTACAGAGCACGGAGCAGCTGTGTGTGTACAGAGCACGGAGCAGCTGTGTGTGTACAGAGCACGGAGCAGCTGTGTGTGTACAGAGCACGGAGCAGCTGTGTGTGTACAGAGCACGGAGCAGCAGTGTGTGTGTACAGAGCATGGAGCAGCAGTGTGTGTGTACAGAGCATGGAACAGCAGTGTGTGTGTACAGAGCATGAAGCAGCAGCGTGTGTACAGAGCACGGAGCAGCTGTGTGTGTACAGAGCACGGAGCAGCTGTGTGTGTACAGAGCACGGAGCAGCTGTGTGTGTACAGAACATGGAGCAACAGTGTGTTTGTACAGAACATGGAGCAGCAGCGTGTATACAGAGCATGGAGCAGCAGTGTGTGTACAGAACATGGAGCAGCAGTGTGTGTGTACAGAGCATGGAGCAGCAGTGTGTGTGTACAGAGCATGGAGCAGCAGTGTGTGTGTACAGAGCATGGAGCAGCAGTGTGTGTGTACAGAGCATGGAGCAGCAGTGTGTGTGTACAGAGCACGGATGTGTACAGAGCACGGAGCAGCTGTGTGTGTACAGAGCACGGAGCAGCTGTGTGTGTACAGAGCATGGAGCAGCAGCGTGTGTACAGAGCATGGAGCATCAGCGTGTGTACAGAGCATGGAGCAGCAGCGTGTGTACAGAGCATGGAGCAACAGCGTGTGTACAGAGCATGGAGCAACAGCGTGTGTACAGAGCATGGAGCAACAGCGTGTGTACAGAGCATGGAGCAGCAGTGTGTGTGTACAGAGCATGGAGCAGCAGTGTGTGTGTACAGAGCATGGAGCAGCAGTGTGTGTGTACAGAGCATGGAGCAGCAGTGTGTGTGTACAGGGCATGGAGCAGCAGTGTGTGTGTACAGAGCATGGAGCAGCAGCGTGTGTACAGAGCATGGAGCAGCAGCGTGTGTACAGAGCATGGAGCAGCAGCGTGTGTACAGAGTAGGCCTGAAAGTTAAATCGAATTTAAATCGATATCGTCATCACCCAGCTCACAATTTCGGAATCGTCAAAGTGGCAATTTCTGCGATGACGTTATTTCCACATGAAAAATGTTTGAAGAAGCGGCTTCAAACTTCCCCCAAGTCTCAGCGCGTGCAGCCCGCAGCATAGGCTGTGTTTGACATACTTTTTGACAGTAGTCAAACACTTTCCATCCTCTCTCTCCATCTGCCAGCTCTTGTGCATGGCATACTTCCTGGTTCCTGTATGTCACATGACATACAGGAAGTATGCCGTGCATTAGACGGGCATCGCTGGACTCGTGCTGGAAGGTATGCCCAGCACAGCTGCAGCTTGGGGGACAGGGGGCACAAGAGAGAGGCACAAAGAGAGAGGGGGGGACAGAGAAACACAGAGGGGAACAAAGCTTGATTTTAAGGAAATCGTAAATCGAATCAAAATCGTGATTTCGGACAGAAATCGCTCAATTCAATTTTTTACTAAAATCGTTCAGGCCTAGTACAGAGCATGGGGCAGCAGCGTGTGTACAGAACATGGGGCAGCAGCGTGTGTACATAGCATGGGGCAGCAGCGTGTGTACAGAGCATGGGGCAGCAGCGTGTGTACAGAGCATGGGGCAGCAGCGTGTGTACAGAGCATGGGGCAGCAGCGTGTGTACAGAGCATGGGGCAGCAGCGTGTGTACAGAGCATGGGACAGCAGCGTGTGTACAGAGCATGGGACAGCAGCGTGTGTACAGAGCATGGGGCAGCAGCGTGTGTACAGAGCATGGGGCAGCAGCGTGTGTACAGAGCATGGGGCAGCAGCGTGTGTACAGAGCATGGGACAGCAGCGTGTGTACAGAGCATGGGACAGCAGCGTGTGTACAGAGCATGGGACAGCAGCGTGTGTACAGAGCATGGGACAGCAGCGTGTGTACAGAGCATGGGACAGCAGCGTGTGTACAGAGCATGGGACAGCAGCGTGTGTACAGGGCATGGGACAGCAGCGTGTGTACAGGGCATGGGGCAGCAGCGTGTGTACAGAGCATGGGGCAGCAGCGTGTGTACAGAGCATGGGGCAGCAGCGTGTGTACAGAGGATAGAGCAGCAAAGTGTGTACAGAGCGTGGAGCAGCTTTGGGGAATTTAACAGAGTCTGGTATGAGCACAGCCCTGAGCCCTGCTGTGTCAATGCTTCACTTTCTCCTTCATTACCAATGTCAACTGTCCTCATTATTATCTGTATCCAAACTGCTCCTGATCAATCCTATTGTCAGTTGGTTGGTAAATTGCATTTTGTGTACCCAGCATGATGTCCTACCATATTAGTATATTGTATTATGTGTTGCTGAGGGAGACCTTTCAGGAATCCCCCAAACACCCCCCCCCCCCCCCCCCCTTCCCCTGAACATCCTGGATTTGCCCTGACAGTACCTGCCTTCACTCAGTATCTAGGCAATGATAACTGACCAGTGATTCCAATAGTCAGTGCTAAAAGGACACGGTCCCCACCCCCAACACTGTCTAATTATAATAATCACATATAATGATCACATGATGTGGCGAATTACCAAAACCTGCTTACAAGGACCGCTGCATCTAAATTCAAACAGTTACCCAAGGGATGCCCTCATTGAAAACCGCATATCCAGTCGGTCATCAGTTCCAGATATTCCAGCTACTGTATAAATTTCACGTCTTCATTTTATTATGTTCATAATGCATTTCTATGGCACTGAACTGACCTCTTCCACAGCACTTTAGTTGGCGTCGATACTCAGACTGTTTGCTGTAGAGTTCAGATCCCGCCATGTATAATATTAACTTATTTGTGAGCCTGTTAGGAGTGATTCACCTCCATAGCATGCAGTACTGGTGAATGTATTATGGAACTTCATAAATTAGAAGTTTATATTAATGAGGCTAGGTGAATCACGAAATGGGTGAGTCATAACCTAGGCGCAGGGTTGAAACTGCCGTCCCCCTATTGAGTTAAAGGATAATTGTACATTTTTAACGTTCTGTGCATGGGAAGTTTTAAAGTGGAGCTGAACTCTTGCACAGGACAGAAGAAAAGCATAGAGAAATGCACCGTGTATGTATTTAGAGAGTTTAGCCACTCTAATTCCCCCTCTTCTGTGACTAATCACAAGCGTAATTTGACCTGTCAGCTCGTTGTCTCAGGAGTACAGCTAATTTGTAAACATATGATGTTGACCCTATGTGCGCTTCCATGACAGCAGGAAGTAGACACTGCAGATTAATTGCAGGATTTGCATCAGCTGTAATAAAGAATTTTTTTTAAGGTTAATATGCTGTTGCTTATCTTTTAGAGCGTAAAAGGAAGTTCTGCGTTCAGGTCTGCTTTAGAAGTAGCTCCTGAACAGTAATTGTCACAGACCCCAGGTTTCTGTCACACCTAGCATCCAGGACTATAGTCTTCTGCACCAGTAATCTGAGAGCAGGCTTACAGACCACCATTGTGCACACAGAAAGAATTGATCACTTGCCACCATGTGTCTGTAGGGACACGAGCTAAAAAAGGATCAGTTATACAAAACAACCTTTGTTTAGTGGTGGTGCTCAGAGGAGGGGTTTAAATACTGTGAATAGAGTAGGGCTGTGGAGTTGGAGTCGGAACAATTTTGGGTACCTGGAGTCTGAGTTGGAGTCGGTGGTTTCATAAACTGAGGAGTCAGAGTTGGATGATTTTTATATCGACTCCACAGCCCTGGTGAGAACAGGAGATAGCCTTATATGATTTTATATTATTTATTTACAAAAGTAAAATGAGTGCATTATTAAAAGATGTAATTTTTGGAATAATATTACATTATAAATTATTTATTAACAGTGTTTGCCCACTGTAACATTTTTCCTGTCCCTGATTTACACTTTGAAATTTATCACAGGTGACAGCAGGCTAGCCAGGGGATCTCTGCCGAATATTTATTTACTGAGTTCTAAATAGAAAGAAAATAGAAAATATACCTGGTCTAGAATGCTTGGGGGGGGGGGGGGGGAGATTGGTGAGCGAGGAATTCTATATCTATATACATATATAGATATATAGATAGATAGATATATAGATAGATAGATAGATAGATAGATAGATAGATAGATAGTGCTTCTGATGCGGAAAGCATAAAAATTACAGTAAAGTGTGTATTCTGAATATTTTACTGCATTCTGCTTACGTCACTACAGCGCCTCTTTAAATCGACAATAAATAAAAGGGAATGAAAATGAAAGTGGTTACCTTAACTGTAAAAAAAAAATGAGTTTTACTTACCTGGGGCATCCACCAGCCCCCTGCAGCCATCCTGTGCCCTCGCAGTCACTCATGGCTCCTCTGGTCCCCCGCTGGCAGCTAGTTTCGTTTTTGCCGACTGGGAGTCGGCCGGCCGCCATGCGTATGTTTTTACGCATCCCTGCTGGTGCAGGAAGCTATTGCAGACATCAACAAGTACATTTTTACGCGTTACGGTTGCGTATGCATGGCGGCCGGCCAACTCCCAGTCGGCAAAAATGAAACTACCTGCCAGCGGGGGACTGGAGGAGCCGTGAGTGACTGCGAGGGCACAGGATGGCTGCAGGGTGCTGGTAGATGCCCCAGCTAAGTAAAACTTTTTTTTTTACAGTTAAGGTCCCCTTTAAGTCTGTAAGTTTTTTTTTGGAATTAGAGGCCTGTTGTGATCTTCCACAGAGACTCCAGTCTAGTCCACTCTGGAAGAGGCAAAATAGTCTTTATAGTCTTAAGGTAGCCATACACTGGTCGATTTGCCATTAGATCGACCAGCTGACAGATCCCTATCTGATCGAATCTGATCAGAGAGGGATCGTATGGCTGCCTTTACTGCAAACAGATTGTGAATCGATTTCAGCCTGAAACAGATCACAATCTGTGGAGCCGCCGCTGCCGCCTGTCCCCCCCCCGGTCATACATTACCTGACGCTGGCTCCCGGGCATCTTCTCCGCATCTTCTCCACGCTGCACCCGCTCCATCCCGGCGCTTCCTGTGTCACTCCGTGACCAGGAAGTTCAAATAGAGCGCCCTCTATTTGATCTTCCTGGTCACTGCAGTGACAGGAAGCGCCGGGATGGAGCCGGTGCAGCGCGGAGACGATGCGGAGAAGACGCCCGGGAGCCAGCGTCAGGTAATGTATACCTGATCGGATCGGCCGCCGCTAGCGACACACTCCCTACCCGCGGGCGATCGAGGGTAATTTCCCGCACGGCGCGATCGACGGACCGATCCGATTTCGGGAGGAAATCGGATCGGCGGGTGCGTTTAGCGCGAACGATTGGCAGCAGATTAGATCGCAGGATCGAATCTGCTGTCGAAACGGCCGCGAATCGGGCCAGTGTATGGCCACCTTTAGGCTGCTTTCACAGTGGGACGTTACAGGCGCTCGTTAGAGCAGCCTGTAACGTAGCCCACCGCACAGTAATAAAAAATCAATGGGCTGTTCACAGTGCCCACGTTGCATTACATTGTAACGCAAGACGTCAAGACAACATACTGCATGCAGTACTTTATAAGCGGCTAAGCCGCGTTAGACTGCTTGCCCATGCTCAGTAATGTTGGGGAGGAGGGGAGAGCGGCCAGGCACATGGCTAATTAATATTTACTGCACTTTGTGACGTGTGGAGTGTTTACTTCCTGGAGCGGCCGCTCTGTGCGGCGATTGGCTGGCGGGACCACGTGATGCCGCATGCGTCCAAGAGTACGCATCACGGACGCCAGAGTGAGCTGCACAACGCGGCTTGCTCTGACGTCCACATCCAACACCACCAGGCGTTGCGTTAGGGGCACGTTAGACCATAACGTCCCCTAAAACGCAACGTCCTGGTGGGAAAGTAGCCTTAAGCCATTAGGTAGGGGTTGTTGGCTCCCTTGAAGAGGCAGAGCCTTTTGCAAAACTGATCCATTTCAGTATTGAGATGCAGGATCTAAATAATTGTGTAATTTCCACTAACTTCTGTTACTGACTGTACTCCAGTAAAATAAATACCCACTTATCTTCTCCATGTAGATCTGAACCATTACTATCATCCCTTCTTTTGTTCCTGAGAAATTAAAAAATTCATTTTGCCATATTTGCCAGAATGAATGAATGAAACATTGATAAAACCAGTTTACTTTGATAGGATTGATAGAAAACAAACAGGAGCGTTCTATGGTGCGTTATCGTTTCTTAGAACTGCTAAAATGAGTGAAATCACCCTTACAAGATGATCAAACAGTATTTCACTCAACTAGTGGGTAGGCGGGGAAACCCTTCACAACTTCTCTCTCTGGAATCTGCAGTTATGGGCAGCAGTATGGGCGCCCTAGCGGTAGAGGAACTGGTCCGAGGAGAGTTGTGGGCAGGGATGGTCCGGTGCCTGCAGCATCCTGACACCTTTCGGCATACCTATGCCTTCATCAGATCATTGCTAGGAGGCATGAAAAAGTAGCCGGGTGGGGTGCAACTGGGGGAATGCAATGCCAGTGCTACTCTTCTTACAGCACAGGAGGAGGATGAGGAGGATAGTCGATGACAGCCGGGTGCTACACAAAATTAGCTGGGTGGCGCACTTGGCTAAAAGAGCCTGGGGAGAATACTGCTGGGTGAGTGTCCATCTTGAACTAATGTCTGCATGAAAATACAACTGCTCCAAAATCGCAATCACACCAAAAATTGAACCACTGAACATCACCGCTGCTGGACACAACAAACAGCTCTGGAATTTCGACCGACTGCAATCGTCGGTAAACACATTGAGAGGAATGCTGCCTTTAATGTCGATGCGAGGGGTGTGTTCAATCATGGCAATAAACAATAAGAACAGACATCAGCAGCCATCCCTCTGAACCAACCCTTAGAGTGCTTGACTTCCTATTTCTTTAGAGTGCGCACTAATTACACACGTCGGTCAGGACAGTAATGAGTTATTAAAACCACCTGTAATCCAGAATGGAGAAAAGACCAATTCTGATTGAGTTGATAAGCCACTTTAAACAGTGTATAAATGTTGTTACTTTGGCACAAAGGCAGGTAGGATAACTACATAGGCAGTAACGAATTGGGAGATAAGTTTGTACTAATTGCAATGCCAGACTAAATCCATGTTTAAGGTACCTAAACTGAAAAAAACGATTAACCCTTCGCACTCTCGCATGCAAATGTTCAAACAAATGCATAGTGCAGACACGCAAACACATTCATTGCAATGAATGTGTTTGCGTGTCTGCACTATGCATGTTACAGGGCCAGAGTTAGGACACCTATGTTTACCTGGGTACTTCTGCGCAGTATAGGTGACTAAGCATAAAAATGCATTCTTCTGTGAACTAAGACCCCGGCTTTTAACTTAGCTGTAGGGATAACAGTTGTGCCTGGATGAATGAATCTGTAAATGCATTTGTTTGAACATTTGCATGCGAGAGTGCGAAGGGTTAATAGATTTTTGCTGTTTTCTAGCCACACCCCCTTCAGCACCTCCCTTTCCTTAACTTATTTAATGTCCTAACTAGATGCGATGTGCCTGGATATATGTATTTTTTTTCTTGTTACTGACCCCTGTGGCTAGGGTCTAATTCAGAGCACTCCCTCCTTCCCCTGTATGTGTTTGTCAGCATGCACACAGCTAATGCTGGTGTATGTGCATGGTGCACATGGATACATTACATTAGCTCCCTTGTGCGATTGGTAAGATGCACTATCTGTCCCAGGAGAGGACGTCAGGATGTGTGCTCCTAATCCATTGATAGGTTTGATGCAATGAATGTGTTTGCGTGTCTGCACTATGCATGTTACAGGGCCAGAGTTAGGACACCTATGTTTACCTGGGTACTTCTGCGCAGTATAGGTGACTAAGCATAAGAATGCATTCTTCTGTGAACTAAGACCCCGACTTTTAACTTAGCTGTAGGGATAACAGTTGTGCCTGGATGAGTGAATCTGTGAATGCATTTGTTTGAACATTTGCATGCGAGAGTGCGAAGGGTTAATAGATTTTTGCTGTTTTCTAGCCACACCCCCTTCAGCACCTCCCTTTCCTTAACTTATTTAATGTCCTAACTAGATGCAATGTGCCTGGATATATGTTTTGTTTTTTTTAAACTGAACAAAACACCTAAATTTTGGATATGTGCCTTGTGTATTACCTTATTAGGATTAATAAGGTAAAGGTGTCTGTGGGCTCCAGGGTCCCCCATTCCCCGGCTTTAGCTGCTGTTTTTCCTGCAACTGGAAACCAGTGCTTCCTTTTACTTGTCTTGCACAGTTTGTTGGCAGTACACTACTTTTCTTTTCACCCCTCTTGACTGGCTCAGTGGCATTAGACACACCTGGGCTACTGTGAGAGCTGCTTCCTGCCCTCCTGTGGCATAATTTCTTAAAAGCCTTTGCAAGGGCAGAAAACTGCCGTGGCACTTTTTCAGAAGGGGGCATGGCTAAATAACAAAACCTGTTTTTTTAGGCACAAAAGGTCTGTTTATTTTAAACATTTATTCATGCCACTTCTGTGGACTGTGCTGACAGTGTGGCATTTATTTTTTACACTTTTAGGTCCGTTTTAAGGTGTACCTGAGACAGAAAAAAATATATATACATGCCTGGGGCTTCCTCCAGGCTGATCGCTTCCTCGCCATCCTCCCCCGCTGCCTGGATCGTTCGTGATACGGCCCTGAATGTCCTTCAGTCGGGACCAGTTGGCGCAGACCGGCCACAAGTGCTCCCGTCGCTGGGAGCGTAGTACTGCGCAGGGGCAGAAAACTCCTGGCAGCGGGAGCACAACAGGGGCGCATGCGTGGCTGGTTGGGCGCATGCGCAGAACGCCTCAGATTGGAGGACTTTCGGGGGGGAATTGTGGAGCATCCAGGCAGCAAAGGAGGGTGGCAAGGGAGCATATCTGCCTGGAGGGAGCTGGAGGAAGCCCCAGGTAGGTATTATTCTTTTAAATTCCCTGTCTCCGATTTTAACTCTGGCCTCACTGAAATCCCTTTATTACAGTTACATTTTATTGTTAACTGATACCTTATTCTTTTCTCTTTTTTTCCATTTTGTAACCCTGGTTGTGTTACTGTGTATGCAGAAACAGGGCTGTGACACTATGCAGGCCAGAGGTAGAGTCTGCGCAGCTCTGGGTAATGTGCTTGAGCGCATCCCCGCCGCTCCTCCGCCTCCTCCTCTCCGGAGAGTCAGACCCCGGCTGTCACACAGGGCAATGTCTCCTGGGATTTCTATGCTGCAGACACTCTTAGAAAGAGCTGAGCTTACAGCTGGCAGTCAAGCGGATAACTGAGCTTAGGGGGAAGAATCAAGTCATGAATGGCTCACCTGTGACCTGTGTAACATTACTACTAGACATAGGAGAGCGGCCAGTCATGCAGGCCGGATCCAGCTGCCCCAAAGCAGAAACTTTTCTTTCTCTCTCTGTCATTTTGCCTTCTTAAAGTGTACCTGAGCCTAAAGACCCGTTTCCATTACAAGTGGTGCGACGCGGCTACATACACGCATTGCACCGCGGCTGCACTAAAACCAATGCACCAGTTTCCATTGCGTGGTGGTTGTGCGGAGCATCCGCCTGCCGTGTCCTTCTATACCTTTCCGCTTTGGGAGATGCGGAAGTGACGCAAACGAGCGGAATTGATGTGATGCAATAGTCACATCACATCCCTTCAACAGGTGAAAAAGGGCCCTAAGGGAAAGGAAAAAAAATGTATACATACCTGGGGAGTCCTCTATCCCCCTTCAGGCTAATCGGTCCCCCAGCATCTTCCCAGGCCGCCTGTGTCTTTCACTAGGTGGCCCAGTAATTCCGCCAGTCGGCACAGTCCGGCCGTGTGGACTCTCACATTGCGCTTCCTTAGCCAGGAGTGTTCTGCTTGCATAACTCTCCCAGTGGTGGGAGCGGGATGGGGTGTGTGCAGCCGGCCCATGCGTGGGCAGTACGCCACAACTGGGGGAATTACCGGGCCACCTAGTGCAGGATATAGGCGGCCTGGGAAGACAGAGAGGGAAAAATTAGGTTGAAGGGAGCACTTGAGAATTGGGACATACTATGATGGGCTCTGGGGAGCTGAAACACACTAAAGTAGAGTTCCAGGTACCCGGGACTTTACCAACCAGCAGGGCACAGGGGGATACCTCTCTAATTATGCGGAAACTACTTACAAAGGCTCCGGGTTCTGGTCCTCTTTGCTCCTGCAGCTGCTGGCTGCTCTGCTGCATCCTCGTATGGCATTTCGTGACGTTTCGGGAACCGTACAGAGCAGATGCAGCAAAGCAGCTGGGAGCTGCAGGAAGAGAAGAGAACTGACACCTGGAGCCTCTGTAAGTAGTCTCTGCATTCAATCTGTGGGGGGAGGTTAGTGTTATACAGTAGTTGAGCCCCAGTTGCTTGACTTTTCAAGCAACCAGAAAGAACTCATGTCAGGCAGTCCCTGTGCTGGATAAATGAGACTCTACTGTATTTAGGCCACTGGAAAGCTGAAGCACATTATGGAGGCCACTAAAAAGCTAAAATGCTCAATGTGAAGCACTGAGAACAGGGGTAGGGAACTTATGGTTCGGGAGCCAGATGTGGCTCTTCTGATGGCTACATCTGGCTCACAGACAAATCAGTAGGGGTTGATTCACTAAGCTACACTGCTCAAGCAGCGCAGCTTAGTGTGGCAGCGCAAGTAAAATTTTTAAAGTAGGCACACTACTGCTGCATGCACTACTTACTTACCCGCGGTACCCCAAAACAGCTTTGTAGAACGAGATCCCCTCACTTTGATTGGCCCAATAGGCTGCCTGTCACTTGACAGACAGCCTATGGGGCCAAAGTGCGGGGATCTCATCCTACAAAGTGACTCAACTCCCAATTCAGCTAGATAATTGTACAAGCTGTTAGTCGGTATTTCTCCTCTCGGGGAAATTGCTAATGTGGCTGAAACCCAAGAGAAGCTGAAGATGTGACGGACACTTCCGCTGCCCGGCCTATCAACTGTATACACATCACCATGGCAACAGGGACGTGAGCCCTACTGTCTGTTTGAAACATATTGTATGGCTTTCATTGAATTGCATTTTAAAATATGTGGCGTTTATGGCTCTCTCAGCCAAAAAGGTTCCTGACCCCTGCACTGAGAAGCTGGGGCGTGCAAAAGCTGTGACCCCTTATAGGAATCTCTGTTGTGTGTGGATTATAAGGGTCATCTTTTCTTTGATTTTTCCACTTGTTGCTCTTGCTTGTCCGAAGAGATCTGAGAACCTCCTGGCTGCCTCAAAAAAAAAAAAAACCTGTCCTCTATGCTAGCAGCCTGTACATGTACATTGCTGTACACCAGTGCCGCTGTAACTATGCTGGTTACACATATGGCAGCTGCCCGTATCATTCATGGCTTGTAAGGGAGGGACACAAGGGAATGGTCCATTTACCAGAAAAAAGGGGTCCCCCGGCTCATTCTCAGCCAACCTGTCTGTAATTGCAGCAAAACCCAGGATCTCAGTGGCGCATGTAGATGGGAGGCAGAAGGGTCCCCTTTAAAGCTATCTTATTACACCCAGTCTGATACTTTCATTTAGTCTCCATAATGTGCACTAAAAGAAGTGAGTTGGAATATGGTTGCTGTGGACTGCACAGAGACTGTTGTACTAAGTGGTTTCTGTTGTCCGTGGCAACCTAATCCAGTTTCTTTTTGAGTGCAGTGGAATGAAAGGAGCTGATGGGTTGCTATGGGCAACATCATTTATTGTATAGCTGTAGCATTTATTAGTTCATTAGTGTCTGACTGATATCTGTGGGTGGGAGCGCTGCGGTTTTCTCAGTTCTTAGCTGTTTTGTTTTTTTTTATTTAATATTGGCAATACAGATGCATGAGGAGACTTAATGCCTTACATTTATGAAAAATTAATTCTGCTTGGCTGCATTTAAATGACTTCAGGCAGTGCAATATGCAATTTTTATGAAGGGGGGCAGGGCCTCCAAAACATTTTCAGAGGGCTATCTGGTGCCTGTCGCTCATCATTTCAGGCTTTCTATGATCATACTGTGAAAGTCTCACAAATTATTTCTATCTTTCAATCTTAACATTTATCTCCGCTCACACACTGTCCTCATCTCCCCCTCTCTATCTCCTTCTCTCTCTTTTATCAGATTCCTCTCCAAACCCCCCCCCCTCCTCTCCTTCAAAGCAGGTCATTTTGGCACGTGCCTGACCTGGGCGCCGCCATAGACATAATGTTATGTCTATGGAGGCACAATGGTAATTGCTGGACCCCGAGTTACTATTCACTCCGAATTGCTACAACTTCCCTAGTTCTGCTGTATGATGTCATGGTGCCATCTCTCTCCTAGTTCCCTCTGTATGATGGCATTACTTCCCTAGTTCCTGCTGTATGATGTCACGTGCCATCTCTCCCCTAGTTCCGGCTGTATGATGCCACGGTGCCATCTTTCCCTTAGTTCCTGCTGTATGATGTCATGGTGCCATCTCTCCCCTAGTTCCTGCTGTATGATGTCTCTGTGCCATCTTTCCCCTGGTTCCCTCTGTATGATGTCATCACTTCCCTAGTTCCTGCTGTATGATGTCATGGTGCCATCTCTCCCCTAGTTCCTGCTGTATGATGTCTCTGTGCCATCTTTCCCCTGGTTCCCTCTGTATGATGTCATCACTTCCCTAGTTCCTGCTGTATGATGTCATGGTGCCATCTCTCCCCTAGTTCCTGCTGTATGATGTCACGGTGTCATCTCTCCCCTAGTTCACATTGTATGCTGTCACGGTGCCATCCCTCCCCTAGTTCACACTGTATGATGTCACGGTGCCATCTCTCCCCTGGTTCCCCCTGTATGATGCCACAGTGCCATCTCTCCCCTAGTTCCTGCTGTATGATGTCATGGTGCCATCTCTCCCCTAGTTCCTGCTGTATGATGTCACGGTGCCATCTCTCCCCTAGTTCCTGCTGTATGATGTCACGGTGCTATCTCTTCCCTAGTTCCTGCTGTATGATGCCACTGTGCCATCTCTCCCCTAGTTCCTGCTGTATGAGGCCACGGTGCCATCTCTCCCCTAGTTCCTGCTGTATGATGTCACGGTGCCATCTCTCCCCTAGTTCCTGCTGTATGATGTCACTGTGCCATCTCTCCCCTGGTTCCTGCTGTATGAGGCCACAGGGCCATGTCTCCCCTAGTTCCTGCTGTATGTCACTGTGCCATCTCTCCCCTAGTTCCTGCTGTATGATGTCATGGTGCCATCTCTCCCCTAGTTCCCGCTGTATGATGTCATGGTGCCATCTCTTCCCTAGTTCCTGCTGTAAGATGCCACGGTGCCATCTCTCCCCTAGTTCCTGCTGTATGATGTCACGGGGCCATCTCTCCCCTAGTTCCTGCTGTATGATGTCACGGTGCCATGTCTCCCCTAGTTCCTGCTGTATGATGTCACTGTGCCATCTCTCCCCTAGTTCCTGCTGTATGAGGCCATGGGGCCATGTCTCCCCTTGTTCCTGCTGTATGATGTCACAGTGCCATCTCTCCCCTAGTTCCTGCTGTATGATGTCACTGTGCCATCTCTCCCCTAGTTCCTGCTGTATGATGCCACGGTGCCATGTCTCCCCTAGTTCCTGCTGTATGATGCCACGGTGCCATCTCTCCCCTAGTTCCTGCTGTATGATGTCATCACTTCCCTAGTTCCTGCTGTATGATGTCACAGTGCCATCTCTCCCCTAGTTCCCACTGTATGATGCCACAGTGCCATCTCTCCCCTGGTTCCCTCTGCATGATGTCACGGTGCCATCTCCTCCCCTAGTTCCTGCTGTATGATGTCATGGTGCCATCTCTCTCCTAGTTCCTGCTGTAGGATGTCAAGGTGCCATCTCTCCCCTAGTTCCTGCTGTATGATGTCATGGTGCCTTCTCTCCCCTGGTTCTCTCTGTATGATGTCATGGTGCCATCTCTCTCCTGGTTCCCTCTATATGATGTCACGGTGCCATCTCCTCCCCTAGGTCCTGCTGTATGATGCCACAGTGCCATCTCTCCCCTAGTTCCTACTGTATGATGTCATGGTGCCATCTCTCCCCTGGTTACCTCTATATGATGTCATCACTTCCCTAGTTCCTGCTGTATGATGTCACAGGGCCATTTCCTCCCCTAGGTCCTGCTGTACGTCATGGTGCCATCTCTTCCCTAGTTCCTGCTGTATGATGTCACGGTGCCATCTCCTCCCCTAATTCCTGCTGTATGATGTCACGGTGCCATCTCCTCCATAGTTCCCTCTGTATGATGTCATGGTGCAATCTCTCCCCTGGTTCCCGCTGTATGATGTCGGAAACAACATCCTTGACCCTCTTCAATCTGGTTTCAGGAAATATCACAGCTGTGAAACAGCCCTCACCCAGATTTGCAATGATCTGCTCATTGCAAGAGACAATGGTCAATGTTCCATCCTGATTTTGCTCGACCTCTCAGCGGCTTTTGACACAGTCGATCATGAAATCTTACTCAACAGGCTACAAGAGTACTGTGGCATAGATGGCATTGTTCTCCGGTGGTTCAACTCCTTCCTGGCTGGCAGAACACAAAGGGTAGCCTTAGGGCCCTTCCTCTCCAACCCTGTACCACTAAAATACGGTGTACCTCAGGGCGCAATATTATCCCCTTTACTGTTCACCATATACATGCTGCCACTTGGAGAAATCATACAAAAACATGGCCTGACATATCATTGCTATGCTGATGACACCCAGCTATATTTGTCATTCAAACCTGATGTCACAGACCCTACTCCACAAATAAACGCATGCTTAGCTGAGCTTCAGGAGTGGATGAATAATAATTGGCTAAAACTTAATGCTGACAAAACTGAGGTTCTTGTTATCGAGGGCCAGGGCTCAACAGCAAAGCAGCTCCAGTCTCAACCAACACTGCTAAGGATAGGGAGCTCAGACCTGAACAACTCAGACTGTGTGCGCAGCCTGGGAGTACTGATTGATGGGAAATTAAGCTTCAGGAATCAAATCTCAGCTGTTGTGAAACATTCCTTCTTTCACCTAAGGAATATTGCAAGGATTAAACACCTAATTCCTTCAGAGGATCTTCCAACCCTAGTTCATGCCTTCGTCACATCAAGGTTAGACTACTGCAACGTCCTCTACACAGGCCTGCATAAGAAAGACTTACGCCGCCTGCAATTAGTACAGAATGCCGCCGCAAGGCTGTTAACGAGCCAACCCCGCCATTGCCACATAACACCAACCCTGAGCTCACTCCACTGGCTACCGATAAAATGGAGAATTCTGTTTAAGATTGGCTTACTGACATTCAAATCCTTGCACAATCTGGGCCCTGGATACCTGAAGGACTTGTTGCAACTACATCACACCCCCCACAATCTTAGATCAAAAGGACGTAACACCTTGGTCACCCCCAGAGTCCACCTCAAAACCTTTGGAGACAGAGCCTTTTGTCATGCTGCCCCTACACTTTGGAACTCCCTGCCACACCCAATCAGGACAGCCCCATCCCTGGAAGCATTTAAGTCTAAACTGAAAACCTACCTTTTCAGTCAGGCATTCATGAACATCTGACTATCTCCTCTGTAACACAACCCAGCCTGAAACCCTGTATTAATCTGAGACACAGCTATGCGCTTTGAGTCTTATGGGAGAAAAGCGCTTTACAAATGTTATTGTATTGTATTATTGTATTATGTCATCACTTCCCTAGTTCCTGCTGTATTATGTCATGGTGCCATCTCTCCCCTAGTTCCTGCTGTATGATGTCATGGTGCTATTTCTCCCCTAGTTCCTGCTGTATGATGTCATGGTGCTATCTCTCCCCCAGCAGTCTGTGATGTTCATACTGCGCCCTCTCCAGCCTCTGCCTCGGACCCATCCATATATGCTTAGCTCAAGATGTGCCATACAACTGTGTTGCAATTCCTGTTTTGTTTTTTTATGTCTGCGTAACTCGCTTGTTAATTGTTATCTGTATTGCGCCACAAAATATGTTGACGTTATATAAATCAGTTATAATAATAGCAGAAATGCGATCGGGATCCCTCATCTGGCATTTTGTAGGTAGTGATTTTTCTAGAATATAGATGTCTATGCAGTCCTCTGCTTTGTTGTGTAAAATAAAAGTAGACGTTGCGTTTGGAAGGAGTGACTGCCTCCTTCAATGCGGATCCTCCGGCAGGCCCTGCGCACGTTTGCTGACTGGGCTATGTCAGTGAGGGGCTGTGAACCAACAGGCCAGACAGCTGATGCCGGGGATGCTCCTGTGTTCCCATGGCGACCAAGCACTCCATGTCTGTCTACACGACCTGTCCCTGCATCGCCTGACGCCCGAGCATGAGTGACGGCGCTTGAACGTCTGCCACAATGGCGGCTTTCCTCTCTCTCTCTCTCTCTCTCTCCCCAAATCCAAATCCTTTCCTCTCTCTCTCTCTCTGTTTGAAATCCATTTTACCATTAGAATGATGTGAGATTCGTCTTGTTCTATTTCTGGTTCTGCTCCCTGCTGTGCTTACTCTACCGTGCAGGCTAAAAATAAAGAGCACCTCTCCCTTACTTGTCATGACGTTCTCCCATATTCTGTGAGGTAAATCTAAATTACTTAAAGCGGACCTGAACTCCGAACTCCCTCTCTGCTCTAAAAGATAAGCAACAGCATAATGTCCTTTACAGAAAAATATTTGTTGCAGCTGCTAGAAATCCTGCAATAATTCTGCAGCGTGTCTACTTCCTGCTTTCACGAAAGCAGATATGGGGTTAACATCCTGTGTTTACAAATTCGCAGCTCTTACAAGATTCCTGTGCTGACACAGCTGAGCGATCAAATTCAAGTTGTTATTAGTCACAGATGAGGGGAATTAGACAGGCTTGTGGACTTTACATGAGTTCATGTCCACTTTAAAACACAGAGAAAAAAAACAAAGAGTGCATACATTTCTGTTGCTATGGGTGATCAAAGAAATGATTACATCTTCCAGTTCCACTACCAGAAATGTCACTGTGCTAATCTGTAGAGCACCATATTAATGCAGTTTTAGCTATGTGTACAGTGACTGCATGATACTGTTTATTCTGGTCCTTGCGAATATCTTAAAATTTAAAATATATGTAAACACATACAGTTAAGAAGTATATTTCTTCCTGAGTAAAATGAGCCATAAATGACTTTTCTCCTAGGTTGCTGTCATTTACAGTAGGTAATAGAAATCTGACAGAACCGACAGGTTTTGGACTAGCCCATCTTCTCATGGGGTGTTTCAGGGTTTTCTTTATTTTCAAAAGCACTTGGTGAATAGCAGTTGCTCTGTCCAACTGCCAAAAAAGTGTGCAGCGAGCAGGGAGGCTGGCCAACATCTTTGTATACATTTTTTTCAGGGAGTGTCTTTATAAAGAATAAAGGCCATGCCGAGAATCCCCATATGAAGAGATGGACTAGCCCAAAACCTGTTGGTAATGTCAGATTTCTACTACCTACTGTAAGTGACAGCAACATAGGAGAGGAGTTATTTATGGCTCATTTTACTCTGGAAAAAACGTGCTTCTTATTTGTTGAATGTGTTAACATTTATTTTAAATTTTAAGATTTACGCGACAGTTTCCCTTTAATGCGCAAGGTGTAAGAACTGATAATATGAAGGCAGAGATACCAACAGTACCCAGGAGGGAAATGCAGGTAGTAAGGTCTTGCAAGCCAGGGGTCATACACGTAGGACACTATAAACACGGTAGCAGGGAGCAGGCAAAAGAATAGTCGAACACTAGCAGAGGTCAGTCCAGGCGGCAGTCCACAGAATGGTCGAAAGCACAGGCAAGGGGTCAATCCGGGCAGCAATCACAGAAAGGTCAATCCAACCAAGAGTTCACTCTAGGCAGCAATCAAAGGGTAGTCAAATAACAACAGGCAAGGTCAGATCCAAGTAATCAAATAGCAGAGTAGCAATCACTTCCAGCAACTAGCAGAAGCTAACGCTATCACGGGCAGTTTGGCATGGAAAGGAGCAGCCCTAAAAAGCCACATATACCAATCAGCAGCTTAGCTGCGACTGGGCAATCATATCCTTAGCCGGCTAGCACTTCCTGCACAGTGCGGGTGCGCATCCGCCCCACCTTCCACGACCCCCAGTGTGTGCACGCCGCATCAGTGAGAGGAGGATCGATGCGCTCTGTCCGAGACCCGGAAGTGCCAGGGATGTCGTGGGGGTGCAGACCAGGTAATATGACATTGTGTTTTTCCCCTTGCTAATATGTATTGGGATTTGGGAGGAAACCAGAGCGTCTGGAGGAAGCCCACAGAGGGAGAACATACAAAATCCTTGCAGATCATATCCTGGCCAAGATCCTAAACTGGGTCTTTCGCACTGCCGGTCCCAGTGAAAGTTGTCACTGTGTCATTTCTGAGACTGGAGTTACTCCTTAAAGGGAATGTCTGCGGACATTAAAAAAAAAAAAAAAAAGATTGACTTACCCATGGCTTCCTTCAGCCCCTGGCAGCCGATATGACCCTCACTGCAGCTCCAATGTCCGGGGATCCCCTCCATTGGAGGTCGGCATCTACAGGGCCTGCGCGAGCTGGTCTAGAGCGTTCTGCGCATCGGTGCTCACGCAGGCGCAGTGGAAGCCGACCTGACTAGGTTGGCATCTGTACTGGAGGGGACCCGGGCCACCGCCGGGAAGCAGAGCTGTGGCAAGGGACAGATAGGCTGCCAGGGGATGCAGGCAGCCCCAGGTACGTAGATTTTTTTTTTTTTCCCAATCATCTGATGTTTCCTTTAAGATTACATTAAGGCTACAGGATTTACATCGGTGTTATTATTGCAGGGCAGTCATTCAGAGCTCTGCCGCTTGGGGCTGACCCATGTTTTTGATTTTATTTTATTTTTTGTATCGCTCTTATTCTTCTTTTTTCCAGAGAACAGATTGGTCACTGCCCCCCACCGTGAACTGAATGGAAACTGAATTTCATTCATGCTGCTGGCCATCTGTTTACTATGTGCGTCCCGCGTGTGCCACAGGAAGCAGCAGGGGAACATTCCTCTCGCAAGCGCACACAGGGCTGGCGCTTTTTATTTGGGCGAGATAGAAATCTTCTCAGGGATATAAATAGATTAAACTGTCCGATTTGCTGGTCTTCTGTATAAATGGCTCAGCGGTTGTCAAAGAGTAGGTCCTCTTCGCATAAATGGTGCTCCTCTCTTTGAGGACATTTAAAGTGTACCTGAGGCAAAAAAAAATATAGATACGGGAGAAAAGGGAGTCCTCTGTCATCCTGGCTCCCACCACTGCCGCACGTACACACCCGGGACCAACGAGCAATGTTAGTTGGCTGCACTAATCTTCATGCATGAGCAAGCAAAATGGATTGAATCGGTGAATCGTACCAAATGTAAAGCCCCATCTACACCATACATTTTTTTGTACTATTCATTGATTCAATTCGATTCATTCTGACATGTCCGATCGGGATTCGATTCGATTCATTTTGCCATTGCAGAACAATGGCAAAATGAATCAAAACGAATCCCGATCGGACATGTCCGATTGAATGGAATCAATGAATCGAATTGAATCAAATCGCACAAAAAAATTGTATGGTGCAGATGGGGCTTAAGATTTTGATCGATACGTGGTGGGTCAGGAGTGGCGGCAGATCACTGGCCCATGGCATTGCACTGCATCGAATAGTACAATGCTGCGGTTAGATGGATTTTTAATAATTTCATGCAGAAATCTATTAAAAATCTATGTGCTATGTGTGGAAGGATTCAATCAGACAGAGCATTCTCTGACCAGAGTATGGTCTGAGAGGGATCTATCTTTTGGCCACATCGACCGTATATGGCCAGCCGAACAGATTTTGCCACGTCTAAATGTTTCTCTGAATGTATTAGGTGGCCTGCTTTGCTTCTGAGTACGTGTAGGATCAGCACTGGCAAGCACCTTGATATCAGGGCACAGGTGGACCTGGACTCTTGCACAGGACAGAAGGAAAACAGAGAAATGCACCCTGTATGTATTTAGAGAGTTTAGCCTGTCTAATTCCCTGTACCTAATCACCAGCGTAATTTGATCATTACGATCCTCCTTGACTTTCGTGGGTTTTGCCCAGGGCTGTGGAGTCGGAGTCGTGGAGTCGGGCAATTTTGGGTGCCTGGAGTCGGAGTCGGGAAAAAATGCACCGACTCCGACTCCTAATGAATTTGTAACTGTAATTAAAATAGAAAATATGAAAAAATGTTCTGTTTCTCAGATAATAGTCATTAAAAATAATGTATATATACAGTGTATATATATATATATATATATATATATATATATATATATATATATATATATATATATATATATATATATATATATATATATATATATACAGTAATAGCTGTGCTTAGTCCACAAAAATGAAATAAACCAGTCAAAATTAGTTACTTGTGCTGCTTCAATAAAGCAGTCCCCGTATTTTTAAGGTCAGATTGTGACTGTATATATGATGTGTACACAGGAATCTCTTATATATACTAAATAACATCTATGCTGTAAGAATAAAGCCTGATGTGTAGCTGTGTCACTAATAGAGATGGTCAACGAGATGGAAATAATTCTGCATTGATGCTGATTTATGCAAATGTATGCACTCCCTTTGCTGATGAAATCAAATAATGTGATATGTTATTAAAATTTGGTTTGGTGACTACAAATTAAAGAGTAACTGAGACGGATGAAAAGTAAAGTTTTATACATACCTGGGGCTTCCTCCAGCCCCCTTCAGGCTAATCAGTCCCTCGCTGTCCTCCACCACCCGGATCTTCTGCTATGAGTCCTGGTAATTCAGCCAGTCAGCGCTGTCCGGGCGCATGCCGCTCCCACAGCCAGGAACATTCTGCACCTGCGCAATAGTGCTGCACAGGTGTAGTATGCTCCTGGCGGCGGAGTGTGTGCATGCGCGCTACGCCTGACTGGCTCAAGTACCTGGACTCATAGCAGAAGATCCAGGTGGTGGAGGAGGACATCGAGGGACTGATTATCCTGAAGGCGGCTGGAGGAAGCCCCAGGTATGTATAAAACTTTAATTTCATCTGTCTCAGGTTTACTTTGGTACACAGTAGTACTATACTCTACAAATGCACTCCCCACAGAGCTGCAGGGAATCCACTGAGAATGCTGTCCACATTGAACACAGAGGTGTTGTCTGTTTACAATCTCCTCATTCCCCTGCAGAGTACCTGCACATCATTCTTACATGTACCCACACTTACATTGCCTAGGGCCTGATAGATGTTCTTTGTTCCGGTTTGTACCTTTTACAAGTACTCTTACCAAGGACTAGTTTTAGTCTAAATGGAATAAATATAGTAGTCTACATATCCTTCTCACTTTAGTTGTCTTGTAAAATTCCTAAGCATTGGCAGTTAAGAGACGAATTTCGTGTTACATACTTTTAATCAACAAAATTGTAATATGCAAATTAGAGGAGTCGTGGAGTCGGAGTCGGTGGAATCCTAAACTGAGGAGTCGGAGTCGGTGGATTTTTGGACCGACTTCACAGCCCTGGTTTTGCCGTAAATGCGTAAACGATTGTTTACACAATCGTTCATTTACGACGGTGCCAACAACGCTTGCAGATTCAGCCAGATGAATCGGGAGCGATCGTTCATTAGCGGAGATCCTGGATCCATCTGGCCGTGAGTACTTGGCTTTAGTCATGGTGCTGCATGCACATTCTTCAGCAAGACAAATCGTGACTGGTTCTCTTTACTGGAACAGCCTCGGTTTATGCCCAGACAGAATTTCCACTTATAGAAATGCTTCTCTTGCAGAAGCTATTTTGCGTTAATGCAAATGCCACATACTGAACGTTGGCTAATTGAGAAGGGAATCTCATTAGAAAGTCCTAATGAAGCCTCTTTGAAGAGATAATTTTTCCGTTCCCTAAGACTGTGGGATCCCAGCTGTGTTTACTGATAGCATGTGATCTCTGCCTGCTCCCATAATGCACCTCCCTCCGTCCCCAGCTTCATACACACAGCACATTAACATATACACAGATCATGTCTCCAGCATCCCTCCTGTCGCGCAGGCGGGTAGCAAGCCCACTCCATCCTGCCACCCTCAGCCCAGAAACATCTGCGTCACTACAGTTAAAGGCACACAAGCTGAATACATTTGCCTAGCTACAGGCTGGCTTCATAGAGCCGTGTGGTGCACAACATGTGATCCTGCTTTACGGACAGTGGCACCCTCGTAGGGATTTCTCTGTGCACTCTGAGGAAAATATTAAAGAAGTGTACTAGAATGTGTTGAATAAACTTAAAGGGAACCTGAGGTGAGAGTGATATGGGTGCTGCCATATTTATTTCCTTTTAAACAATACTAGTTGCCTGGCAGTCCTCCTGACCCTGTTTCTCTAATACATTTAGCCATAGACCCTGAACAAGCATATGCAGATCAGGTACTCTGTCTCAGCTGACTCAGGTTTTATTGGATTAGCCATATGCTTGTTCCAGAGTTTTGACGTATGCCAGAAGATCAACAGGGCTGCCAGGCAACTGACATTGTTTACAAGGAAATAAATATGGCAGCCCCGATATCCCTCTCACCTCGGGATTCCTTTAAAGCGGACCTGAACTCAGAACTTCCTCTGCTCTATAAGATAAGCAACAGCAAAATAACCTTTAAAATGAACCCGAGGTGAAAGTCATATGGAGGCTGCCATATTTCTTTCCTTTTAAGCTATACCAGTTGCCTGGCTGTCCTCTAATACTTTCAGCCATAGACCCTGAACAAGCATGCAACAGATCAGGTCAGATCAGATGTCAGATCTGACAAGATTAGCTGAATGCTTGTTTCTGGTTCAATTCAACCACTACTGCAGCCAAATAGATTAGCAGGGCTGCCAGGCAACTGGTATTGTTAAAAAAGAAATATGGCAGCCTCCATATCACTCTTACCTTTGGTTCACTTTAAAGAAAAACATTAACATGAACGGACTGGTTTGAGCGGATCTTTCTCTTCTCTATTAAACTCTCTAAATACATACAAGGTGCATTTCTCTGTTTTCCTTCTGTTCTGTGCATGAGATAAGGTCAAATTTAAACTTGTAAAAGCGCGACAATCTCAATTTTATCTATTCTTGTTGCTTGTGTTGCAAATGCGATTATCACATGTTCAAATGGGTTTCATGGCGAGACTGCGTTCGTGATTTGTGGCAGAAAAGAAAGAAAAAAGCACTGTAAAAACAAAAATGTAGCTTTCCGGATCACAAGAAAATCACATAGCACAGTGATTGCATTGTGATTTTGCTTGCGCTCCCATTGGTTTTACCCAAAAATGCAGCTTGCACTGCTTTGGCGTTTAGATAATACTGTAATCTGATTGCACAAATGGGAAAAGGGCACAGTGTTTATGTTAATCATGGAGCCCTTGCGATCAGTAATTCATGTCCGATACGGAAAATGGATAAAAACATGGCTAGTGGAACAGTACATATTGAGCCGTCGCTACTTTGATTAGGTGCTGGGTGAATATTGTTAATGTAATATTACCGATATTTCACTATAGACCAGCGCTAGGCAAACTACAGCCCGTGCGTGCTGTACATCCGGCCCGCCGATAGTGGGCGGATTCCTCTCTTCCCCCCTCCCTGCACAGTCGAGAGCGACAGATTAGTGAGATTAAAACTCACCTACTCACCACTTCCTACGTTGCATCTCCATGACAACAGGACGTCGCATGACATGCCATAAGGATGTGGCAGCGTATTACACACTGGCTGGCGTGTCATATGACACGTGTCACGTGACGATTTTGCTGCCCCGGGAGACAGAGCTTTGCACTGTAGCTCTGCCTCCACTGGAGTCAATCTCCACGGATCTCCGCCTCTCCCCGCTCCCTCAGTGAAAGAAGACTGAGGGGCGGGGAAAGACGGCGATCGGCTGAGATTGACTCAAGTAGAGGCAGAGCTAAAGCGCAAATCTCTGCCTCTACCAGGAAGCGTTCCACGATTTTTGCCCCGAGGATTTGGGGGGTATAAAGACCTCGATCTGCTGCATGAATTCGACATTTCAGCACTGTTTATATTGCTTAAGATGAATTGCAAGTAAAAAGAAGTATTTAATTTGGCTTCAGACTCTCTTTAAGTAAGTATTTACTTTTTGACAATGATTACGCCTCGGGTTCTCTTTAAAAGGAAATAAATAAGGCAGCCTTCGTATTTCTCTCACCTCAGGTTCCTTTTACAAAACACCCTGCCCTGTGTTGCCTGCATTAGTAAATTACTCGCTCTGTGTAGTATCATGAGGCTCTAAACATGGCCACACTTTTGGTAGATAGAACTATCAATTTGTAGTAGATTTGATTCTGATTGAAAGAAGTCTTCTGCTGCACTCTAAAATCGATCGATACCTTCCCGCTGATCTTAATGGGTCGAATTGAACAAAAATGCAATGAGGATGGCAAATTTCTGTTGAATTTGATTTGAATTGATCATTTTGTACTGCAAAGAGACGCACAGGGCAGAAAATTCAGTCTGCTTCTATTCCATTAGCATAAAAGGAAACCGCACTGCTCCATCTGATAGGATTCCATTTAAAACTGATAGTTTCTAATCAATCGTTTAAAACATTTGTTCAAAGGTTGACAAATGTGTAGTTATCTTAATGGCTCGCTTTCTCTGTGGTATCTTGAATTTCTGCCTTTAGAAAATGAAATTGTGGTATGTACCGGTAATATAAAAAAATCAACGTTCATGATAACAGAAGGTTTTCTTTGCTTTGACCCACTTCCACTGACACACCTAACACTAAGATGCCCCCAATCCTACCCGCCACCTTCATTTTGCAGCTGACAGCTGATTAACCCATAAAAATGCCCATAGATTTATAGACTTGGCGGCCGATCGACCATCTGATTTGATAACTACAGCAAAAGGAATGGCAGCGCTTTCAAAAACTCATACCTGAATGTTTTAAAAGCATAAGATGTGCAGAGCTCCAATAACTACTGGACTAAAATACACACCAACACTCATTACAGGCACAAATAGTGGGGAAACATGACTTCAATAAGGGGTGAACCTATACCTGAATAAATTATCTGCCATAATGTGCAGAGTTCCAATGACTACTGGACTAAAATACACACCTAGCTTCACTACAGGCAAAGGGGGGAGTTCGCTTCAGAGAAAATATGTGCACAAATTATAACCTACTAGACTTCCCCACGGCTGTGATGGACCCCCTTGGGGAAAACGCTGATCTAGCGATAAAAACACAACATTTCCAGTGCAGCTAATCAGACAAATGGTATACACATTTGATAAAACATATATACAGACTGGTGACAGCGCTGTCACCAGCCTGTATGTATGATTTGATAACTACCTTATATACTTGCAATTAAGCCAAATTTTTCAGCACAAAAAATATGCTGAAAAGTTACCCTCTCGGCTTATATGCGAGTCAGTGGAGCAGAATGGATGGTGGAGCAAGTTTTGTTACTGGCAGAGGAGTGTAAGGATCGTGCATTAGTGATCCTGCTCTTACCAGCTGGCTCCCTGCTGTGCCCGTGCCCCAAAACCCCTGCAACATAGCATGCAGAGTGTGCTGCTCAAGACTACCTGTGTCCCCTGGACTGTGGAGCAGAGTGTGCACAACGTTTTAGCAGTGCAATGATCAGAGATTCTTCCTGTGTGACAATTGCTGTGTCTCATATCTTTGAGCCATCTAGTGGCATCTTGAGACACAGCTGTATCATCCTTGGGGCACATCTGGATCTGGGGAGTGGGGCTGACTTGTACTGGGGGCAGATATGGCTACTATGGAGGGGAATATACTGGGGAGGAGGCTTATATATACACACGCCCCATGTGGTTGCCGGGACGCCACACACACCCATGTTACTCTGGAAACCACATGGGGCACGTGTATGGACAGAGAATGGTGCCCGGAGCCAGCGGCGGACGTGGACAGGTAATGTATAGTGCACTGGGCACTGGGGGGGGCACATTGAACATTAGGGGGTCAGCAATGTGGCGGATGCGGCATCACAAGGCTGATTCTCAGAAGATTTCAGTGTGACATTGATCAGGAATTGGCCTGTGGTGTATGGGCATGCAACAGATCTCTCTTTCATCGGAGATTCAATCAGAGAGGGATTTGTCTCTTGGTCGATCTGCCAATATATGCCAATATATCATCTGATGTATAGGCACCCCCCTCCGCGCACACAATGCTCACCAGATATCTGTATAATTAAGCTTTGTATATCATCTGTCAATTGTTAGGCCCTCACTGCGTCCCACAGTTACCCTCCGTCCAATCCTTCTACGCTGTCACCAGCACCTCCTTGCATCTTTGCACCATAATCTAAAACCCCACGCTCTGGCTAGCTCTGCCCAACTAGTTTCGTCCTCAATCAGACTCATCAGGGGCACTGAGGATTACCGCAGAATCTTGCCAACTAAGCGTCCCACAGCTACCCTCCGTCTGCTCCTTCTACGATGACATGAGCACCTGCTTTCACCTTCGCACTATATGATAAAATGTCACACTCTAATTAGCTCTGCCCAACTACTTTTGTCCTCAGTTAGACTCATCAGTGGCACTGGCACTGAGGATTACCTCCAGCCAGGGCTTCTGCAGCGTCCCACAGCTACCCTCTGTCCGATCCTCCTACGCTACCAGCCCCTCCTTGCACCTTTGGTTAGCTCCGCCCAACTACTTTCGTCTTCATTCAGACTCATCAGGGCACTGAGGATTACCTCAGAATCTTGCCAACTAGAAGGAGGGTGAGTCACTGCAATAGCCTAACCTGCATGGTACCTTCTGGTATGTTCGTATTGTGGCACTACCACATGATTTACATTACCGATATTTTACAATGCACTACCCGGCAATTATGCTCACTCCAAACCTCCCCTTGTTTATTAGGCACCTGACAATCCCCTCGCGTATTGTGTCTGCGCAGTACGCTCCCGACACAAGGGAACATGCACAGTCCGGCTGGACAACTTACCGGGGCCAGTTGCGGAGGTTGCAGGTATTGGAGGACGGCAGCATGGGAGCGATCAGGGCGGAGGGGGCTGGTGGAACCCCCAGGTATGTATATATATTTTCTATCCCCCGTCTCAGGTACACTTTAACTTGCAAAAACACACGTGTAGCGATTATAAATATAGCAAGTTCTAAGCAAAAGTGGTACGTCACTTTAAAGGGCATCTAAAGTGAGACAAAGGCTGCCACATTAGCATCACATTTTTATAAAAATGTCTTTTATGTTGCTGTTGTGCTGATCTAGTCTTCAGCCTTGTCTGAGTCATAGATCTGCAGCAAGCAGGCAGTTAGGTGAATCAGAGTGAGTCAGACCTGATCTGCATATTGATTCTGGCTCAGTGACTTAGAAGTGATTATTGGCCAGTTCGCGTGGATGGCGCAACAGATGTTCGCATCGACGTTCTGCCGTCACCTCTTGCCGTCAGATTTGGCTATTGTGTTTGCCTCTTGCATTCCTAATTCCAGTGCGGCCATCAGGATGAAACGCGATGCCAAATAACAAAAGCCGCGTCTTTTTAGAAGGTAATTGCTGGTTCCACAATGCTGCCGGCGTCGGCTCCCTGCATCTCTGTAAACGCGACACAGTAGGAGAGCCGCTAAAGAGGACTGTGACGCTAGATTCCCTGGCAGTAAAGAGATGCTTCTCAATGATAAAACCGCTGGTAAGACAAGTGGCGGGGGGTTTGTGTGAATGAGGACACAGCATCAGCACTACGGCCAGGCGAGTAGCCAGCAGTGGCTCGTTGTGTATAACTCCTGATTCTCATTTTTACATTTAACAAAAGTTCAGTCATAATTTATCTGCCGTTAGGGCGTTTTGCCGAACATTGCCGCTACTGCTATGGAAATGCAGTTGTATGCCAGAGACGATAGATTTATTTAGCCTAACTGCCTGTGAAGGTTTGCATTGGTGGTTTGTACTGTACTGTCTTGTCTAAGCACAGCCTAACCAGACTGTACTCACCCACAGGAAGTCCCGGTACTTGGCAGAACTTCATGGTTTGGACCTGCAGGGTGCCCCACTGGTGGAATGCTGCAGAATTTGGCTGAGAATTTTCTAATTTTCAGACTGAACAGGAAGCCACTCAAGACAACCGCCACTGCCCAAGACCCATTGAAATTTGTGTCCATGCTCCCTGCTGTGCCAGAGCTGCTGTTGGACGAATGGCTCCGGCTACTGTGCAGGCGCAGACATACTCACGCAAACACAGTACAGCCACACTCATACGCAGCGGGGAGCAGGCCACAATAACATATCCAACAAACTCTTTCAGTGTTCTCCCCAGAAATCTTTTCGAGCCGGGTGACATGAAAAAGTAGACTGGTGGGGCAAGAAGAGAGAATGCATGGCCGGTGCTTCTCTGCTTACAGCAGAGGAGGAGGTGAGCCGATGACAGCCAGATGCTCACCAAAGCTAACCGGGTGTAGCACTCGCCTAAAAGAGCCTGGGGAGAACACTGTCCTTGGAAATGTTCCAGGGGTCCATGTGCGGCAACGGTGGTCCCCAGGAGGACATGGGAAGCCTCTGGAGGATGCAGAAGTTTCCGTCTTCATAGGTAATTATCTGATTTATTTATTTTTTTATTAAGTTTGCCTTGTGTACCCTTTAAAGTGAACCTAGATCGGAAAAAAGAGGTTCTACCAGCCACCCTGTGCCCGCGCCGTCATTTAGTGATCCTCCAGTCCCCCGCAGCGCCCCTCTTTCTTCTGAATGTGCAGCCCCGTTGCGTGCACCTCCTGATTGCGCTTCTGTGGATGGGAGCAACCTGCGCATGCGCAGTACAGGGGAATCAGGATGGCAGTGGCCATCGACTTACCAAGTTGCGTGGCCAAAAGAGGGGCATTGCAGAGGATTGGAGGATCCCTCAGTGATGAGGTGGGCACAGGGCAGCTGCAGCGGGCTGCAGGTTAAGGGGGCTTTTTACGATTAAGGTTACCTTTAATAAATATTAGCCCTCGTCGTGGGGACTATGATAGACAACTGTTAAGAAAAGAGTCCATGTGGATATATGAATGTGGGAGTTTACATCCCCAGGGTCTTAACAAAGACTTGAATATTAAATCTTTCCTCTGAGGACAACAGTTTTTTGGCATTTAAAAGTTTTGTGATGTACCAACTGTTTTTGGCCACATGATGGCGACTGATGAACTTTTTATGGCTCTTTTAAGTCGCATGAGTTTAACCCGAGAGGTGGGCGTTCCTTATGCTTATAAGAAGCTACGCCGCCTTCCTACGTAACGTCTGAAGAAGTCACGTGGGCTGTGACGAAACGCGTCACGTGAGACGCTTGCCTATGCGGAAGTGGGACTGAGGATCATCGCCCGTGCCTCCGCTACTCTTCCTCCCCCCTGCACATTGAGAGTGCGCTATGCGCTTATGCGCCTATGCGCCCGAGCACACGTCTACCAGCGACGATAGGCCGAGCTACTGGAGAGTTCCCCCTGAGACGGCGGATTTACGCCATTCATGGCCATCAACCGCACAATAGGTCATGTGAGTGCCAGCATCTAAGATTGAAAGTGCCACGGGAGTTGAGGTTAGACACCTGAGGTGTCTGTAATGAGGGCGTACGCTGACATTGCAGAGGCGTGTATATTGTCTTGTATACACACGGGCTGATGTGCAATATATTTCTCGACCAGTTCCGTTACTTGCTTGGATGCAGTTGTTTCCCTGGGCCTGAAGATTTATGCATGCATGCGTTTTTGACTATATAGGAGTGCACTCCAATTCATACGCAATTATCCCAGATGTCAGCTTGCTCCGCTAGTGTTTTTATTGGGAGGGTATATGTTTGTTTGTCAGTTGTATGTCTGTGGTCCTTTGCCATATATGAATAAATTTATACTTGTTCACCAGCTCTGAGCTCCCCATACATTTTGTTTTTCTATATATGGATATTCATGGGTGAGACGAGCCTACTAGGGGGATATCCCGTACCTCCCCCTTTTTTTCCATACTTTTAATGATCAATGATGGTCAAGGGCGAGTATAACTGACCGTTTGTGTAAGGATTTAGGCTCATGCTAGATCTCCACTCGAGATGCTCACAAACGATTGTTGTGGACCACAAATATTTAATATGCACATAGTAGTGCATGCCCTACCCTCTGCCCTCTCTAGTTTCAAAAAAGCTTAAAGTGGATCAGAGATGAAAAACTAACTATAACAAGTAACTTGTCTATATATCTTATCTAAAGTTTAGATAGTTTACACAGCAAATCTAGCTGCAAACGGCTTCAACAGTATATAATTATTTCTACATGTGATACAATGAGAGCAGCCATATTTTGCTTGTCATCATTACATAGGCAAGCTGCTCTGCATCTCCTCCCCTCAGCCTATGAAAACTCCCCTCCACTCTCTGCCCCCTTGCCTCTTAAATCTCGGGCTAGTAATGCCTGCACCTCCTCCTTCTGGAAAAACCTCCTCCTCCCCAGACTGAGCACTTGCTACATGGGACTCAGAATGCCCAGGTGCTGGAGGAGCTGTGGGCGGGGCTTGTTTAGTTTATAGGGAATTAGGGTATTACAAAAAAAGTATTTGGGCTTGAGGAATGACCTATAAACTATATGTAAGGGGTACAATTATTCAATGAGTAAAAGTTTATCTCGGATCCACTTTAAGCTGAACTGGGTTCACACAGGAGGAGGGAAAGTGAGGTGACGCTCGATATTAACTGAAAAAAGTGAAATAAATCCTCCAATAAGAAATTATTTATTTAATGAACCTATCCTGTTGTTTTTTAGTGTTCAGTGTCAGATTTAAGAGAAATGTGATATGGAAAAATAAAATATTTCTGCTGGTTTCCCTCTTTACTTTTTTCTGTGATGCCAAAAGTGACATCACTTCTGCCCTTTTCTTTACTTTTTTGTTTTGTTTTTAACCCAGCTCATTGTTAAAGAGAATCTGTATTGTTAAAATCACACAAAAGTAAACATACCAGTGCGTTAGGGGACATCTCCTATTACCCTCTGTCACAATTTTGCCGCTCCTCGCTGCATTAATAGTGGTTAAAAACAGTTTTAAAAAGTTTGTTTATAAACAAACAAAATGGCCACCAAAACAGGAAGTAGGTTGATGTACAGTATGTCCACACATAGAAAATACATCCATACACAAGCAGGCTGTATACAGCCTTCCTTTTGAATCTCAAGAGATCATTTGTGTGTTTCTTTCCCCCTGCAGCTATCTTCCACTGAAGTGTCAGGCTGTTTCTTCCTGCAGAGTGCAGACAGCTCTGCCTGTATGTAATTCCTCAGTATGTGAAAGCCCAGCCAGCTCAGAAGAGGATTTATCCAGCTTGTAAAAGATAATAGAGCAGAGAGAAGCTGCACTAATCTAAATAACACACAGCAGTGTGCAGAGAGGGGCCTGGAGGGGGGAGATGCATCACAGAACCACAACACTGAAGAACTTGGCAGCCTTCCAGACACAGGCCTGACAAGTCTGACAAGAGAGAGATAAGTTGATTTATTACAGAGATTGTGATAGTAGAAAGTGCTGCAGTAAGCCAGAACACATTAGAATAGCTTTTGGAACTTGTAGGATGATAAAAAACAGGATGCAATTTTTGTTACGGAGTCTCTTTAACTTACTGCTTGTTTTACAGATTACTGCCCCAGCAAACATCACCTAGATAACAGGCTTATGCTGGGAATACACAGCTCGATTCTGAGCCATTTAGATTACTCGATAGATAATTTCCGACATGTCCAATCTCCCGCTCGATCGATTCGCCGCTCAATTCTGCATTGAAGTGAATGGAAAAATATAAGAAAAGACAAGCGGAAGATAAGAGAATCGAGCGGGGAATCGATCGAGCGGGAGAGTCGAGTGGCAAAATTGAGCCATGTATGCCCAGCATAACATTGTGTAAACTCTTCAAAGGGAGGGGGGATTCAATTACCTTCTGGTCATAGTGTCCTTATCTTATCTGAAATGGGAAGTTATGTGTTTGCATTTTGAGATAAGCTTGTTACTATAACTTAAAACAAAACTTCCCACAATACTGTCGTTACTGCACAGTTCAGCAAAGGGACATAGACCAGGTAAAAATAATAGGGGACCTATATGGACTTATTTTACAAAAACGAGGTTTATATAAATACAGTATTTGGGGCACTAACTATTTGTTAGACATTTTTTCTTATTTTTGGATGTTACAACCTCCTTTAAAGGTCTGAATGATGAAGACCATTGGCAATAGTATTGCCTTCTGAACGATTGGAAAGCAATGCCATCCTATTGGCTACGAGTGGAGGTACTCTTTTTAGTAGAGCATACAGTACTAGCTGAAAATGACAAGGTCACAGGCAGACTCTTGAAACACTGCCACACATGTATACAGTTCCGCTAATTCCATGTATATCTAACAAAGATGCAGACGCTGGGGGTCTAAACAGATGCAGACTCTGCTTACATAGAGAGACACACACAGGCTAATCTACACACTGGGGGCCTCCTGTCCATTTATAAACACATCCTGATTAATATGCATGCAAGCCATAGACTTCTCCTGACAGATGTGCAGAGAGGCACCGCATACCCTTGCAGGATCGGCATAGGCTGAGACAAACAAGGGCACAGACGGACAGACTCTCCTCCGCCCACACACGGAGCATTCTTCAAGGCTTCTGGCAGACCTCGTGTGTGTTTTTCGCTCTCTTTTGGATGCCGTTCACAAGCTTTTGTGTTAATTGGGGTGAAATTGGGAGTGATCCAGCTCCTGGTTTAATTAGCAGTTGGAAGAGAAAAGGCAAGAGTTGGAGCGGGAGGCATGAGCGGAGGAGGGAGGCGTGTAATGAGAATACAAGTACTTGGGGGCATAGGGAGGTCGTGGCATTACCTCCGGGGCCGGCGATTACCATTCTAACCAATAACAAACAAGGTCTAAAGGGCTGACATTATGACTTGTGTTTAATCCCATAAAAAATAACTCATGGTAATTATTAGATTGGCTTGGGAGCTGCTGGGAGCTCATAATTGCAGGTGATTTATGATTGCTGCAGAGGAGGCGTGGCCTGGAGCAGCCAGTCGGCTTTCAGCGGTCACGCGCCTGGTTTTGCCTGGTGTGGGCAGCAAATCACTTTAAAGTCAATTTAAGGAGGCTTTACTACTGCGCTGGTATAATTAAACCCAGGCACAATATTGTCTCCAAGAACAATGAAGCATTAATGGGCTTATTTAATAAGGCATTGAAGAGGGTACTGATTAGAAGGAAAGCGCACTAACATATAGCAAATAATGGGACTTGCTCAATAAAGGACGTGTAGAGATGTTGAAGCTCAGTAATTAGAAAAAAATGACTTTTTTTCCCCCCTGAAACTCAATTAGAGCTACAGGTCCTTCTCAAAAAATTAGCACATTATTTTCTGTAATGTACTGATAAACATTAGACTTTCATATATGTTAGATTCATTACACACAACTGAAGTAGTTCAAGCCTTTTATTGTTTTAACCAGTTCAGCCTTCAGTCGTTTTCACTTTATGCATCCGAGCAATGTTCACCTCCCATTCATTAGCCTATAACTTTATCACTACTTATCACAATGAACTGATCTATATCTTGTTTTTTCCGCCACCAATTAGGTTTTCTTTGGGGGGTACATTTTGCTAAGAGCTACCTTACTGTAAATGCATTTTAACAGTAAGAATAAGAAAAAAAATGAAAAAATTCATTATTTGTCAGTTTTCGGCCATTATAGTTTTAAAATAAAACATGCCTCCATAATTAAAACCCACGTATTGTATTTGCCCATTTGTCACGGTTATTTCACCGTTTAAATTATGTCCCTATCACAATGTATCGCGACAATATTTTATATGGAAATAAAAGAGCATTTTTTCCGTTTTGCATCCATCACTATTTACAAGCTTATAAAAAAAAATAGAGAGAAATATTTCATCTTTACATAGATATTTAAAAAGTTTAGACCCTTAGGTAAATATTTGTGTTTTTTTTTTTATAGTAATGTTTTTGTTTTTTTTTATTAAACATTTTATGTGGGCATTTTTGGGAGGGTGGGATATAAATAGTGTTTTATTTGGGGAAATATTTGTGTATTGTAATGTTTTTTTTACTTTTACTTGTAGTTTTACTTTTTGGCCACAAGATGACAATCTTGAGTTTGTTTACATGACGTCACTCTAAGCGTACAATGTACGCTTAGAGGGACATAGCTTTAGAAAAAGCGTAGCTTCCGAGAGAAGCTGTCGCTTTTTCAGCGGGGGAGAGGAATCAGTGATCGAGCACCATAGCCCGATACATTGATTCCTGGGCTACCGAATTCCTCGGCCGGGAGTGCGCGTGCACGGCCGCGGGAGCGCGCGGACGCGCACGTGGCCTCCTGGACGTAGGTACTACGTCATGGAGGCATAAACGGTTAATATTGATGATTTTGGCATACAGCTCATGAAAACCCAAAATTCCTATCTCAAAAAATTAGCATATTGTGAAAGGGTTCTCTAAATGAGCGATTAACCTAATCATCTGAATCAACTCATTAATTCTAAACACCTGCAAAAGATTCCGAAGGTTTGTAAAAACTCCCAGCCTGGTTCATTACTCAAAACCGCAATCATGGGTAAGACTGCCGACCTGACTGCTGTCCAGAAGGCCATCATTGACGCCCTCAAGCAAGAGGGTAAGACAGAAAGAAGTTTCTGAACGAATAGGCTTTTCCCAGAGTGCTGTATCAAGGCACCTCAGTGGGAAGGAAAAAGTGTGGCAGAAAACGCTGCACAACTAGAAGAGGTGACCGGACCCTGGGGAAGATTGTGGAGAAGAACCGATTCCAAACCTTGGTGGACCTGCGGAAGCAGTGGACTGAGTCTGGAGTAGAAACATCCAGAGCCACCATGTACAGGCATGCAGGAAATGGGCTACAGGTGCCGCATCCCCCAGGTCAAGCCACTTTTGAACCAGAAACAGGGGAAGAAGGGCCTGACCTGGGCTGCAGAGAAGCAGCACTGGACTGTTGCTCAGTGGTCCAAAGTACTTTTTTCGGATGAAAGCAACTTTTGCATGTCATTCGGAAATCAAGGTGCCAGAGTCTGGAGGAAGACTGGGGAGAGGGAAATGCCAAAATGCCTGAGGTCCAGTGTCAAGTACCCACAGTCAGTGATGGACTGGGGTGCCATGTCAGCTGTTGGTGTTGGTCCACTGTGTTTTATCAAGGGCAGGGTCAATGCAGCTAGCTATCAGGAGATTTTGGAGCACTTCATGCTTCCATCTGCTGAAAAGCTTTATGGAGATGAATATTTCATTTTTCAGCATAACCTGGCACCTGCTCACAGTGCCAAAACCACTGGTAAATGGTTTACTGACCATGGTATTACTGTGCTCAATTGGCCTGCCAACTCTCCTGACCTGAACCCCATAGAGAATCTGTGGGATATTGTGAAGAGAAAGTTTAGAGACGCAAGACCCAACACTCTGGATGAGCTTAAGGCTGCTATCGAAGCATCCTGGGCCTCCATAACACCTGAGCAGTGCCACAGGCTGATTGCCTCCATGCCACGCCGCATTGAAGCAGTCATTTATGCAAAAGGATTCCCGACCAAGTATTGAGTGTATAACTGCACATAATTATTTGAAGGTTGACTTTTTTTGTTTTAAAAACACTTTTCTTTTATTGGTCGGATGAAATATGCTAATTTTTTGAGATAGGAATTTGGGGTTTTCATGAGCTGTATGCCAAAATCGTCAATATTAAAACAATAAAAGGCTTAAAACTACTTCAGTTGTGTGTAATGAATCTAAAATATATGAAAGTCTAATGTGTATCAGTACATTACAGAAAATAATGAACTTTATCACAATATGCTAATTTTTTTGACAAGGACCTGTATGTGTACATCTTAGGGCTCGTTTCCACTATTGCGGTGCGGAATCGCCTGGATTCCACCGCTGATGAAATCGCATGCGGATGCGATTCCCCATGCATTTTTTGCCGCGAATTTGCATAGGTGAGGGTATATGCGATTTTAACCATGTCACTGCCTGTGTGAATTTACATCGGTACCTATGCGAATTCGCGGCAAAAAACGCATGGGGAAAACGCATGCGATTTCCCTATTAAATACATTGCATGCGATTCGCATGCATTCCACTCTCAGGCGAATTCGTTGGCTCTTTTGTGCGTTTTTTCACCGCTCAAAAAAACGCACATCACCAACGCAACAGTGGAAACAGGCCCATTCACTTGCATATGTGCGAATCCGCATGCGTTGGACGCATGCGGATTCGCGATAGTGGAAACGAGCCCTTATAGATTTGCCATCCAAAACTATTGTTCCTGATCATTTTAGGTGACCTTTGAGGAATGAAGACTGTATAGACACACTGCTCAGCTATCTGCTCTATGTATAGGGGAAGATAGGATGACAGATTAAAAGGGAATCTGAAGTCCGAGGGATACGGAGGGTGCCATATTAATTTATTTTTAAACAACGCATATTGCCTGACTGTCCTGCTGAACCTCTGCCTATAACACTTTTAGCCTTAGGGCCCATTTCCACTGTCGCGAATTTGCATGCGTTTTTCGCATGCAAATTCGCATAGCAATACAAGTGAATGGGACTGTTTCCACTTGTCAGGATTCCTGTGCGTTTTTCTATGCAGAAAAAATTTGCATGGCAGAGCCATCAGAATTCGCATACCACTATGCGAATCACATACAATGTATTTAATAGGAAATTCGCATCAGGTTTGGGTATGCGAATTTTCATAGAAACAATGGAAAATCACACCAGCACTGCCATGGTTAAATTCGCATACATCGTCATCCATGCAAATTCGCATGAAAATTCGCATAGAACCGCATGCGAAATTCGCATCCGCATGCAAATTTTTACCGCTGCGATTCGCACCGCACAAGTGGAAATGCAGCCTTAGACCTGAACAAGCATGCAGATCAGGTTATTTCTGACTGAAGTCTGACTAAATTAGCTGCATGCTTGTTTTATGTGTGTTATTTAGACAGTTCTACAGCCAAAGAGATTAGCAGGACTGCCAGGTAACTGGTATTGTTTAAAAGGAAATAACAATGGTAGCCTCCATATACCTTCAAGTGTCATTGAATTGGATCTACCAGTGGCCTATTGACTCTGAAGCTGCGTACACACGTCAGAGAACTGTCTCCTGACAGGGATCAGGACTCGATCTCTTGGGCGACATTGTAGGGCTGAGGATATACTTATGTGTTCTGATGTTATGGAGTACTAATGGAGTGGCGCACGGCAGTGGGGTACAGAGTGGGCAGCGTCACAGATGTCAGGTCTGGGTCACTGTACATATGCTAGATTTTCAGCAGAGGTGGCGAGATAATCCTGGCATAGTAAAAGAACTTAAAGGGGAACTGAAGAGAGAGGTATATGGAGGTTGTCATGTTTATTTCCTTTTAGACAATACCAGTTGCCTGGCAGCCCTGCTGATCCTCTGCCTCTAATACTATTAGCCATAGCCCCTGAACAAGCATGCAGCAGATCAGGTGTTTCAGTGGTTCAGACTTATAAGTCTGATCTGACAAGACTAGCTGCATGCTTGTTTCTGGTTTTAATCAGATACTACTGCACAGAAATAGACCAGCAGGGCTGCCAGGCAACTGGTATTGATTAAAAGGAAATAAACATGACAGCCTCCATATACCTCTCTCTTCAGTTCCCCTTTAAAGCGGGATTGTCACCATAAAAATCAAATTTCAACAGCAACTGGTCTGAATGTATTAACTGATAAAGATGCTAATCCTGCATTCAAAACTTTTTCTGCTGTTATGGTTTGGAGTTGTCACATACTTTAGGAGCACTGGCCTTTAATAGTCAGTGCCAAACAGTTGCATGCTGGGGGTTCTTTTTTTCTATAATATTTTCCTCCTCTTCCATTTATTTCCCTGCCTAGCTGCCTATCTGAAACACGATCCTCTGCTTACTTGTGTTTACAAGCAAGGCTAAGGTGACTCAGCGATTGGAGGAGAAAAGAAAAAAGTTAAGGGCAGATATGACATCAGGATTTAGCTTCAAACTGTGGGCAAAAGACATGGTTCCCACCAGGAACAGAATTATCTTCATTTACTATATAAAATTAACTGAAATCAAAACGTGGACAGTACAATACATGTGTTATATAAGTAGATCAAGTATTTATCTACTTATACAGTGGGTTGCAAAAGTATTCAGCCCCCTTAAAGTTTTCCACATTTTGTCATATTACTGCCACAAACAAAAATCAATTTTATTGGAATTCCTCATGAAAGACCAACACAAAGTGGTGTAAACATGAGAAGTGGAACGAAAATCATTTTTTACAAATAAATAACTGCAAAGTGGTGTGTGCATAATTATTCGGCCCCCTTTGATCTGAGTGCAGTCAGTTGCCTATAGACATTGCGTGATGAGTGCTAACGACTAAATAGAGTGCACCTGTGTGTAATCTAATGTCAGTACAAATACAGCTGCTCTGTGACGGCCTCAGAGGTTGTCTAAGAGAATATTGGGAGCAACAACACCGTGAATTCCAAAGAACACACAAGACAGGTCCAAGACAGGCCAGGGATCAAGTTATTGAGAAATTTAAAGCAGGCTTAGGTTACAAAAAGATTTCCAAAGCCTTGAACATCGCAAAGAGCACTGTTCAAGCGATCATTCAGAAATGGAAGGAGTATGGCACAACTGTGAACCTACCAAGACAAGACCATCCACCTAAACTCACAGGCCGAACAAGGAGAACGCTAATCAGAAATGCATTCAAGAGGCCCATGGTGACTCTGGACGAGCTGCAGAGATCTACAGCTCAGGTGGGAGACTCTGTCCATAGGACAACTATTAGTCATGCACTGTACAAAGTTGGCCTATATGAAAGAGTGGCAAGAAGAAAGGCATTGTTAACAGAAAGCATAAGAAGTCCCGTTTGCAGTTTGCCACAAGCCATGTGGGGGACACAGCAACCATGTGGAAGAAGGTGCTCTGGTCAGATGAGACCAAAATGGAACTTTTTGGCCAAAATGCAAAACGCTATGTGTGGCAGAAAACTAACACTGCACATCACTCTAAACACACCATCCCCACTGTCAAATATGGTGGTGGCAGCATCATGCTCTGGGGGTGCATCTCTTCAGCAGGGACAGGAAAGCTGGTCAGAGTTGATGGGAAGATGGATGGAGCCAAATACAGGGCAAACGTGGAAGAAAACCTCTTGGAGACTGCAAAAGACTTGAGACTGGGGCGGAGGTTCACCTTCCAGCAGGACAATGACCCTAAACATAAAGCCAGGGCAACAATGGAATGGTTTAAAACAAAACATATCTATGTGTTAGAATGGCCCAGTCAAAGTCCAGATCTAAATCCAATCGAGAATCTGTGGCAAGATCTGAAAACTGCTGTTCACAAACGCTGTCCATCTAATCTGACTGAGCTGGAGCTGTTTTGCAAAGAAGAATGGGCAAGGATTTCAGTCTCTAGATGTGCAAAGCTGGTAGAGACATACCCTAAAAGACTGGCAGCTGTAATTGCAGCAAAAGGTGGTTCTACAAAGTATTGATTCAGGGGGCTGAATAATTACGCACGCCCCACTTTGCAGTCATTTATTTGTAAAAAATGTTTGGAATGATGTATGATTTTCGATCCACTGCTCACATGTACACCACTTTGTATTGGTCTTTCACGTGGAATTCCAATAAAATTGATACGTTTGTGGCAGTAATGTGACAAAATGTGGAAAACTTCCAGGGGGCCGAATACTTTTGCAACCCACTGTATATGTTTTTTTTCCCTGGCATAATATGGCTAATCCTACTGCTTTAAAAAGTAGCTTTTTTATACAAAAAAATGTAGAGGAAATGTTGTAGAGGAGTGTTGTAAAGCCAGATACAGTGTGGAAGCTGGTTCTGTTCTGTGGAGAGGGGAGGACAAGCAAGAGGTGCCCTTCTGCAGGCAGTACAACAGAACCATAGTGTGCAATCATTACTGATTGAACATGGCTGACTAATCACTACCATACCCATCAGTGGCATCAGGAGCTAGCTTTACTCACACAATTTACCGTATTTTTCGGACTATAAGACGCACTTTTTCTCCCCCAAAAGTGGGGGGGGGGGGGGGGAAGTTACTGCGTCTTATAGTCCAAATGTAACAATTTACCTGTCTGGGCGGGCACTGTGTCAGCAGCAGCAGAGTTATCCGGAGGTGTTCCAGCATAGCAGCAGCTGCTGCAATCTGTATGCCGGTGTCCATTGTCTTGTTCCCCGAGTGGCGGCAGTGGGATCAGCTGTACATCTCCCTGGGTGGCATAGCAGCAGCTGCTGCAATCATCTGCAATGCCTATGTGTATCTGCGGCTTGTCCCCCGAGCGACTGCAGCAGCAGCGTAATCCGAGATAACTCCCCAGGTGGCATGGCTGTAGGTGCTAATAAGATTGCTTATGCATGCGCCTCTTCTGCCCCGCATCAGCTGCGAGTCATTGTAATACAGGCACAGCGGGACATCTTCAGCCACATTACTAACAGCATCCGGTGTAATGTCAGAAATTGCAGCCCTGCACGTTTTGCAGCCCCGCATGCGCAGTTGGAGCCTGCATCCCATTAAATTGTGCAGCCACGTAAAAGTCCTAAATATCTCCACTTCCGCACCACGTACACCCCCGAAATTTTCAGGGGAGGGAGGGGACCCCCAGATCAAGCTCAGTGCCGAATTGCAGCCCCCGAGCCCCGCCGGTTCCCGAGACTGATTGCAGCAAACCTGCTTTGTGAAGTGTAGTATAGGGCTTTGTGAAGTGTAGTATAGTGTAGCTGGGTGGGGGGGATACATCAGTGGTTAGTGAAGTATAGTGTAGCTGGGTGGGGGGATATATCAGTGGTTAGTGAAGTATAGTGTAGCTGGGTGGGGGGATACAACAGTGGTTAGTGAAGTATAGTGTAGCTGGGTGGGGGGATACATTAGTGGTTAGTGAAGTATAGTGTAGCTGGGGGTGAGGTATCAGTTGTTAGTGTAGTTGGTGGGGCAGAAGTGGTTAGTGTAGCTGGGCAGTATAACTTAGATAGAAACATCTTAGGGGGAGGTTAAAGGTCTATAGGAGACTCCTGGACCATGAAGGCACCTAGATTTAGTAATTTTTTTCTAAATCTAGGTGCGTCTTATAGTCCGAAAAAAAAAGATGAAAAGCAAGGTACACACGCTGCATTGAGATAAACCCATCCCTCACGTCTTTTTCTTAGCTGTTTTAGCTTCTATTTACTTTTCAGGAAACCAGACTGAATTTGACAAGCTGTTCCTCATTTGCATAAATAACAACTTAAAAATATATATACTTAAATTCTTGCTGTGCTGGAAGACAGAAAGGGATTTCAGATGGCTAGTACAATATGTGTATATGTTTATCTCGTGGCACTCAGCCCCACTGTTGCCATTGCGGCCGAGTTCCCAGTCCCCGTAGGCGAAAGTACTTGTACGTGTGCATGAGGTTTTAACGGGCGACAATTGGCACACAAAAATCTAGCGTGTGTACCTGGCTTAATGCAGAGGCAAGTTGAGTACTACAGTATGATATGTAAACAAACCTCCCAGCTAAATCTGTCTGCAGAGGACAAAGGAAGAAGATGTGTTGTAAACATTAAACTACTACTAATAGTTGGTAGCCTGGCAACAGCGTTTATACCATTGCAGCTACAACATTTTCTATAACCGCATCTCCTAAGTTATACCAATTATCACAGTTAATTGTCAAACATCAGTTTTCTTTGTTGTAATCTTTGAAATTAGCTTAAAGCAGACCTGAACCCAGAAGTTCCTCTCTGCTCTAAGAGATACGCAACAGCATAATAAACTTTAAAGAAAAACATTTCTTTGTTACAGCTCATACAAATCCTGCAATAAATCTGTAGTATGTCTACTTCCTGCTTTCATGGAAGCAGACATAGGGTTAACATCTTGTGTTTACAAATTAGCAGCTCTGCCATGGCAGAGGAGAGTCCTGAGCTGATGCAGCAGAAGAGATCAAATTATAGTGGTGATTAGTCACAGATAAGGGGGACTAGACAGGCTAAACTCTCAGAATACATACAGGGTGCATTTCTCTGTGTTTTCCTTCTGTCCTGTGCTAGAGTTCAGGTCCACTTTCAAAACCGGGTGCCTGGCATCTTAAGTAACTCTGTATTGTGGCATGAGCTTGAAGGATCCCTTAGTGTGTGTGTGTGTGTGTGTGTGTGTGTGTGTGTGTGTGTGTGTGTGTGTGTGTGTGTGTGTGTGTGTGTGTGTGTCAGGCACCCTTTTGTTTTGTCTGTGGATCTGTCAATTAAACATTTTGAAAATTAAAGGCACCCATACACTTGTCTATTTTCCCCAGCAGATTTGATCACTGTGATCAAATCTGCTGGAAATTGATGCCCCAACATGTCATCAATGGATGATAGTTTTGATACATTTCCAGGTTAAATGAATCAAAACGATTGCTCCAGATGGAAAGATCTTGCTCGAAACGAGGCGGTCTGGTGCACAACAGTAGCGGTAGTGGATAGATGGCCGATCAATGTACCCCGGCATAGTGTTGGCAGCAGAGTGAATACTCACCTGTTCACCGCAAATCTCCTCCCTTCCCTGTGACCTTGTGGCATATACGGGGACATGTCAGGCACGTACCGCAGGTCATGGAGTATAGGTTGCCAACAGTGATGGAGAAAGGATACGGGAGGAGCCTGCCAGCAAACAGGTGAGTGTGCACTTTGCTGCCAACAGTTTTGGGGGAGAACTAGATGGGGGAGACCCGGGGAAAGCCTGGCAGCTGGCCCTGCATTGCAGCAGTGGTTCCATAGATTTTTAATAGATTTCTAGGTAAAATCTATTAAAAATCTATTTGAGTTATGTGGCAGTAATAGATACCTCTCTGATCAGATTTCGATCAGAGAGGATCTCTATCTTTATCGAATCTGGTTGCCATCTGCCAGTGTATAGCCACCTTATTTCCTTGCTAATAGTCAAACAGCTGGCTAGAAAGACATTATAGACATATTAAAAACATCAGCAGCCGATAGCTTTCAAAGCGAATCATTTTAAAGTGGACCTGAACTCCTGCACATGACAGAAGGAAAACAGAGAGAAATGCACATTGTTTGTATTTAGAGAGTTTAGCCTGTCTAATTCCCCCTCATCTGTGACTAATAACAAGTGTAATGTGATCTCTCAGTTGTCAGCTCAGGAATCTCAACAGTCCTTGGCAGAGCAGCTAATTTGTATTCACAGGATGTTAACCCTATGTCTGCTTCCATGAAAGTAGGAAGTAGACACGCTGCAGATTTATTGCAGGATTTGTATCAGCTGTAACAATGAAATGTTTTTTTCTTTAAAGGTTATTATGCTGTTGCTCATCTTTTAGAGCAGAGAGGAAGGAGTTCAGGTCCGCTTTAAAACTGTAAAAATGTAAAAGTCTATTCTTATGCAGTGCTGAAAGCAATGGTGCTTCATGGCACTGTTTAGTGGGAACGTGAAGAAGTATAGACAGCCAATTAAGGGTTTGTGCTTGGTAGGAAAACGAGAATGAAATGTAATTTAACTGTTTGTTAGAGCTGTCACATCAGGCATGTAGACCGACGCCACTTCCTGTCGCCAGGGAGATGCCAGGGGCCGGAAATGTATTCCTGAGGAAGAAATCATGACTTTTAATTGGATGCCAGGGGAATCCTACAGCTGAGGACTTCCAATGAGAATCTGCAGCATTCCATACATGCCCGCGTAAATGCCTGCACACCCTCACACGTATCATTTACATACACGTGTATATATACATATCTGTATACACACACACCCATATTTATGGACTTATAAACGCATCTGCACATATGCTCTCAAGTACTCCACAGCGTGGCTGGCAAGAAAGGGTATAAAAGAAGAAAAACTAATGACATGGCCTCCTTGATCACCTCATCTGAACCCCATTGAGAACCTGTGGTCCATCATAAAATGTGAGATTTACAAGGAGGGAAAACAGTACACCTCTCTGAACAGTGTCTGGGAGGCTGTGGTTGCTGCTGCACATAATGTTGATGGTGAACAGATCAAAACACTGACAGAATCCATGGATGGCAGGCTTTTGAGTGTCCTTGCAAAGAAAGGTGGCTATATTGGTTACTGATTTGTTTTTGTTTTATATATATATTTCCATAAAAAAATACTTAAATAGTTGCCTTAGGGACTGAACTTTTTTAATTGGTATGTGAAGAGGGTATATAACTGGGTTTTTTTTTTAATTTGTGGGCTTATGAATAGTGATGGACGCAAAACTGTAAAAATGCACCTTTATTTCCAAATAAAATATTGAATTTATATACATATACACAGTGGTTTGCAAAAGTATTCAGCCCCCTTAATGTTTTCCACATTTGTCATATTACTGCCACAAACATGGATCAATTTTATTGGAATTCCACGTGAAAGACCAATACAAAGTGGTGTACACGTGAGAAGTAGAACGAAAATCATTAATGATTCCAAACATTTAAAAAAATAAAATACAATAACTGCAAAGTGGAGTGTGCGTAATTATTCAGCCCCCTGAGTCAATACTTTGTAGAACCACCTTTTGCTGCAATTACAGCTGCCAGTATTTTAGGGTATGTCTCTACCAGCTTTGCAAATCTAGAGACTGAAATCCTTGCCCATTCTTCTTTGCAAAACAGCTCCAGCTCAGTCAGATTAGATGGACAGCGTTTGTGAACAGCAGTTTTCTGATCTTGCCACAGATTCTCAATTGGATTTTGATCTGGACTTTTACTGGGGCATTCTAACACATGGATAAGTTTTGTTTTAAACCATTCCATTGTTGCCCTGGCTTTATGTTTAGGGCCGTTGTCCTGCTGGTATGTGAATCTCCGCCCCAGTCTCAAGTCTTTTGCAGACTCCAAGAGGTTTTCTTCCAAGATTGCCCTGTATTTGGCTCCATCCATCTTCTAAGTCTGAACGATTTTAGGAAAAAAATTGAATTGAGCGAGTTCTGTCCGAAGTCATGATTTCGATTCGATTCACCATTTCCTTCAAATCAAGCATTGTTCCCCTCTCTATTTGTGCCCACTTTGTGTTCCTTTTGCCTGTGTGCCCCCTCTGTGTCTCTCTGTGCCCCCTCTGTCTCTCTCTGTGCCTCCTCTGTCCCCCAAGCTGCAGCAGTGCTGGACATGCCTTCGAGCACGAGTCCAGTGATGCCCATCTATCCACTTTGCCGCAGGCTCTTGTGCACGGCATACTTCCTGTATGTCATGTGACATACAGGAACCAGGAAGTCTGCCATGCACAAGAGCTGGCAGACGGCAAGAGAGGATGGACAGCATTGGACTCGTGTCGGAAGATATGTCCAACATTGCCGATGCTGCGGGCCGCACGTGCCCGGACTTGGGGTAAGTTTTTAAAGCGCTTCTTCAAACTTCCCTCGTGTGGAAATACGTAATCACAGAAACTGTCGCTTTGACGATTCCGAAATTGTGATCTTGGTGATCATGATTTTGGTTTAAATTCGATTTATCTTTCAGGCCTACCATCTTCCCATCAACTCTGACCAGCTTCCCTGTCCCTGCTGAAGAGAAGCACCCCCAAAGCATGATGCTGCCACCACCATATTTGACAGCGGGGATGGTGTGTTCAGAGTGATGTGCAGTGTTAGTTTTTCCGACGCACATAGCATTTTGCATTTTGGCCAAAAAGTTCCATTTTGGTCTCATCTTACCAGAGCACCTTCTTCCACATGTTTGCTGTGTCCCCCACATGGCTTGTGGTGAACTGCAAACGGGACTTCTTATGCTTTTCTGTTAACAATAGCTTTCTTCTTGCCACTCTTCCATAAAGGCCAACTTTGAGCAGTGCACGACTAATAGTTGTCCTATGGACAGATTCCCCCACCTGAGCTGTAGATCTCTGCAGCTCGTCCAGAGTCACCATGGGCCTCTTGACTGCATTTCTGATCAGCACTCTCCATGTTCGGGCTGTGAGTTTAGGTGGACGGCCTTGTCTTGGTAGGTTTACAGTTGTGCCATACTCCTTCCATTTCTAAATGATCGCTTGAACAGAGCCTCATGGGATGTTCAAGGATTTGGAAATCTTTTTGTAGCCTAAGCCTGCTTTAAATTTCTCAATAACTTTATCCCTGACTTGTCTGGTGTGTTCTTTGGACTTCATGGTGCTGTTGCTCCCAAGATTCTCTTAGACAACCTCTGAGGCCGTCACAGAGCAGCTGTATTTGTACTGACATTAGATTACACACAGGTGCACTCTATTTAGTCATTAGCACTCATCAGGCAATGTCTATGGGAAACTGACTGCACTCAGACCAAAGGGGGCTGAATAATTACGCACACTCCACTTTGCAGTTGCACTTTGCAACAAAAAATGTTTGGAACCATGTATGAATTTCGCTCCACTTCTCACAGGTACACCACTTTGTATTAGTCTTTCACATGGAATTCCAATAAAATGAATTCATGTTTGTGGCATAATATGACAAAATGTGGAAACCGTCAAGGGGGCTGAATACTTTTGCAAACCACTGTATGTATAAGTATGTATGTGTATGTATGTATATATATATATATATATATATATGTATTATGGTCCATAAATATTTGGACAGAGACAACTTTTTTCTAATTTTGGTTCTGTACATTACCACAGTGAGTTTTAATGCAGCAACTCAGATGCACTTGTAGTGCAGACAGTTGTGAGGCAACTGAAGCATTTTTTTAAAGCGGACCTGAAAACTGACAAAAAAAAAACCCTTTCACTTACCTGAGGCTTCTGCTAGCCACCTGCAGCTGCCCTGCGCTCACGCCATTACCATAGGATCCTCCAGTCCCCCACCACAGCTCTGTTTCTCTATCACCGACTTATAAGTTGACGGCCACTGCGCGCATCCTCACTCCCACTCACGACGCCGGCAGTGTCCTGTGCAGGTGCAGTACGAGAAAATCACCTGGTGACCGGAGCATGTACGAGAGGGCATGCAGCCAGGGCCCCGCAGGCTCAGTGGGTGGCGAGTGCAAAAAGTGAAAGTGAGTCGCGGCAGGGGAACGGAGGAGTGTGGACACTTAAGGCGTGTACACACGCCATACCGCCGGCAACGACGGGCAGACTGATGAGGCTGATTCTGAACGATCCATCAGAAACGGCCTTATCAGTCTGCCGACAGCGCATACACACGTGCTACTGTCGGCTGAACGTCCGCCCAGTGGGAGGGTGTGACGGACCCGTCATTGCCGGCGGTATGGTGTGTACACGCGCCTTTAATCTTTTATGTAGTTGCGGCCCCAAAACAGGTCTGCACACACTTTGGATGGCTGCCTAATGTAATCACCACCAGTTCAAGTGGGTGAAAATTATCTAATGTCTGTATGTAGCTTAGGCTGAGTGGCTGTGTGACTGACAAGAGGGGCCTTTACTTTACCCAAATTGCCCTTATTATAACACAGCAGAGAATGAAAGCACAAGCTATGTCACCAGCCAAATGTTCTTTTCTCCAGCCATGACCCACATGCAATTGTTCTGTGCTGGATATTGTGCTGTTTGATTATTGCTGGAATATTAATTCTGCTTTGTGGTTATTGCTGCACCTCCTGTAACCTGGCCTTGTTGTGTCCACAGGTATAAAGGCTTCATCAAAGACTGTCCCAGCGGGCAACTGGACGCAGCAGGGTTCCAGAAGATATACAAACAGTTCTTCCCCTTCGGAGACCCAACTAAATTTGCCACATTTGTCTTCAATGTCTTCGACGAGAACAAAGTGAGTTACTAACTGCTTATAATGTATATTTAATGTATTAAAGCCATTATTTTAATTCTCTCTTTTAAAATATGCAATACATGCAATCATTATTTCATTAATATTTAGAAGTGTGTGTGTGTGTGTTGTGTGTGTGTGTGTGTGTGTGTGTGTGTGTGTGTGTGTGTGTGTGTGTGTGTGTGTGTGTGTGTGTGTGTGTGTGTGTGTGTGTGTGTGTGTGTGTGTGTAGCGAGAGACTGTATCTTCTGCTTATTTCGTCACATAATCTTTTCCTTGTAAGCATTTTTCATATCTTTTACATGGTTTTCAATTCCTTTTGTTGTATTTGCATCACACTCCTCACCTATGGGTTGGAGGAACTGAGGGGTGGAGCTTCATGTTAATGCTGCTGGACTACTGTAGGGGAAGAAGAGATTAACCTGACAGGTGCAAGATGTGTGTGTATGTCTGTGTGTGTGTAATGCAGGGCAGAAAGTTTGAAAAGCACCACATATAAAACAGAGCACTGTAACAATCACCCTTTAGCACTCCACTGTATTGAACAAATGTTGGCCGACTGCTATCTTACTTGCCGAATTGGGGCCATCTCCTGCTTATTATTTCCTTTACAGAACAGAACAGTCTACATGTTCATATGATTGTTCCTAAACTGTCATCCAAAATTATCACTAAGGACCATTAAGGGGGATAATAGAGTTGCCTGTGTGTGTGGGATTTGCTTTTGTGAGTAGGTGCGGGTCTACTATAAAGCCACCTGAATCACTTGATTCAGGTGGACAAATCTAGGAGCGGTGTTTTGACAAACAGTTTGGGCCACCTGGATCCTCCCTCCTCTGTCCTGCCCACCTTCCTGACACCCACATTACCCTCCTCATCCACGCATCGGCGAGAGACCACCATGGCCATTCAGAGGGGAAGCTTAGGCATGCGACCAATCAGGCGGAGGTGCAGGCACCAGACCGGCCAATCACAGCCGCCCGCTGCTCCTTTTGCTTACCGGTACAGGCAAGAGCACGGCACCGTCATTGGGCCAATCACTGCACTCGATCAGTAGCAGTTACATCTGATAAGTGCCTGCCTGATTGGTCTCATGCCACAGCTTTCCCCTCTTACTGGCCACGGTGATCTCTTGCCGGTGATGGGGTTTATAGGGGAGGCATACATTTTTTTTTTTGGGGGGGGGGGGAGTTTGAGGGAGGAGCATCCTTCAAAGTTTGCTTAAGGCAGCAGAAAGTCTAGAACCGGCCATGTTTGTGAGTCACAAACATTTTGCCCCATCCCACAATTAAAAATCTGGCTATACCCAGGGCCGAATTTCTGGAAGGGCCACAAAGGCCCAGGCCTTTAGCGATTGCTTCATCTGAAAAAGGAGACTGAAGAGCAACACATAAAAAAGGGAAGATCTCAAGAGACCTTCATGAAACTAAGGGGCTGCTGTACATGATTGATACACATGGAGGAGGGGGCTGCACATGGAATGGGAGGGGTGCCGTGCACAAAAAAGGGGAGCCACAACATACTTGGCCTTGGGGCACAAAAAGTCTAAATCTGGCCTTGGCTATACGTAATGTAAATAGAGAGCACAAGCACTACATTGCGGACCGAGCCCTTCCTCGGGTATGAAGATCTTGCTGCTGTATGATTCCTCTTTTCTATGAAAAAAACACCCACCACGGTTCTCCTGACCTACATACCTGTACATTATCCCAGGAGCCACAACACTATCTACATCACGCGCATTGTCTTATTTTCACTTATTATGACTAAACCCCACAGAGAATAAGCATAAAATGTAACAATTATACATAATGTCCTACGCTGGATGTGGGCCTCCCCCAGAGCCTTGTTTCATCCCTAATTGATTACATTATATATGGCTTTGATCGCTCTACCAAGGACAGCATACAGAACGACTCCTCAGCTGTTTATGATTAATTGACGTTTATTACATTAATTTAAGTGTAACTGGTTTATTTACTCCTGGCACAGACAGCCGCAACACATGGCGTGGGTATATGTCATGATTTCATATTTCAATTTGTGCACCCCTTACAGTAATCATATTGGTTAGTGTAACCTAAAGGGGATTTTCTCAAGTACTGTGACAGATTTGCTTGCCGTAATCGGATAATATACGGATTAATGAGTTGATCTGCTCAAACTTTTAATATTCCCAACTGGCTTTTTTATATCTCTGAGCGACTCCTTTGCAGAGTTTGTTCTGTATAGCTGAAGCAAGTGATCAGTCAGGTGGTAGAATTGTAAGGCTCTGATTTGCTGGTCACGGTCATGTGACGTTTCTGTCCCTTTTGTAGGCTAAATCAGGAAGTGGCCACAGCCAATCAAAGCCTATAAATATTACACCTGATCAATGCACATTGATTACAGGCTTCTTGATGAGTTCTGCTGCACACAAGCAACTCTCTCTGCACATCATTTCTGTGTTGGGCATGTCAACGGTTAAGCTAACCATGTGTGTGTATTAAGCATACAGTGGTTTGCAAAAGTATTCTGCCCCCTTGAAGTTTTCCACATTTTGTCACATTACTGCCACAAACATGAATTCATTTTATTGGTATTCCACGTGAAAGACCAATACAAAGTGGTGTACATGTGAGAAGTGTAACGACAATCATACATGATTCCAAACATTTTTTACAAATAAATAACTGCAAAGTGGGGTGTGCGTAATTATTCAGCCCCCCTGAGTCAATACTTTGTAGAAACACCTTTTGCTGCAATTACAGCTGCCAGTCTTTTAGGGTATGTCTCTACCAGCTTTGCACATCTAAAGTCTGAAATCCTTGCCCATTCTTCTTTGCAAAACAGCTCCAGCTCATTCAGATTAGATGGACAGCGTTTGTGAACAGCAGTTTTCAGATCTTGCCGCAGAGTCTCGATTGGATTTAGATCTGGACTTTGACTGGGCCATTCTAACACTTGGATATGTTTTGTTTTAAACCATTCCATTGTTGCCCTGGCTTTATGTTTAGGGTTGTTGTCCTGCTGGAAGGTGAACCTTCATCCCAGTCTCAAGTCTTTTGCAGACTCCAAGAGGTTTTCTTCCAAGTTTGCCCTGTATTTGGCTCCATCCATCTTCCCATCAACTCTGACCAGCTTCCCTGTCCTTGCTGAAGAGAAGCTCCCCCAGAGCATGATGCTGCCACCACCATATTTGACAGTGGGAATGGTGTGTTCTGAGTGATGTGCAGTGTTAGTTTTCTGCCAAACACATAGCGTTTTGCATTTTGGTCTCATCTGACCAGAGCACCTTCTTCCACATGTTTGCTGTGTCCCCCACATGGCTTGTGGCAAACTGCAAACGGGACTTCTTATGCTTTTCTGTTAACAATGGCTTTCTTCTTGCCCCTCTTCCATAAAGGCCAACTTTGTGCGGTGCACGACTAATAGTTGTCCTATGGACAGATTCTCCCACCTGAGCTGTAGATCTCTGCAGCTCGTCCAGAGTTACCATGGGCCTCTTGACTGCATTTCTGATCAGCGCTCTCCTTGTTCGGCCTGTGAGTTTAGGTGGACGGCCTTGTCTTGGTAGGTTTACAGCTGTGCCATACTCCTTCCATTTCTGAATGATCGCTTGAACACTGCTCCATGAGATGTTCAAGGCTTTGAAAATCTTTTTGTAACCTAAGCCTGCTTTAAATTTCTCAATAACTTTATCCCTGACCTGTCTGGTGCGTTCTTTGGACTTCATGGTGTTGTTGCTCCCAAGATTCTCTTAGACAGCCTCTGAGGCCATCACAGAGCAGCTGTATTTGTACTGACATTAGATTACACACAGGTGCACTCTATTTAGTCATTAACACTCATCAGGAAATGTCTATGGGCAACTGACTGCACTCAGACCAAAGGGGGCTGAATAATTATACACACCCCACTTTGCAGTTATTTATTTGTAAAAAAATGTTTGGAATCATGTATGATTTTCGTTCCACTTTTCACATGTTCACCACATTGTATTGGTCTTTCACATGGAATTCCAATAAAATTGATTCATGTTTGTGGCAGTGATATGACAAAATGTGGAACATTTCAAGGGGGCCGAATACTTTTGCAAACCACTGTAAAGGTTTTTCACCTTCTTCTGGATGAACTGCGATATATGGAGATATATGAGGGTGCAGGCTAGCGTTGTACCTTATTTTCTGGTTAAACTTGACTTCAGGAAGTATTTTTTCAACCAAACTATGTATTTTAAATTTAAATTGTGGATGTGTAATAAAGTTGTATTCATATTTACATTTATATTGAATTGAGGCCCGCTTCCTTTCATTTATATTGATTTCCATTGAGCCTCAGGCTTTTACATGCATCCTTAGAGAGGTTGTAGAGGAATAACCAGCTCCTCTAGCTTTAAACGTTGAATCGGAAGTGACTTATGCATGATCTGCTGTTTTATTTTCCTCCAGGATGGAAGGATTGAGTTCTCAGAGTTTATCCAGGCTTTATCGGTCACTTCCCGGGGGACGCTGGATGAGAAGCTGAGATGTAAGTCCTCTGCAATGTGCAGTGTACATCCTCTATTGGAAGCCACACATTCCTATCAGAAAATCATGCACAAACTACTATCAGAAAACCATGCACAAACACTCAACCATCTGAAAAACATACACAAACACTCAACCATCTGAAAAACATACACAAACACTCAACCATCAGAAAATCATGCACAAACACTCAACCATCAGAAAACCATGCACAAACACTCAACCATCAGAAAACCATGCACAAGAACTCAACCATCAGAAAACCATGCACGAACACTCAACCATCAGAAAACCATGCACAAACACTCAACCATCAGAAAACCATGCACAAACACTCAACCATCAGAAAACCATGCACAAACACGCAACCATCAGAAAACCATGCACGAAAACACTCTACCATCAGAAAACCATGGAAAAACACTGAACCATCAGAAAACCATGCACAAACACTCTACCATAAGAAAATCATGCACAAACACTCAACCATCAGAAAATCATACACAAACACTCTACCATAAGAAAACCATGCATAAACACTGAACTACCAGAAACCCGTGCACAAACAATCAACCCTCAGAACACCATGCACAAACACTCAACCCTCAGAACACCATGCACAAACACTCATCCTTCAGAAAACAATGCACAAACACTCAACCATCAGAAAACAATGCACAAACACTCAACCATCAGAAAATCATGCACAAACATTCAACCATCAGAAAACCGTGCACAAACACAGCCCACTCTATTTATGAACCTGCCTTGCTGGGAGGTTCATTTTCTATATTTTTGATGACTTTACTCTTTCCTTCTTATAGGGGCGTTTAAACTGTACGATTTGGACAATGACGGCTATATCACGCGAAACGAGATGCTGGACATTGTGGACGCCATTTACCAGATGGTGGTGAGTGTGGAACTTGCCTATTCAGTAAATAAATTAATTTTGGTGCAGAAAAGTTAATGCAGTTTAGATTTCCCATTTATCAATGCCAATTTCCTGCTGTGATTGCAGCCTGTTGGTTTTTTTTGAATTCTTGGACATTTTTATGTTTTTTCTTGAGGGGTGTATTTAGCATACTTTGCTCCATTTTTTTTTTATGTCAAAATGCCACAAACACTGCCTCATAACCAAGGCCGGGTTTATACTTTCTCCACCCCTAGGACAACTCCCTTGTGGCATTCTTTCCATGTGCAGCCGCTTTCTTCATGTAATAATAATCCAAACATTTGTATAGCGCTCCTGTTGGACTCAAAGCGCTCAAGAGCTGCAGCCGCTGGGATGCGCTCAAGAGGCCACCCTGCAGTGTTAGGGAGTCTGGCCTTTAACTCCTTACTGAATAAGTACTGACCCTAGCCAGGATTCAAACCCTGGTCTCCCATGTTAAAGGCAGTGCCCTTAACCAGTACTCTATCCAGCCACTCTACTGTCACATCCATGTACAGAAGCCCTATTCCTTGAGCAGCATCAACCCTCTTCCACGTTGCTCCCCATATTCATAAGACCTTACATTTTATAGCCTCCTCGTTAACATGCAGCAATACCTCTTCCTTGCCCAGCTGCCAACCTCGGCTTAACCCGTCCAAGGCCAGGGCCTTTGTGGCTTTTCCAAAAATCTAGCCCTGCTCATAACACAAAAACATATTGGTTGCATGTGTGACACTAATTCAGAGTGCAGTGCGGGACATGTAGTTTATTATTAATATTATTGTTAATTGGATTGGCTGCATAGGGATAAATAGGGGTGACAGAAAAACTAGGACATACAAGGTACCAGAGCATGCGATGGGGTGAAAGGTCTTCGATAACACATAATTCAGATCCAGGTCAGCTCGTGAGTAGGTTGCCCAACAATGAGGGTGCATGATCAAGTTGGATACGCTGGGTGGGAGGGGAGGACACTGCCAGAGGCTTAAAATTTAAAGGGAGGGGATAGGGACACGTTAGGTCTATTGGCAATGTGCACTTTAACTCTTTCGAATCCTATATAGGACTACATCTCCCCTATAGCACCAATGTCAGACATGGTCCGACATGGAAAAATGTGGCTTCCACTAGATGGCGTTGTTGCTGATAAAATACGGCGCAGTGTCGCCCTGTACTGATCAAAGTGTTGGACTATGTCCAACACTCTGATCGCCACCGGCCATCTCCTACTCCAAATTTGGTCCAGTATGGCTTCCCCTATGATTGCAAGGTCTGAAACTTTAATCCTCTCTGGCAGCACCACGTAAAAATGGAATTGCGAAACAGATAGATAGAGCCTCTCCTTTTGGAGCTGCAGCGCATGTGCTGGCCCTGCAGCCGCCACTGATCTCTGATGCTCTAGAGCGAGGAGGTACAGATTGTAACGATTGGTGTCAGCACACAGAGAGAATCTGATTATTGGTGATCTGCAGTATCACCAAGAATACAGATATATACCTGATTGATGATCTGCAGAATCACCGATAATACAGATATATTGCTAACCTCTGGACACCTATATAGTGTGAGTGTTTGGTGCAACAGTAATAACTTTGAGTGAGGACCACCCGAGGAGCAGGTGGTCCTTGGCAGTATGAGAAATACCTCCCTTTGGAAGTGCAGAGATCTTGCAGCAGCCTGAGACATCCAAGGGGGCGGAGTCCCTGGCTGTATAGCAAGAAGACCCGGTGGCTAGTGACCCCTGGAAGATGGGCGTCACAAGCAGGTCTGGAGAATAACACAAATGACAATACAGTTCCCTAGTCTTGGGTGCGAGGTCCGTGGTCTCAGCACCCTGGAACTAGTCTTCAGCATAATACAAAGAAAATACAGTTCCCTAGTCTTGGGTGCGAGGTCCGTGGTCTCAGCACCCTGGAACTAGTCTGGAGTATAACACAAATAATACAGTTCCCTAGTCTTGGGTGCGAGGTCCGTGATCTCAGCACCCTGGAACTAGTCTGGAGTATAACACATATGATAATACAGTTCCCTAGTCTTGGGTGCGAGGTCCGTAGTCTCAGCACCCTGGAACTAGTCTGGAGTATAACACAAATGATAATACAGTAGTAATCTGGCTCAGTGTGAATTCCCAGGTCCTCCTGGTTCAAACACACTGTAGGATCTGACTATGGTCTGAATGCTTCCACGTAAGTGTTCGCAATGGCAGACAACCAGCAACTGACAAGCAAGCTGTATATATAGTTGCAGGAATCTGCCGCCCCGCCCGAGCCACTCAGCTAATCAGGAGTCCAGCAGGAATCAGCTAATCGTCCGGATCAGCTGATACCTTTGCTGCTGGTATAAAGGTCCTGACTTCTGGCGCGCGCGTAGCTCTCCATCCATCTGTGTGAACTAACAGACCCAGCCACACCAGACGCATGCTATTGCGTGCAAACCGCCGCGTTGGACGCGGAAACAGCTGCCTTACTGCCAGTACATGCGGCGGCTTTTCCGCGATCTCTCACACAGATCCTCCCAACTACTGCCACCACTCCTTTTTTCTGGACACCCATGCCCCATGCCCCATGCCCCATGCTTTTGAAGCTCTTGTAAGCCACATTATGTGGCTATGTGGGCTGCATTCGGCCTGTGGACCAGTTATTTGGAATTGCATTTAAAAAAAAAAAGCCAGATACTTACCTAAGAAGAAGGAAGGCTCTGGGTCCTATAGAATCCTACTTCTTCTCTCCTGGTGCCCTCGGTGCAGCACTACCTTCCCCGTTTGAATCCCCTGCAGCAGGGGACTTCGGAAGTTTTCGGGAGCCAAGTTCTCCCAAAACAGGCAGCTCCATACTGCGCACGCGCGAGTATGCGAGAGAGGGCGCTCGCGCGTGCGCAGTACAGAGGGGCCAGACTTCAGGAGCACTCGGGCTCCCGAAGACTTCCGAAGCCCCCCTTCGGCGGCAGACATAGCTGTATTTGACCAAATTAGATGGATACTGCTATGGGGGATCCTGCAAGGGAATGGGCAATGGGAGAGGAGCGGGGAGTCTCTATAGGACTCAGAGCCTTCCCTCTCCTTAGGTAAGTATCTGGCTTTTTTTTATGCAATTCCCAATGACTTTAAGATTGACACCTAGGTAATGATATACTCCTCTCACCATATTCATGTCTCTAGAAAATTCATAGTTCTTTAAGAAGGCAGTGCCACTAACTTATCTACAAGCTCAAGCGCTATATTTTTTGCTGCTGCACATAAATAAGTTGTTTGTTTTTTATCCAATAGATATTTTATGATGTCCCCCAATATGTTTGAGGTGCCCAGTCTCATCTTCCATTCATTTTCCTGCAATGAGTCTGAATTGTGTGTTTTCTTCTTGCAGGGTAACACAGTGGAGCTTCCCGAGGAGGAGAATACTCCAGAGAAAAGGGTGGACCGGATTTTCGCCATGATGGACAAGGTGGGAGAAATGGCCTCTTCATAGTAAGAGGAGTTATCTCTGGCTTAAAGTGTACCCAAGATGGGGCCCCTTTAAAAATGTATACATACCTGGGGCTTCCTCCAGCCCCCTCCCGACTGATCGCTCTCTCATCGTCCTCAGTCGCCTTCTCCTTCGCCTGCACCAGTCTTGCTCCCGCTCTCTGCCTCCTCCTTCGTCCGCAACTGGCTCTGGTAAGTCCTTCAGTCGGGCCAGTTGTCGCAGGTGCAGTCCAGCAGCGCACGCTCCCCGTCTTGCTCCCGTCGCTGCAGCTGTGCCGTAGTACTGCGCAAGCACAGATCGCTCCTGCCGATGGGAGCATGGCAGGCGTGGGAGTGATAAGCCTGGAGGGGGCTGTAGGAAGCCCCAAGTATGTATATTTTTTTTCTTAAGTTCCCATCTCAGGTTTACTTTAAGTTTAGCTACGACTAAGGACCCGATAGGGTCAGAAACGCGTCAGCTTGCATGCTGTTTTTTACGATGGTCTAATAAAGTATTTGGTCTTAACTTATGGAAGGTGTGCGGAGGAATCTTCGAACATTACTTTAAAGGGGAACTGAAGAGAGGGGTATATGGAGGCTGTCATGTTTATTTCCTTTTAATCAATACCAGTTGCCTGGCAGCCCTGCTGGTCTATTTCTCTGCAGTAGTATCTGATTAAAAACAGAAACAAGCATGCAGCTAGTCTTGTCAGATCTGACTTATAAGTCTGAACCACTGAAACACCTGATCTGCTGCATGCTTGTTCAGGGGCTATAGCTAATAGTATTAGAGGCAGAGGATCAGCAGAGCTGCCAGGCAACTGGTATTGCTTAAAAGGAAATAAACATGACAGCCTCCATATACCTCTCTCTTCAGTTCCCCTTTAAGTTTGGGTGCTAAAGTTGGGATAAATGATGTATAAGCATCCAAATGGGGTAGGCAGAGTAAGGATAAGGTTAAGTACCAAGCAAGGGATTAAAGGGAACCTAAAGTGAGAGGTATATGCAGACTGCCATATTTATTTCTTTTTATGCAATACCGGTTCTGATCCTCTGCATCTAATACATTTATGTATAGAGTAGTTGGGAGGAGAGCCATAAATGACTTGTTTAACCACTTCACCCCAAAGCGGTTTAACTCTAACAGACGAGCGATTTTCACCTTTCAGTGCTCATCCCTTTCATTTGCCAATAGCTTAATCACTACTAATCACAATTAAATGATCTATATCTTGTTTTTTTCACCACCAATTAGGTTTTTGGGGGTTGATATGTTTTCAGTAATTACTTTATTTTCTATGCATTTTAAAGGGAAAAACAAGGAAAAAATACACTCCAACTTCATCCCCTATAGTTTTAATATTTACACTGCTACCCACACATTTTATCTGCCTATTTGTCCTGGTTATCACAAGATTTTAATTATGTCCCTAGTACAAAGTATGGTGACAATATATTATTTGGAAATAAAGGTGTATTTTTTCTATGGTGGTTTTTTTCCCCTAAACTCACATGCACGCGTGCGGGAACGTACGTAACGCACGGGAGCGCACATGAGTGCGCAGGAGCGTGTGCATGCACACAGCGGCAGCAGCGCTGTTTGACCTATAAAATCGTCCTGGAGCCGTTAAGAGGCTCTAGCTTGTTATTAAGTGGTTAAACAAAATCTTCATACAAGTCCACCACACTCGAATAGTCACGTGTTGATAGGAGGATAAGGATCATGAGAAAACACAGAAAATATGCTAAATGTCCAACTTTTTTGTATCAGAAAAAAGATTTCTATATCGAAAAGTTTCCAAGATATAGGATTGGTCCTGCCAAAGGGAATCAGACAATCTTGACAATTTTATGAAAGGAGTACGGTAAGTTGTACACTTTGTTGCATAGCAATTCAGCCTGAATTGCTATGCATACAAAGTGTACAACTAAAAGTACCCGTACATCTAGCTACGATGGGTAGATTTGACCAAGAGACAAATCTCTCTCTAATTAAATCTGATTAACCACTTGCCGACCGCACGCTTATACCGTGCGTCGGCAAAGTGGCAGCTGCAGGACCAGCAACGCAGTACTGCGTCGCCAGCTGCAGGCTGATTAACCAGGAAGCAGGCGCTCGCGCGAGCGGCTGCTTCCTGTCAAATCACGGCGGGGGGCTCCGTGAATAGCCTGCGGGCCGCCGATGGCGGCTCGCAGGCTAAATGTAAACACAAGCAGGAATAATCAGGCAGATCGGCGATCCCCGGCCAATCAGCGGCCGGGGATCGCCGCCATGTGACAGGGGACATCCTGTCACTGGCTGCACAGGACGGATAGCGTCCTGTGCAGCCTCGATCACCGGGGGGGGGGGGGGGGGACAGGTAGGAGAGGGAGGGGGGAATTTCGCCGCGGAGGGGGGCTTTGAGGTGCCCCCCCCCCGCCAGCCACACGCAGGCAGAAGAGATCAGACCCCCCCTGCACATCATCCCCATAGGGGGGCAATCTGATCTCTCTGCCTGCACCCTGATCTGTGCTGAGGGCTGTAGAGCCCACCCAGCACAGATCACTAAAAACCACGCTGGTCCTTAAGGGGGGGGTAAAGGGTGGGTCATCAAGTGGTTAAAGAGAGAGATCTGTTGGCTGACCATACACTGCAGGCCGATTCACGATCAATTTCATGCTGACATTGATCAGGAATCGGCCTAGTGTCGCCGCATCCAACCGTCTCGCTGCCCCGACGCTATCCCCCTAATGTTAAATGTTCCCCTGGTGCCCAGTGCAAGTGATACTTTACCTGTCCGTGGCCTTCGCTTGTCCCCAGCTGGCTCTGGGCACACTCTTTTCTCCATACACGCGTGCCATGTGGTTGCCTAGTAACGTGGCCGCGTGTGTGACGTCACACGTGTGCCCTTACTAGGCAACCACGTGGGGCACACGGGTATGGAGAGCATAGTCTGCCCAGAGCAAGCAGAGGATAAGTGGAGGCCGCGGACTGGTAATGTATAACTTGCACTGGGGCACATTTAACTTTAGGGGGGACAGCGCCTGGGGTTTCATCACATTTGTCGATCGGCCCGAAATTGCACGGTGTTACCGCAGCGCTCCCAATTGAGCAAGTCGTCCCACCATCTTGCAGCATGTGTGACCAACTTATGCGTCCCAAAATTGGGCGCATTGTCAGTAGGGCATGCACTTGGTGGCACCGATTTTCATCTGATTCGATTATAATCTAATTGGATGGTCGATCGGCCTACAAGTACACCTTGCATAAAATTGTCTGATTCCCTTTGGCAGGACCAATAAAACTTTTTGATATAGAAATCTTTTTATCTGAATATTTTGCATTTTTGATACAATAAAGTTGGACATTTAACATATTTTCTGTGGTTTCTCATGATCCTTATCCTCCTATCAACAGATATCCTAATACTTTTAGCCATAGACCCCGAACAAGCATGCAGGTCAGATTTTTCTGACAAAAATCTGACAGGATAGTCCCATGCTTGTTTCAGGTGTGTGATTCAGACACTACTGCAGCCAAAGAGCGGCAGGACTGCCAGGCAACTGGTACTGTTTTAAAGGAAATAAACATGGAAGACTCTGTATATTTCTCACTTCAGGTTCCCTTCAAGGTAAGGAATGGGGATTGATGTGAAGTGTGCATAGCCTGTCAGAATGTCCTGCTACAATGTATTGCAAGTGCGCATGTTTAGGAAACTGTAAATGATAAAATCCGTACAGAATTGGCACACATACAGACGGGCTTTAACCATTTGTGTTGCCTTTTTACAGAACTCGGATGGTAAACTGACTCTGCAGGAATTTCAGGAAGGATCAAAGGCAGACCCCTCAATTGTGCAGGCACTATCTCTATACGATGGGCTGGTATAGGGACCACCGACCACAGCTGTATGTAAGTACATAGGTCATGTGCAGGGAAATGCAGCTGGGAGTGCTGAACTCTATGGGAGGCTGTGTATATAAGAGAAGTCGTATCTTGCATGCAGGATAAAGGCGTGTACACACGCCGGATTTATTCAAATCCGGCGTGTGTACGTGCTTTTAGAGTGTAATGCTGGCCACACAGCATTAAACTTTACAATCGATCATGCAAACATTGTCCAATCGATCGATCATCATCTGAAATGGATCGATGCAATCGATTGGGCAGAATGAAAAATTTTGCTTTGTCGGGAGCGCATCCGGTGGTTTAACGTCATGCCGCAGATCTCCTCCACCCAATGTCCTCTTCTGTTCCACGTCACGTGACACAAGCCGAAGTTCAAACACTAGAGGTCCGGTATGGAGCTCTAGTGTCTGAAATTCAGCTTGTGTCACGACACGGAAAAGAAGAGGCATACAGTGAGGACGAGACCTGGCACCGGACCTGGGAGGACAGGTGAGAGCTTTGCTGCTGGCCGGGAGAGCACAGATGGGGGGAGCACAGATGGGGGAGGCCTGGGCAGCAAAGCAGGCGGTGACGGCTCCACAGGTTTTGGAACGATTCAATTCTGAAATTGATTCAAAATCTGTGTGCAGTGTGTGGGCAGCCAATAGATCCCTCTTACCAGATTTGATCTGATGGTCATCTATAGGTGCATGGCCACCTTAAAGGACTTACGAGGCCAAAATCTGCCCCCAAAATGTAAAAAAAAGTTAACTACCTGCATGACTTTGTAAGGCAGGAGGACGCCGTCCGCGCCCTCCGTGCCGTTCCGCCTGGTCCCCTCTGCTCAATAGCCCCCCGAAAGGCTGCAACCCCACGGTCCGGGTCGGTATCTGCAGCCTGCATAAAGATGGCCGCCAGAGCTGGCCACGGCTGCGCAGTCCGCATAGCCGCTACCGCGGCTGCGCAGCTCTAGGGCCAACCCTCCGATCCACACTGCCTGTTACGTGGATCGGGGGGTTGGCCCTAGAGCTGCGTAGCCGCAGTAGCGGCTATGCGGACAGCGCAGCCATGGCCAGCTCCGGCGGCCATCTTTATGCAGGCTACAGATACCGACCCGGACCGTGGGGTCGCAGCCTTTCGGGGGGTTATTGAGCAGAGGGGGCCAGGCGGAACGGCACGGAGGGCGCGGACGGCGTCCTCCATGCCTTACAAAGTCATGCAGGTAGTTAACTTTTTTTACGTTTTGGGGGCAGATTTTTGCCTCGCAAGTCCTTTAACTGCGCTGTGAAAGCCTCTGAAAATAAATCACAAATCTATTATTTTTTTTATGTAAGCAGAAGCATTTAATCATACAGATAAGGTATTTGACTTCCCCCTAAATTGGGCCTAGACTATGATACACACACTACACAATACGCACATGGTAGGGATAAGATTGTGCGCTCCTCTGAGGGACAATAAGGCCTGTTTTCCACAGACAGTTGATAGGCAGTGAAATGCCTCTCAAACTCTCACAACTGCTCACTGCTGTCTGGTAAATGCTTGTTGCTGCCTGGTAACTGCTCACTGCTGCCTGGTAAGGGCTTGTTGCTGCCTGGTATCTGCTCACTGCTGCCTGGTAAGGGCTTGTTGCTGCCTTGTAACTGCTCACTGCTGCCTGGTAAGTGCTTGTTGCTGCCTGGTATCTGCTCACTGCTGCCTGGTAACTGCTTGCTGAGCACACAGATCAACAGTCAACGGAAAAGAGGCCCTGGTGACAAGACAATATATTCTGCAGAAGATGTCAGCACTGTATAAATACTAAATAATAATAATAATTTAATGTATTGAATTCTTTTCTTGTGTCTGGACAAATAGCTAAATTCTTCAGCAGTATTACAAATACTCCACGGAAGATGCTAGCTTTCTAGAAATGCAAAATAATAATATGACTCATTCTCCCTGCTGGGCAGTCCATTCTGTCCTATGGAGAGGGGAGGGAGAAGATGAGCAGGAGATTACTACTGTGAGTTATATTAGGAACTTTCTTATCCTCCCTGGCGTTATGATTATTTCCAGATTTAGGGTATAAAAGCCGTGCAATTTTTTCACAAGCTTTTAGACCCTAAAAACAAGAAAAAAAAAACATACCACAGAGAGATATGCAGCTGCTCCTGCATATAACTCACTCAGGCACGGGATTATCGCTCTGAGCTGCAGATTTCCATCCCGAGCCTGACTCGGAGGTTAACCACCCTGGCGTTCTGATTAAATCGCCAGGGTGGCTGCGGGAGGGTTTTTTTTAAATAAAAAAAAAACTATTTCATGCAGCCAACTGAAAGTTGGCTGCATGAAAGCCCACTAGAGGGCGCTCCGGAGGCGTTCTTCCGATCGCCTCCGGCGGCCAGAAGTAACACGGAAGGCCGCAATAAGCGGCCTTCCGTGTTTCGCTTACCTCGTCGCCATGGCGACGAGCGGAGTGACGTCATGGACGTCAGCCGCCTCCGATCCAGCCCTTAGCGCTGGCCGGAACTGTTTGTTCCGGCTACGCTGGGCTCGGGCGGCTGGGGGGACCCTCTTTCGCCGCTGCACGCGGCGGATCGCCGTGCAGCGGCGGATCGCCGCGCTGCAGCGGCGATCAGGCAGCACACGCGGCTGGCAAAGTGCCGGCTGCGTGTGCTGCTTTTTATTTCATTAAAATCGGCCCAGCAGGGCCTGAGCGGCAGCCTCTGGCGGTGTTGGACGAGCTGAGCTCGTCCAGACCGCTCAGCTGGTTAAGGTGCCTACACTCAAAGAACAACGATCGCTCGTAATAAGTGAGCAACGATAGTTAAAATAGTCATCAGTCAATAAAACAAACAACTACAAACAAAACCCTAAAAGAGTTGTTGTTTCAGAGATGCTAACTCCAGCTTTTCTTGCACTGACAATCATCCCTCATTCAAAGTCATGTAAATCTTTTGTCTTTTACCCCTTTTAACATTAACTTCCATGATAACTATGTAGACCGAAGCTGAGCATTCATTATATAAGCAGATCTGTGTTGTTATGTCTCTCTACATCACTGTTGGGCTAGTTTACTTTCAAATAAGAGGTGTCTGTAATGTTTTGGCCACTCGGTGTATAACTGCATCTGCTGCTATATGTGTACTGTCTGTATGAAGACTATAAGCAATGCCTGTTCCCTGCAGTGTAAGCAAGCAGTGGATCTCTCTCACCTCTGAACGCCCACAGGAGCTTCCCCTGGGAAACTGAACACCCCTCACCCCCCATAAGCCCCCTGCTATTCACAGCTCTCTGTTACCGTTTGGATTGCCCTATATAACACTGTCTGGAAGACATGGGTGTGAATTGCTGGGAAAATGATTACACTGATGTAATCGTGTGAAACTTAACAGTTATAAAACTCGGCTTAAAGAGGAAATTGTCGGTTTTACAAGATAGTTATTGTAGGGGAAGAATACATGGATCACATTGGCTCCCTTCCATGCAATGTCTCCGTGGGGACGCATGTGTACAACTTTGCCATCTGTGTCGTGCATGTAGGGTTAAAATGTTGAGATGATACTCGGCCGAGGCAGTGCGACCTCTTACCAGTGGTTATATTGTGTACATGTGCTGAGTACTGTCACCTGCAGGGGTCGGGACTCCATTCCTTCGATGACAGTTTTGAGGTCCAGTGCTGTTCAGATGCGTCACTAGCCTCCGGGCTAGCAGTGCGTTCTGTCGCTATGGAAGGAATAACGTGGGCACACACAACTTTTTATTTTATCTTTATTCTTTTTTAGCATTCTTCCTTGTTAAGAATTCACCTCATCAAGACCTTGCAACCGATATTTTCCAGCAGGTCCAATTGATCCTTACGACTGATTTCTGCTGGTAATTGATTAGGTGGCCATGTTGCGGTATCCATTCTCCTCCTCCATTCAATAAAATAATTGGATCAAAAGGTTGTTCGGCACACAAAATCAAATAATGTATGACCACCTTTACAGGATACAAATCCATTCAGCAGTAGCTCCATGACAGAAAGGATACAGCTTGTTGATGACTGGTTCTCTTTAAAGAGAACCCCAAATGGTCAAAGAAGTAAAATCGCAGATCCGCTCTCTAAAGGTAAACTTTACTACCAGAATCCACCGATCTACAAAGAAGTAAAAACAAAGCTTACTACCTGAACCCCCGGGAAGGGGGGATCAGGTAGCGTCCATTACTGCCTCTTCCCACCGCTCCTATGTGGTTTATTACAGCATTTTCAGTTCTGTGACCTTTGGGGTCACAATAAATGCAGCTCTGTGTTCTCCTCCGAGCACAGAGTGGTGATTGACGTGGAAGGGGTGGGGAACCGGCAGAGGAGAGCCAGCAAGAGGCACTTAGAGGCGGGGAAGGGGCGTTACATAGGAGTTCCTCTCCTGGAATAGACGTCCCTTCCCCCATTAGTCGGCTGACATGCTGCTTGTCGCCAGGAGGAGCTAGTGTGGCACGGGGGAGGGGGGGTTTGGCAGTGGAGTGGCACTCAGAGGCATATCCTTAAGATGAGAACTGCCTCAGGGTAGCGGAATTGACTTGTAATATGATGAGATAGACTTGTATAGTCCCAATCCTTCTTGGAACTGTGTTCTTATTGGGAAGAATCTAGAGCTCTATCTTAGTTTTATTCATTATTGCAAGACTTGCTATTTACAGGTGCTACTGTATATCAATGTAGGTTTCCTATTGTGTTGTAAGTAATCGACAAATTATGTTCACCGTCTTACTTTATATCTATCGCTGTACTATGTACATTGCGGCAAGATCTTGCCATTTTGCCAATACACCTGTTTTAAAAAGAATCTAGAGCTATAAATGACCATTTCTCTACTGTAGCATAACTCTCACTGATGACTAATTAGAGATAATCAAACTCTGTGTGACTGAGAAAAACGCATCAAGTGCAGAGTACAGGTTCAAGATTTGTCTGTATGGAAGCGGAATAACACAACCCCCCCCCCCCCCCCCCCAAATGTATTTTCCTGAGACAGTCAAAACCCAGGGCTGTGGAGTCGTAGGGGGGGCAATTTTGGGTACCTGGAGTCAGTGATTTCATAAACTGAGGAGTCGGCTTTCGGAGCCGGATGATTTTTGTACCAAATCCTCAGCCCTAGTAAGTATTAGACTAAGGAGTCGGAGTTCAGAGCCATTTTGGGTACCTGGAGTTGGAGTCGGTGGTTTCATAAACGGCGTCGGATGATTTTGGTTCTGACTCTACAGCCCTGTCAAAACCCTAATATAGCCCATAGCCTTTGAAAACCAAAATAAGGCTATGAGATTCCAGGAAACTCCTTTTTTAGGAGAAGAACTATGTTTATCTCATAGGTTTATTATCACTTCAAGTTTGCTTTTATGCCCATTGTAACCCATTGCTTTTATGTTTTTTTCCTATTGTAGATGCCCTGGATAATACTATCCTTCCTGTGCCACCAGACCATGTCAGCCGCTTCCCTCCCTCTTTTTAATCACTCCAGTTTGGCGCGAGGAGGAGATCGCCCATCCCAGCCACCCTCTCTTCTCTTGTCCTCCTTCACACAGACACCGGAGCGAGCAGGAGTGCCAACCGCAGCTCCCGGCAAGGCACCAAAACGTCAGACCTCAGTCTCTTCAACATCCCACCCCTCCTCTTGCTGCTTCTTGTGCTTCCTCCCTCTTGGAGGAGAATTGCTGATGAAGATCACACGCCTTCCTCCCTCTTGGAGGAGAATTGCTGATGATGATCCCGCCCTTCCTCCTGCTTCCTTTCCTCGCTCCGGACCTAGGGGGCGCCCAAGCTTCACTTTCTGGGATATCACGCATCCTTCGGACTGTCTATTCCGCCCACCATGGCAGACAGCGACATTCTGGGTAACGGTAGAGGGAGACAGGAGGGGTATTGTGAGAGACGATGGATGAGGCCGGCCCAGTCTTGCAGTATTTGAGGAACAAGGACTTCCCTTTGGAGTCAGTTTGCTATCTGGGGACACGGCTGGTTCTGTGTGTGTGCGTATTTGGACCCTTCAATGCACGGCTTGCCATGGATTTGGATCAAACTACATGATGCTGAGTTGTGCTTTTTTTTTTTTTTTTTTTTTGTGAATAAGTGATTTTTTTATACATATAATATATAGCATATCTTTTTATTTATTTTTTATTGTAGTTGTCGTGTCACATGCTTCTATCAGATGGGTACGAGGGAAAAAAACAAATAATGTATCTTGGCTTTGATTCACCGCTTTATGTTCTGCGCTCTCCACGGTACGTAAATTCACAAAGACCCTTTGCAGCAAAAAGGGTTAATAAGGGTTGCCAGGTCGGACGCAACGTTTTGGCAAGGGATTATGGGTATGTGTACAAGCCTGCGGCGGGTGCGTTCCACTTGACGTGCCTTTTTTTTTTTTTTTTTTTTTGCCATGCGCTGACTGTATTGTGACAGCATGTCATGCATGCGTATCTCCAGGCTAATAATAAACAGTAAGTCAGTCATCGACACAAATACCGTGTTATGGTACTTAAAGTGTAAATTCGGTCTCAGGAAAGGCCCTTACGGCTTTCAGGGTGGCTATGCGGGAATTAATTTTCCTATCATGAAATGTAATTGTGTTTATTAAATCTTGCAAGTTATATTCTCTGAAAAGTGCTGTTAACCAGTTGTATGTAATGCCTGGTACACACCACGCAATTTCCCGTTAGATCGATGGATCGATTCGATAATTTCCAACAGGTCTGATCGAATTCCCGATTGTTTTTCTGATCGATTTTTGTACAGAAGGGATCGGAAAAAATGATCGGAAATCAGATTGGACCTGTCAGTTGATCAATTCGACCCACCAATCTGATAGGAAATTGCATGGTATTAATCAGGTATTATGGACGCTACCCCCTCCCCCCAGCTTTTGAATGAGCAGGTCGACAGAATACATTCAAGCCTTGTCTTGTGTCTGATTGTGTGTAAATAACCCCCTTGTGAAAAGTGCTCAGCTGGCTTCCCTCTCCCCTGATCCATCCAGCCACACCCACACAAAGGAAATGACACAGTAGCAGGGGGAAGGAATTATACCAGACAAAAGCAGTGTGAAGGAGAGGAAAGGGGTGCCTTAAAGTGTTCTAGAAACTCCCTATATCCTCAATATGCATCCAGTTTAGTCCTGGCCGCTTTGTGTAAAAAAACAAAACCGATATTTTGACTTTATGGAAATTAACCAATATGTACCTTTGCAATGTGCACAGACGGATGAGTTAAAAAAATAAATACCTTAAATACCTTACAATGATTAAGATATGCATTTGGTATTTGAAATGAACTAAATCCCAACTCTATGCACAATAAGACTTTAAGAACTTTGGTTTAATACTCTTCTCTCTCACTCACCACTGGTGATGGTCATGTCTAGAACTCATGGAGAAGCATGTGATCAGTTTGGTCAGGTGATAGATATGCAAGTCTCTGATTTGCTAGTCATAATTATGCACAAAAGCAAAATGTGATCACAGCAAATCAGAGCTTTGCAAATCTATCAGCTGATCAAACAAATGCTTCTCCATGAGTTCAGTGAATCAAGCAGCATGAACAAATTACACAGTGAGAATAAACCATTTCTTGATCTATCTTTTTTTTAAAGGATACATCCAAGCTAAAAGAAAAATCAAAATCCACTTACCTGGGGCTTCCTCCAGCCCCTGGCAGCCGTCCTGTGCCCTCGCCGCAGCTCCGCTCACTGCCGGTGTCCTCCTCAGTGCGCTCCAAGGCGCAGGTCACGTGGTCTAGTCGACGTCCTCGGGTATGTACTGCGCAGTAGAGACCTGATGACGTCGGCTAGACCACGTGATTGGCGCCGTGGTGCGCACAAGAAGCTGACCCGGAAGCCGACCTGGCGAGGTCTGCTTCTTCAGCGAAGGACACCGGCAGTGAGTGGAGCTGCGGCAAGGGCACAGGATGGCTGCCAGGGGCTGGAGGAAGCCCCAGGTAAGTGGATTTTGATTTTTCTTTTTGCTTGGGCCACTCCAAGTTGCACTTTAATTTCTTGAATCGTGCATTTTACTTGATAAGCATATTATTGATACAGGTTCGTGTTCTAGAAGAACTGGACTTATGGAATTGATGGGAAACCCAGTGCAACCTTTTAGAGGGGCATGCCAGGATTTGTTTGATAAAAGTATCCCCTTAATTATATCAGTGATTAATCTATAAATTGTAAAAGTGCAGTTTTACCTGGCTTATAATCTACATTAAAAGGTTGCTAAGCTATTCTAAAACTGAAAACACCATGAATCATGGACTGCGGTTAATGGTTAAAGGATATTTTTTTCTCTCCTCATGCTGTTTTAGAACTCTAAAAGATAAGCAACAGCATAATAATCTTTACAGAAAAACATTTCTTTGTTACAGCTGATACAAATCCTGCAATAAATCTGCAGTATCTACTTCCTGCTTTCTTGGAAGCAGACATATTGTTATCATGTGTTTACAAATTAACTGCTCTGCCGAGGCAGCCATCTGACACCGCTGAGAGATCCAAACACAGTTGCAATTAGTCACAGATGAGGGGGAATTAGACAGGCTAAACTCTCTGAATACATATAGGGTGCATTTCTGTCTATTTTTCAAGTCCACTTTTTTAAACAGCCCTTCAGTGGATCGCTGTGCATCTATTTGGTAGTAAGGCAGCATTTCCTGCTGTCACAAACAGGGCTGTAATGAACAAGGCGGTGTCTCCATAATGGGATAAGTATCTGATTATGGACCTGTCTGCTAACCCTTTCCTCAAATGACAGCTGCTTGACTTTGGTATTGGTGCAGGAATCAGATGTTGACATAGGCAAGGGACCAAGAGGGGAAGAAGATGTGGGCAGGAAGGGGCGAGCCTAAGCCTCTTAGCCAGGAAGTACAGTCAAATACTGGGAGTCATTAGGGCTCAACAGAACATGATGGCACCAGCATGTGGCAAGGCTTCCTTGCCACAAGTTTACTGTTGAACAGTGCAAGTTTACATTAACATTGATATGCAGGTTCTCCCAGGCAGAGCCAATCAATTTTATTGTTTTTAAAAAGTCTGTTAAATAATGTGTTTCTCTAGTTCTCTTCCGGCTCATTCAGACAGGGCGAGTCAGCCATTGGGCTAGAGAGAAAGTCTGAATGAGATCTAAGTGGCTAGCACTCTCATCTTGCAGAACTGAAGTCCTAGGTTCCTTTACCAGCCAGGGTTTTGCCTGCATGGAGTTTGTATGTTCTCCATGTTTTTGCGTGAATTTTCTCTGGGCACCTTATTTTTTCCACTAAAATCATGTTGGAATGCTATTTGGCTTTCCGTCAACCCATTAGCAGCTTCAAAGGAATTATCTCACTTGAGATAAGTGCACTGTTTTTCCCCTTAGCCGTCAGAACTTGTTGAGCTGTAAATTCTTGGGATGCTTTGATGTCTCTCTGCTAGAAGAGGAAATAGAAACTAAAAACAGAAGTCCTCGGTTATTGTCTCACACTGCCCCCTAGTGATAAATGGCCATAAATACACATTGCAGCAGTACTTATTAATAGCAAGGAAATGTAACAAATAAGTAATGTGCTCAAATAAATTGGCCGGGAGCACTTGCAAGGATCTAAATAAAATTAAAGGACCACTATCACAAAAACTTATGAAATGTAAAATAAACGAAGGTGGGTGGAACGGCACTCATTTAATCCCCGCCTTTCACAGGTGTAGAAGGCGGGGATGCCTGTACAGACATGAGAATGACAAGCAAAGCAATTATGAAAGTTTTAGACATCAGTTGTCCCGTGTTTGTACAATTTCCATCAGAGAGTGAGCAACCTGGAAGCACTGCAGGAGTCCAGGGAGATCCACAAGGAGGCCCGAAGTCTTTCATTTCAAGTCCTCAATGATGAAGAATATCTGCACTAGACCACATACCCTCACTAATGTCCCCTCAGATCATCATGTGGGGCTGAGTGGAGCTCTCGTGTAATAAATTCTGCAAAATACCCCATCCTCAAATTTCACATGAACGCCTTGCGCATCACTGCCTAGCACGTCCAGGACATGCCCAGTGGCGTAGCTGAGGAGCTTGGGGCCCCAGTGTGAGTTTTACATGCACCCTTTTGTTATGAAGCCCCAAAACCTACAAAGGACAGTTTCCGTGTCAGAGAGGTTTAATCATAGTAAGGAAACAGTTGGTTAAGGATTACTACTATTCAATGCACATATAGAGGTGTTCACTACCCATGCAGCACTAATGAAAAGCTAATGAGATAGGAGGGCCCCTCTGGTCCAGGGGCGCCGGTGCAGTCGCTACCTTTGCATCCCCTATTGCTGTGCCACTGGACACGCCCCTTCCCTGCCTTTATAAGGGTTGTGTCCAGCTCCAAGTAAGAAAAAATAATTGTTGTGCTCGACATAAGACGTTTTTTCGCCTCTGTCGCTGAACGCTGCCCTTCGGGTGCATGTAATTATAGCCGGACGGCACTTGAGACCGGGGACGGAACTACCGAACAAATGAGCCGTTCATTAAAAAAAAGGCCTAAATAATTCTAGATGGGGCGCAGTCAGCCCTGTCGTACATCCCTGATTAAAGTGGTAATGTGATCATAATTTCTTGACACATTTATTTCCCTACTTTTTTGTATATTGTAAACTTTGTTTTTTCACTTTATTCTTGAATTGTTTTTTGTTTCATGTTTGTTCATTTATCAAATAAATTAGAAATGTTAGTTCTGAATATTTCACATGTACCTTGAGGAGCCAGCAGGTGGACCTCCAAGCAGCTCAACTTGAAAACAATGAATGTCCGCTTACTATGCACCCAGCTGCAAATATTAGCGCACTGCGAACGCATTTTCTGCACGCCTGTACATGTACCCCGTGTGCTTTACTTACTTCTTGTGGTTTCCGAAAAAAGAAAAATCTTGACTACATTTCAGTATATCAGGCAAGCTTTAAAATAAATTCAGCACGTCTTTGAATATATTTTGTGGTTTGTTGTTATTGTTCCGTTGCTCACAACTATCACGGTGGAAATGTCTGAATAACACTAAATAATTAAATAAATGTACTTACTTTAGTTAAAGGACATCTGAACTGTGAGGGATATGGAGGATGCCATATTTATCTCCTTTTAAACAATACAGGTTGCCTAGCTGCTAATCTCTTTGGTTGATGTAGTGTCTGAATCCCACACCAGAAACAAGCATGCAGCTAATCCAGTCAGACTTCAGTCAAAAACACCTAATCTGCATGCTTGCTCAGGGTTTATTGCTAACAGTATACAAGCAGATGATCAGCAGGACACTACAGGCAACTATTATACTTTAAGAAGAAATAAATATGGCAGCATTCATATCCCTCTCAGTTTGAAGAGGAACTGTAGTGAAACTAATGAATAAAATTGCATTTTTTACAGTATCCATTTATAAATTATTTAAAGAGAACCCGAGGTGTGTTTAAAGAATGTGATCTGCATACAGAGGCTGGATCTGCCTATACAGCCCAGCCTCTGTTGCTATCCCAAACCCCACTAAGGTCCCCCTGCACTCTGCAATCCCTCATAAATCACAGCCGTGCTGTGAGGCTGTGTTTACATCTGTAGTGTCAGTCTCAGCTGCTCCCCCGCCTCCTGCATAGCTCCGGTCCCTGCCCCCGTCCCTTCCCTCCAATCAGCAGGGAGGGAAGGGATGCAGGCGGGGACCGGAGTTCTGCAGGAGGCGGGGAGAGCAGCAGACTGACACTATAGAGATAAACACAGCCAGCTCTGACAAGCTGTTTGTCAGCAGAGTGGCTGTGATTTATGAGGGATCGCAGAGTGCAGGGTGACCTTAGGGGGGTTTGGAATAGCAACAGAGGCTGGGCTGTATAGGCAGATCCAGCCTCTGTATGCAGATAATATTCTTCAAACCCACCTCGGGTTCTCTTTAAGAGTAGTCAGTGTTTACCCATTGTAAAATCTTTCCTCACCCCAATTTGCATTCTGAGATTAACCACATGTGGTGATCTATTTCGTTCTGTCAGGTGCAGCTTGGCAGAATGTTTGTTTCTGAGAATTCAGTAGCCATTTTAAATAATGCCTGGTCTCCCAGAATGCTCTGGAAGGAGAATTCTGCATAGCTAAACAGCCTAGGCTAAGCTTCACTGGGAGGGCAGGGCTACATGCCAATATATAGCAAGATATAGGAAGTGTTTCTGGTGCTGAAACCAGAAACATTACTGTTAATGTGGGTATCCTGAATAATAAACACGCACATATTACTTCCTGTGTACTATTCGGTACATAGAATACAGTGTGGGGACATCTAATGGACATGAATATACAATGGCCTGCCTCTGTGTCCTTTCATTGCTCCTCCAACCCCCCCCCCTCCGAGCTCTGCTGTTCCCCAATAACAAAAGCGCCAAGCTAGCGACACGCAGATTGTCGCTAGCCTGCTATTTACCTCATGCTGCCACTCACCGCTGGTCCCCCGCCTCCTGTACAGCGCGGCTCCTCGCCTGTGTCCCTTCCCTCCCCACCTCTGTAAGCCGATTGGAGGAAGCTTACGGAGGCGGGGAGGAAAGGGACACAGGCGGGGAGCCGCGATGTACAGGAGGCGGGGGACCGGCGGTGAGTGGCAGCATGAGGTAAATAACAGACTAGCAACAATCTGCGTGTCGCTAGCCTTGCGCTTTTGTTATTAGGGGACAGCAGAGCCCGGAAGAATGGGGGCTGGAGGAGCAATGAAAGGACCCAGAGGCTGGTCATTGTATACACAACTTGCTTCTTTGTCCTAATATGATTTTTCAAACCCACCTCAGGTTCTCTTTAGCCCCTTCTTCCCTACTCCCCATAGTTATCAAAAAAAAGTGACAAGTGAAACGAAATAAATAAATAGTAATTTAGGGACTCAGCTTTTTGAATATGTATGTCACAAGAGTATATTCCTGTTATTTTTGCAAATAAGGTATTGTAATTCTTGATATAGTATAAAGAAAAAATACTCCTTTTATTTACTAATAAAATATTGTCCCCATACATAGTACTAGGGAGTAGGGACACAATTTAAACGAAATAACCGGGACACATGGGCAAAGAAAATGTGTGGGTTTTATCTACAGTAGCACGTCTTATTCCATTTAAAATGCATATTATGTAAAATAATTCTTAGCAAAAAGTCAGTGACGTAGCTAAGGAGCTATGGGCCCTAGTGCAAATTTTACATTTAGGCCCCCCCCCCCAAGCACTCTGTACATAACAATTAATACGGCACACCAAAACCTGTCAAGGACAACACAGTGTCAGAGGTGCAAGAAGGGGATAGGGAACAGCTTGTTAATGATTAATACAATTTAAAGCATCTATAGAAGTGATTATTACAAGCACAGGACCTACAGTGGGTTGCAAAAGTATTTGGCCCCCTTGAAGTTTTCCACATTTTGTCACATTACTGCCACAAGCATGCATCAATTTTATTGGAATTCCACGTGAAAGACCAATACAAAGTGGTGTACATGTAAGAAGTGGATCGAAAATCATACATCATTCCAAACATTTTTTACAAATAAATAACTGCATAGTGGGGTGTGCGTAATTATTCGGCCCCCTGAGTCAATACTTTGTAGAACCACCTTTTGCTGCAATTACAGCTGCCAGTCTTTTAGGGTATGTCTCTACCAGCTTTGCACATCTAGAGACTGAAATCCTTGCCCATTCTTCTTGGCAAAACAGCTCCAGCTCAGTCAGATTAGATGGACAGCGTTTGTGAACAGCAGTTTTCAGATCTTGCCACAGATTCTCGTTTGGATTTAGATCTGGACTTTGACTGGGCCATTCTAACACATAGATATGTTTTGTTTTAAACCATTCCATTGTTGCCCTGGCTTTATGTTTAGGGTCGTTGTCCTGCTGGAAGGTGAACCTCCGCCCCAGTCTCAAGTCTTTTGCAGTCTCCAAGAGGTTTTCTTCCAAGTTTGCCCTGTATTTGGCTCCATCCATCTTCCCATCAACTCTGACCAGCTTCCCTGTCCCTGCTGAAGAGATGCACCCCCCGAGCATGATGCTGTCACCACCATATTTGACAGTGGGGATGGTGTGTTCAGAGTGATGTGCAGTGTTAGTTTTCTGCCACACATAGCGTTTTGCATTTTGGCCAAAAAGTTTTATTTTGGTCTCATCTGACCAGAGCACCTTCTTCCACATGGTCGCTGTGTCCCCCACATGGCTTGTGGCAAACTGCAAATGGGACTTCTTATGCTTTCTGTTAACAATGCCTTTCTTCTTGCCACTCTTCCATAAAGGCCAACTTTGTACAGTGCATTAGAACCAGTAGAATGTTGTACCGTGTTAGCCATGAGTAAAAGCAAAAAGTTTTGAATCAGGATGATACCATTTATTGGCTAACTTAGAGATGGCTAAACAATGAGCTTTCGACTTATAAAAAGCCTTCGTCGGACTGGTTTCTGACCAAAACTGAAAAACACAGCTTATATATGTTACGGCCAGAACCCGAAGTTTGGCCAGAACTAGAAGTGGCCGGCCACTTCGGGTTCTGGCCGGCCAATGTGCGAACTGGCCGCTGCGCTGCGGCCAATGTGAGAAATGCAACAATTCCTGTAAAGTTAATGGGATGTTGTGGCCGCAGCGCAGCGGGCAAATGTATCACACATCTTACTTTATTCAATGACATTAAGCCGACCGGCTTTTTCCCCGCTTTCTCTCTTCCTCTCGCCTCTCTCTCCTCCCCTCGCCTCTCTCTCTTCCTTCTCTTATGGGCAGCCGGGCGGGGACACGCGTGTCCAGGAGAGTCGTTCGTCGCGGCAGGAGAGCAGAGCGGGGAGGCTGCAGACATCGCTTCTGCCAGCACCCGCTCTGCAAGAACGGCAGGATTCCCCTGCCGCGACGAACGACTCCGGAGGGACACGCGTGTCCCCGCCCGGCTGCCCATAAGAGAAGAGAGAGAGAGAGGCGGGGGGAGGAGGAGAGAGAGGCGGGGGGGAGGAGAGAGGCAGAGAAAAAGCCGGGCGGCTTAATGTCATTGAATAAAGTAAGATGTGTGATACATTTTGCCCGCTGCGCTGCGGCCACAACATCACATTAACCTTACAGGAATTGTTGCATTTCTCACATTGGCCGCAGCGCAGCGGCCAGTTCGCACATTGGCCGGCCAGAACCCGAAGTGGCCGGCCACTTCTAGTTCTGGCCAAACTTCGGGTTCTGGCCGTAACATATACACTGACATACAGAGGAGAAACATTCTTTAGCAAACATAAATGTAATTAGATGCCTTTAGTAACAGTTAAGGCATCTAATTACATTTATGTTTGCTAAAGAATGTGTCTCCTCTGTATGTCAGTGTATATAAGCTGTGTTTTTCTAGTTTTGGTCAGGAACCAGTCCGACGAAGGCTTTTTATAAGTCGAAAGCTCACTGTTTATCCATCTCTAAGTTAGCCAATAACTGGTATCATCCTGATCCAACACTTCTTGTTTGTACAGTGCATGACTAATAGTTGTCCTATGGACAGAGTCTCCCACCTGAGCTGTAGATCTCTGCAGTTCGTCCAGAGTCACCATGGGCCTCTTGACTGCATTTCTGATCAGCGCTCTCCTTGTTCGGCCTGTGAGTTTAGGTGGATGGCCTTGTCTTGGTAGGTGTACAGTTGTGCCATACTCCTTCCATTTCTGAATGATCGCTTGAACAGTGCTCCGTAGGATGTTCAAGGCTTTGGAAATCTTTTTGTAGCCTAAGCCTGCTTTAAATTTCTCAATAACTTGATCCCTGACCTGTCTTGTGTGTTCTTTGGACTTCATGGTGTTGTTGCTCCCAATATTCTCTTAGACAACCTCTGAGGCCCTCACAGAGCAGCTGTATTTGTACTGACATTAGATTACACACAGGTGCACTCTATTTAGTCATTAGCACTCATCAGGCAATGTCTATAGGCAACTGACTGCACTCAGATCAAAGGGGGCCGAATAATTATGCACACACCACTTTGCAGTTATTTATTTGTAAAAAAAATGTTTGGAATCATATATGATTTTCGTTCCACTTCTCATGTGTACACCACTTTGTGTTGGTCTTTCATGTGGAATTCCAATAAAATTGATGCATGTTTGTGGCAGTAATGTGATAAAATGTGGAAAACTTCAAGGGGGCCGAATACTTTTGCAACCCACTGTATAAAGAGCTAATACTGCAATTGAGGGGAGGGCCCTTCGGGGCCCCTTTGGCCCAAGGGCCCCAATGTGGTTGAGACCTCTGCAACCCCTATTGCAGAGAAAGCCCACTTTGCAGAGAAAGCCCAACCCCTATTGCAGAGAAAAGCCCAACCCTCCACCCAGAAAAAGACCAATTCCTGGTGAAAAAAACAATGTAACATTTGGCTGAATATATGTAATTAAGGCACCTGGAAATTTGGATGCAGGGTAAAGGCAAAAAACATCTCACCCTGCTCCTGCAAAAGTCCCAGCGGAGTTAATTACTACTCCCCCTCCAGGCTGCCATGGACTCTGGGGTATGATGTAATTCAACTTCCAGCTATTGCTGGCAGCCAAATTATGCTGTTTTTATCATAATTTGGGTGCCGTCTTTTGATGGCGTCCAAATTACTGACTGAGCGTCGATATAACCATAATTTACAGTACGGCCTATGGCGCCACCGGCTGTGGCCAAATTTCCGACGCTATTTTTGCCTGATTCACATTTGGCTATGGTAAGTAGTGATAAAGTAATTGGTGAATAAATGGGAAGGGCTTGATATATGAAAATTGTTCTGGTTTTAAGGGGAAAAAAACCCGTAGTGGTGAAGTGGTTAAATCAATTTTTGCAAAAGAAGCTTTTTTCACAGCCCTGCTGTGTAAATAATTATAATAAGCACTGAAGAGAAGTGTATTTAAAAGGACCTTGTTGGAGTTCAGGCTAGCTCCACTAAAGATCTATTAAATCCATTTCGATTCATTTCTTTTTTAGTAATTACAAAGGCCATCAGAGTATTGCTGCTAAAAATTTTATGTAAGTTTAACACTTGTTGTAGTAAATTCGTAACTATAGTAACTTTGAAACATACTTGACCTTTCGGTTTTATAAACCGTTAGAAGTTGCTTTTCTCAAGCAGCCAGACATTCTTTAGTTTCTAAAGATATTACCCATTGTAATGAACCCCTTTAATTTAATTGTTCAGTGCCTAAGTTTCACCTGTACGAGCACTGTTGTGGTCGGAATGTGGTGAGAGATTCTAACAGGAAAAAAAACTATTTTTCTTGCTTAAAGGTAGGGATGCTCGCTGGATTCCGCGGAATTCTTAATTCCGCGATTCCAGTCGGAATTAGGTCAATTCCAATTCCGGCGGTCGGAACGGAATTGCTAAACTCTAAAACGGAATTCTGCAGAATTTTTTTTTATTTCCGCGGAATTTTCCAGAAAAAAAAATCTCTCAATCTCTCTCTCTCGGGAGGAGGGTATCATCTTCCAGGGAATTGTAGTTTTTCAAAAGCCAGCTTACATACCATGGCTGGGCTGGGAATTGATCCCAGGTCTCAGTGTGTGGTAGGTAACCGACTTAACCGCTATACCACCAACAACACTACATGCTGAAGCCAGCCTAGCATGTACCATTATGATCAATCCAAGAGAAAAAGTAGCGTTCTTAAGGATTTGTAGCATGTCAAAAGCCAACTCACTGTGGCTGGGAATTGAACCCAGGTCTCAGTGTGTGGTAGGTAACTGACTTAACCGCTATACCACCCACAACGCTATATGCTGAAGCCAGCCTAGCATGTACCATTATGATCAATCCAAGAGAAAAAGTAGCGTTCTTAAGGATTTGTAGCATGTCAAAAGCCAACTCACTGTGGCTGGGAATTGAACCCAGGTCTCAGTGTGTGGTAGTAACTGACTTAACCGCTATACCACCAACAACACTACATGCTGAAGCCAGCCTAGCATGTACCATTATGATCGATCCAAGAGAAAAAGTAGCGTGCTTAAGGATTTGTAGCATGTCAAAAGCCAACTCACCATGGCTGGGAATTGAACCCAGGCTGGGCATTGAACCCAGGTCTCGGTGTGTAGTAGGTAACTGACTTAACCACTATACCACCAACAACACTACATGCTGAAGCCAGCCTAGCATGTACCATTATGATAAATCCAAGAGAAAAAGTAGCGTTCTTAAGGATTTGTAGCATGTCAAAAGCCAACTCGCTGTGGCTGGGAATTGAACCCAGGCTGGGCTGGGAATTGAACCCAGGTCTCAGTGTGTGGTAGGTAACCGACTTAACCGCTATACCACCAACAACACTACATGCTGAAGCCAGCCTAGCATGTACCATTATGATCAATCCAAGAGAAAAAGTAGCATGCTTAAGGATTTGTAGCATGTCAAAAGCCAACTCACCATGGCTGGGAATTGAACCCAGGTCTCAGTGTGTGGTAGGTAACTGACCTAACCGCTATACCACCAACAACACTACATGCTGAAGCCAGCCTAGCATGTACCATTGTGATATACCCAAGAGAAAAATGAGCTCTCTCTCTCTCTAGGACTTGATGCCATTGAACTGAGTTTTCAGCTTAAAACCATCAACAGATACCGGCAGAATTTCACAGGCATTTTCGGAATTCCGCCAGATTGAAAAAGCAATTCCGTTCCGACCAAACGGAACAGAATGAGCAATTTCCGCCTAAAAATTCCGGAAAATACAATTCCGCGGAAAGCGGTGAAGATCCTTACTAGAGAGAGAGAGAGATGAATCTACATGGCTATCTGGGGTTCTCTTCGGACAACTGTTGAACGCAAAAGACAAGGCCATGACTGGCTACAAATCCTTAAGCAAGCTAATTTTTCTCTTGGATTGATCATAATGGTACATGCTAGGCTGGCTTCAGCATGTAGTGTTGTTGCTGGTATAGCGGTTAAGTCAGTTACCTACCACACACTGAGACCTGTGTTCAATTCCCGGGCTGGGTTCAATTCCCAGCCATGGTGAGTTGGCTTTTGACATGCTACAAATCCTTAAGCACGCTACTTTTTCTCTTGGATTGATCATAAGGGTACATGCTAGACTGGCTTCAGTATGTAGTGTTGTTGGTGGTATAGTGGTTAAGTCAGTTACCTACCACACACTGAGACCTGGGTTTAATTCTCAGCCCAGCCTGGGTTCAATTCCCAGCCATGGTATGTAAGCTGGCTTTTAAAAAACTACAATTCCCTAGAAGATGATACCATCTTCCCTGGAGGAGAGAGAGAATATTTCCGACGGAATCCCACAAATCCGGTGGAATTTTCATAGCGGCGGAATTGAACACTGACGGAATCTGTGATTTCCGGCGGAACGGAATTTGCTGGTTCCGATCATCCCTACTTAAAGGGGTTCTGTAGGGGGGTTCTTAAAATCAAAAAGTGTCACTTACCTGGGGCTTCTAACGGCCTCCTGCAAATATCCTGTCCCGTGCCATCACTGAAGAATACTCCATTCCCCGCCGTGGGGATCTTACCCTGAAGAGAGGCAAGACTCAGGATTCTATTGTGGCAACCCCCCTGTCAGTAGCCCTCCATATCGGGGGCCGTGCAGCTCTGCTTCTTTATTCACGGTTGCACAGCTGCCGTGGGTGCTCGCCAGGTCATATACAGCAGCAAAGAGCCTGCGGCTCCGGCTCTCTGCACATGCAGGCTCAGTCGGCTATTGCAGGGCCCTGAATAAGGAGTTGTGTGGCCCCGATCTGATTAGTGACAATGCCTTTGGCTCGGTTACACTTTAAAGGTCACAAAGGCTAAAATAAAAAAGAAAAGCCCCTAGTCGTCTGTGTCCTGTAATGAAGTGTCGTTATACTGCAGGCTGTCGCTGTCCTCTCAGTAAGATCGCAACTCGCTACTGGGTTACAGTTTTCTGTACATACACAGTTGCAAAGACTTGAACTGCAGAAGCGCAGAGTGCTCCCAGCCATGAAAGTACAATCACGAGAGGCACGCAGTGAGGCCAAGCATACGCAGAAAACCACAACCCAGACACAGGTCGCGATCTTAACGAGGGGACAGTGCCAGCCTGGAGATAAACTCAAAAACAAGGGAAATGGGCAAGCACCATCAACCACACCATAAAATATGGGTAAATAGAGAGTGTGCAGAAAGGACCCCAATAAATAGTATGAACACTAAGACAAGATAGATAAGCAAAAGGGTACACCGCTACACTGCAGACCAGCAGAGACAGTGCTGGACCCTGGGCAGCTCAGTCCAAGTGAAGTAAACGATAAAGATGGAGTCCGCAACAGTGTCTCTTGAAAAAAGCTCAAATTCTTTAATCAGGACGTATCCTCATATCAGTGATGACACAGCTGACATGTTTCGGGCCAAGTTGATGCCCTTAATCATAGCTAAAAATCACAAAAGCTCTCAACTGTTTTTAAGTAGATGATGACCAACCGGGGTGGGGCACAGACCACTCCTACTAGAGGAGGAGTCAAAGCAAAAATCAGCCTCCCTACACACGGCAGTCACCACCTGTACATGCATAAGTTTGTATTTAAAACCATACAGCATAAAATTAAAAACAAGTGTAGGAACAACGTGTGGAAAAATATGATGAATTCTTATCTAAAAGAAACCACATATGAGCAAACAAATACACTATAATGCAATTATGCTGTCACTAGAGCCAAGTCCCACCTTGCATTCAGACCTTTAGGGACTCTAGTTCCAAGACGGAATATCCATAGAGCCTCCCTTTTTCGGATGATTGATAGTAGGTCACCACCTCTCTTGGGTAAAAAGACCCTCTCAATGCCCTGGAATACAAAGCCGGACATATCACTACCGTGTACCTCACGAAAATGTTTAGCTACATTTGAGATGTTATTTGTAGACCAGGACGCTCCCAAATAGTGTTCCGCTATCCTAGCTTTTAGGGGTCTGGTGGTACATCCTACATATTGTAGAGAACATAAAGTGCAGGTGACCAAATAGATGACGTTCTTGGTGTTACAGTTAATAAAATGTTTGAGAGGGGACCCATAACCTGTTGTTAGTGACCTAACTGTTTGAGTGTTGGTATGTACTACACAATAATGACATGTGGAAAATGCACACCCGTAAGACCCTTTAGTAGAGAGCCAAGTGGTGGTATCCCTATTGGTAGTGAAAAGGCTAGGGGACAGCAAATTACCCAGTGTAGGGGCACGTCTGCTGGCAAAACTAACGTGAGGTACACGGTAGTGATATGTCCGGATTTGTATTCCAGGGCATTGAGAGGGTCTTTTTACCCAAGAGAGGTGGTGACCTACTATCAATCATCCGAAAAAGGATATTCCGTCTTGGAACTAGAGTCCCTAAAGGTCTGAATGCAAGGTGGGACTTGGCTCTAGTGACAGCATAATTGCATTATAGTGTATTTGTTTGCTCATATGTGGTTTCTTTTAGATAAGAATTCATCATATTTTTCCACACGTTGTTCCTACACTTGTTTTTAATTTTATGCTGTATGGTTTTAAATACAAACTTATGCATATACAGGTGGTGACTGCCGTGTGTAGGGAGGCTGATTTTTGCTTTGACTCCTCCTCTAGTAGGAGTGGTCTGTGCCCCACCCCGGTTGGTCATCATCTACTTAAAAACAGTTGAGAGCATTTGTGATTTTTAGCTATGATTAAGGGCATCAACTTGGCCCGAAACATGTCAGCTGTGTCATCACTGATATGAGGATACGTCCTGATTAAAGAATTTGAGCTTTTTTCAAGAGACACTGTTGCGGACTCCATCTTTATCGTTTAGAACACTAAGACAAGAAGTTCCCTAAAGAACCGCACCACTCAACCAATATGTCCAAAAATATAAATCATCTTTATTAAGCACAAAACAAGCCAATGTAAAAACACTTAAAACCATTAACAGAGGGGCACTCTGTAATATCAGTCATATAATATACAATGTTAACATGTAAATACACAATGTCTTGCAAAGATAAACATGTAATCAGAATAAAATAACCAAGAAAAAAATCAGACTTTATCTCGCACAAAATATCTACAGCCAACAACAGAGCTGCTCAACTCTTCCACACAGTGGAATCACTCTGCAATCCTTCCTGCCTAAAAGCCCCAACCACATTCTCCAGGGAAAGGTGTGAAGAATTCTCTGCCTTCTTCACAAACAAGGTGTCTGCCATCCGTGCCAGCATTACACCAACAACATCAATTGACCACTGGACTTTGCATCTGCCTACTACCGTACCACCATGGCAAGTCTTTGACACTCGGGGCCATATGCAATTCACTTTTTCACCTGAGTTTTCTCCTAGGTGATATTTTTAAACTTGTCAATAAAATGCATTTTTTTTTATCAATCATTTTTTTATTGAAATAAGAAAAGACAAATACAGTAGCGAATTATATAAAAAATATGGAAATATTAGAATAGCAAGCAGGATGAATACAGTTATCTTCACAATGAACGCAAGTTATACAGGGGAAAGTTTCTCAAGCCATAGTGACATAGTTCACCCTGTAGATCCAATAGGCTCGCTAATCCATGTATAATGACGAACATAAAACAAGATGTATAATATGGCAGGACTTCCATATTAGGAATAAAATGCATTTTAAGCCACCAGAAAACAAGAAAATACACAAAATAATTTTGTTAGTACTATTTCACCTACTTTCGGGTACTTTTTTTTTTGGGTTAAAAAATGCTGAAAATTATTTTAAATTGAGGATGAAAAATTATCTCCTGGGGGAAAATCCAGGTGAAAAAAAGAATTGCATATGGCCCTCTGAGTGAAGAAGATTTTGGAATTATCATTCAAAGTCTCCGCCCCACTACCTGCGAACTGGATCCTGGCCAAACTGGATCCTTAATGCAGTGCCCAGAGCTGATCAGGCCAGCACTTCACAAAATCACTCAGTGCTCCTTGCAAAGTAGACTTTTCCCAGAAGAACTAAAGAAAGCAATCATAAAAACCCCTCTTGAAGAAACCATCACTAGATCCTGATTCTGTAACCAACTACAGACCTGTGGCGAACTTACCATTCCTATCAAAAGTTTTCGAGAAAGCAGTCGCCAACCAGCTAGAAGCCAGGCTTACAGATAACATTTTTGATACTTTTCAGTCAGGATTCAGGAAAAGGCACAGCACTGAAACGGCATTAGTCTGAGTAATGAATGATCTACTTACTGCAAGGGACAAGGATGATTGCTCAATTCTGATTCTTCTTGACTTGTCTGCAGCATTTGATACTGTGGATCATGAAATACTAATCCAGCAACTGAAGAATTACTTTGGCCTAAGGGGTACTGTTCTTAGCTGGTTTCAGACCTTCCTATCTGGCAGGACACAGCAAGTATGTCTGGGCACACACTACTCTAATCCAGTGCCACTTGCCTATGGAGTTCCACAGGGTTCTGTACTATCACCATTACTCTTTGCAATCTACATGCTCCCACTGGGCAAAATAATCCAGAACTATAGCCTAGGACACCGTTGTTATGCAGATGACACACAACTGTATCTGTCCTTCAAGCCTGGCACCCAAGACCCATCAGCATCCATAAATGCGTGTCTAGTGGATTTACAAAATTGGATGAACACAAGCTGGCTGAGGCTGAACTCTGACAAAACAGAGGTGTTGGTGGTAGGTGGTCCACACATGATGGATAAAGTTCAAAACGCTCATCACCTCAAACTAGCAATTGGGGGAGATACTGTACAGTATAAAGACTCTGTGCGAAACCTCGGGGTGATCCTGGATGGAAATCTAAAACTCAGACAGCAGGTATCAGCTGTCGTCAAGTCTTCCTTCTTCCATCTAAGAAATATAGCGAAAATCAAACACCTTATCGCAGCTGAAGACCTACCTGCCCTGGTTCATGCATTTGTATCCTCCCGCCTAGACTACTACAACGCACTGTTCATCGGATCTACAGATAAGGTTCTGCGCCCCTTACAGCTAGTACAGAATGCTGCAGCCAGACTCCTAGCCAATGCCCCCCGCAGCTCACACATCACCCCAGTACTGCAAACTCTTCACTGGTTGCCAGTAAAATGGAGAATCAATTTTAAGATCTGCCTGCTGACATTCAAGGCTCTACACCACATGGGACCCAAATACATAGCGGATCTATTGGAACTTTATGCCCCTCCACGCACCCTCCGCTCTGCCAACAAGATGAAGCTGATTATTCCCAGGATATACCTAACATTTGGTACTCGGGCCTTTTCCTACGCAGCCCCTACTCTATAAAACTCACTTCCCCAATCAGTACGAGAGGCTCCTTCTCTGGACAGCTTTAAAAAAAGGCTAAAAACTCACCTCTTTTCCCGAGCCTTTGAGACTGCATAATGCAGGGTCACAGCACTTTGAGTCCCCAGGGAGAAAAACGCTATATAAATATTATTGTTATTGTTATAAATATGAGCTCATAAATGGAAAAATACAATGAGAATAAAGTTCCCCCGGGTAAAAAACCAACTATATGTGCATAAGTAAAAAATAGTGCACAGAATAAACAGAGGATGGATAAATGTAAAAAAGCCCTCCACAGTAAAAACAATAGACAATAGGCAAAGATCGCTGTGCTGGATAAAGTGCATAGAACAAAGGGTGTTAAGAGGACGAGAAAAGAAGCTGGAGCTTACCAGGGGGTACAGCAACAAGGCATAGGACCGGTGTGCCCCACACTAGCCGTCGCGACGAAGACGAAGCTGCGCATTGCAGACAGCGAATCGCGACGGCTTGTGTGGGGCACACCGGTCCTATGCCTTGTTGCTGTACCCCCTGGTAAGCTCCAGCGATCTTTGCCTATTGTCTATTGTTTTCACTGTGGATGGCTTTTTTACATTTATCCATCCTCTGATGTTTATTGTGTGCACTATTTTTTACTTATGCACATATAGTTGGTGTTTTACCCGGGGGGACTTTATTCTCATATACTGTATATGTTATTCTGATTACATGTTCATCTTTGCAAGGCATTGTGTATTTACGTGTGAACATTGTATATTATATGACTGATATTACAGAGTGCCCCTCTGTTTATGGTTTTAAGTGTTTTTACATTGGCTTGTTTTGTGCTTAATAAAGATGATTTATATTTTTGGATATATTGGTTGAGTGGTGCGGTTCTTTAGGGAACTTCTTGTCCTTATTAGTGTTCAGCCTGGAGCTAAACTTCGGCACTGGACACAGAGGCCCTTATTGAATTCATTTTTTCCTCAAAGTTATCTCCTAGGAAATCATTTTTCATTTCCTCTTAAAATAACTGTGCAGCACTTTGTAATTGAAAAAGTACTAAAAAGAAGGTGAAAAAGTACTCTTAAAGAAAACCTGAACTGAAAATTAAAAGTCAAAATAACCATACACAAGTCATACTTTGCTTCCATGTAGTCTACTCCTCAGCGTCTTTCTCCTGTCCCGCGTCCTGTTTGTTCACTGTGATCAAGGGAATTCTCCGTCCTCCATTTTGAAAATGGGCATTACCCATAACCGCTTTCTGGTCAGCACACTGTTAAACTGTAACATCGCCCACTTGAGCCATAGGGAAACATGGACATTACCTGGTACATCAGTTGTCCTCTCAGCTATAACTGACAGCAACTGATATTTTACTGACAGCAACTGATATATTTCAGATCTGACAAAATATTGTCAGAACTGGAAGGGATTATTTTCAAAAGAAAAATGGTGAGCTGCTGAGAGGTACTGATGGCAAGGTATCTATGTAATGTTCATTTGAAGTTACCTCATGTGTTTATTTTAAATATTTTTACTCAGTACAGGTTCTCTCTCAGAGATATATCTCAGAGATATATGTGGATGCATGCATGGGCTTTGCATATGAACTAAATGGAATAGCAGTGGAATAATATGGAAAAACACTGGTCTTTGAAAATGATTTCAGAAAATGACTTTTGAGAATGATCTCTAAAAATGCTCTAAAAATGCTTTAAAAATGCTCTAAAAATGATCAAAAAATGCTCTAAAAACGATCAAAAAATGATCAAAAAATGGTCTAAAAATGGTCTCTAAGAATGATTACTAAATGTCTCGGTAAGATGCAGTAATGATTAAAGACTTTGCATCTAGTTCCCTCTATGATGGAAAGCGCTAAAAAGGTAAAGTCTTCGACTCCTCCCCTGGGCGTAGGCCGTTCAGTAAGGAGAGAGAAAAAAATGTATGACGCCCCCTCTGTCACATCCACAGCAGATGCACTGAGGAAGCCCACGTGACGACTAGTGGGCGTAACGCGTATGCGAAGCGTGGTTACATGCCGCCGGAGGAGAGCGTGTGACGCAATGTATCCCTATACCAGCACATAGACCTAGCAAGTCTGGCCGGTCAGAGAAGACTGCCCCTCAGCTCTCGGGTTTTCAGCAAGTGATGAAGCCCACAAGTGCAGAGATGAACACATAAGAGACGAGACGTGATACGAGGTGGTGAGTGCTGCTGTGCAGCGTTGGATTAAGCACTATAAAAGGACTATATTTGACCCGGAAAGTTCGAGAGGGCTCTAGTAGCGTTATGGGAACGCAGCTTGCCATAGACGAAGGTGCATTATAGTCCATGGTCATTAACATTTCGAGTGAAAATTCTGAGCACTATATGGAACTGTGATGCGGAAGCTAATCTGATTAGACCCCAAACAGAACTCCATTGATAAATGTGACGTCCTAAGGAAAACCATCTAGAATTGTTAACTGCTATTCCAACTGAGCATTGTCAGATTCTGCAGACTTGGCCATACAATTGCATGTGCGTGTGTTGGTATGAATGGGGAGTGCTCCAATCCAATATAGGAATTGTTTTTAGGGGGGTGGGGGTTGTTTATTTGCAGGGTTTTTGTATATTGACTCAATAAATTATGAAGCATTGTGAGAAATTGGTTCCCTTTTTAGCAAAGTTTGGTTAGTTGATGGTGTAGTGAACGATTTTTCTTCTTGCTCGAATGATTTTTCACTAGAAATTAGATTGTTAGTGGCCACCTTGAGAAAAGTTTGGAATGGGAGTATCAGCTAGTGATTGGGATGAAATTCACTCCTGGGTTAAAGTTCCTCTTTGAGTCAGACATCTGATCTGCATGCTTGTTTATTGCCTATGGAACACAAATAGAGATACTTACCTAGGAAGAGTGAAGCATGTGGATCCTCAGAGGTTTCTTGTGTCCTCCTCCCCCCACAGGTGAGGAAGAAGATTAAAAGGGAAGACAACATAAGGGCAGGAAATGAAAGAGAGACCTTGAAATGAAGTTAAATGCTTCACGATTATCAAAATAACACGACGGAAGAATGTCTCGGCATCGCCAAATAACGGGCTTTCTCTGCTTCCCTTTTCAGCTGACTTTGATATTGTCTTCAAAGTCTGTATTCTTAGCAACCTCGTTCTTTGCTCATCCTTGTTCTGCACTTTATGCTTTTTTTTTTAAGACAACCTTTTGTGTTTCTTTTTATTTCATCAAGTGTGCTGACTCCAAGCGAGAGATGCTTTTCACTTCCCTTACATCTTGAAAAAACGCACTGCCAAAGTAGATCATGGGCTGTGGATAATACTTCTGATGAGTTCGCTCAAGGGAGACCTCCTGTGTTCTCCTGGAAGATCTGTGAGCCTTGTTTAATACCTTTTACTTGACTGGTAAATACAGTATAATCTCTTTATAGTAAACTCCAAGGGACCAGGGAAAGTGGTTTACTATATCAGAATTTGTCTTAGAAATGTCCCATTATGCCCTGATACATTCTCTGCTGCAAAGGAGCAACTCTGTCCTCCCAGTGGAGGTACAGTACAAGCACTTGCACATTTGGTGGACTACAAGGTTAAATATACCCAGGGCCGGCCCTAGACTTTTTGCCGCCTAAGGCAAATTTATAAAAAAAAATTCCGGGAGCAGCACATCATAACAGTAAAACTCAACTTTTAATAGACTTCCTTAAAAGGTACTTCCATGCAGCAATAAAATTGTAGATACAGACAAAGAGATACTTATCAAGCACATGCAGTCAGATAGAGGTGCGGAGGATGAGTCGACGGCCGTTTCGCCCCCAAATCAGGGCTTTCTCGAGACCGAACAGTCCCGAACAGGCAATGTTATTAGGCATGAAGTCACCTGCAACCAGCCTGAAGAGAACAGCCAACCATAAGTTTCACACGGACATATTACGCATGCACCACTCACTGTTTATTATGTTAATATATCCAGAGTCAGTGTCACGTAGGGGCCATAAAAACATGTTTACTAGAACAGAAGTTCTATTATATCTGACTTTACTCTACCAGGGGTTACTCCCCTAGACGTATAATGGAGATTGGCCGGGATCTGGAAAGGTAGTTATACCTGAATGTTTACTATAACCGGGTTTATTATAATGAGATTATACTGTAGCAGTGATTCTGCAAACCTGTGCATAAACTGCCTGCTGGTAACTAGTGAGGGTGTGTGTCCCTCGTCTGGGCTACGTCAGACCATAGTGAGAACTGGTAAAAGTGACAGTTTATTGCACCACAGCTCAGGGGCATAATTATAAATCATGGGGGGCCCCAGAAAAACTTGGATGGGGCCCTCCAATGTTCACACCCTTTCCCTTGCCAACCCCTGGTGACTCTCACGGCCTTGGGAGCCATCTTGCAAAGGTCATAAAACAAGTGTGGAGATTGTAATCTTCACACCCACAGCAAACGTAGCTAAAAAACACCTGATCTGAAGGAAGGACCCCTTTAAGAGGGAGTAAAGTAGTAGTTGGGGCCTCCTTACAGTGCTGGGCCTGCTTGTGGTCGCAGGAGCTGCTCCTGTGTAGTTATGCCGCTGATCCAGCTTATAGAATACAGCACTGTAAGATGTAAAAAAAAAACAATTAAATGTAAACTATAAAACACATTTTATCACTTGAAATTTAATTTACAAAATCTATGTATGTAAATATTATCCCCTTAGGGGTCATCAGGATGCCACTGGCCAATACCAAGCAAGGTGTGCTTCTAGATTGCAGATGGCATCCACGTACCTAAACAGCGCTTTTCTCACTCTTTGATACGTCAACAACAATAAACAAAACTAAAGAGTATGGGGGGTGGACACATACCGGCCAGACTTTTTAATAGAGTGGGGGAAATGGATACATCATACAGATACTGGTCAAACTTACTAAATTGGGGGAGGCAGGGCAGGACTGGGGGTCCGGGGGGAGGGGGGGGGGGCACCACTGTTTATAGTTAACCACTTCATCACTGGGGGGCTTTTTACATTCACCTTTCAGCCCTCCTCCCATTCATTCGCCAATAACTTTATCACTACTTATCACAACTAAATGATCTATATATTGTTTTTTTTCACCACCCAAAAAATTGCTGGATGGAAAAAAAGTATTATTTTTCAGTTTTTAGCCACTATAGTTTTAAAATAATACATGCTACCATGGATAAAAGCCACACATTTTATTTTTCACCGGTTATTAGATTGTTTAAAATTCGTCCCTTGTACAATGTATGGCAACAATATTTTATTTGGAAATAAAGGTGTATTTTTTTCAGTTTTGCGTCCATCACTAATTACAAGCTCTTATTTGCAAAAAATAACAGGAATATACTTTCATCACATACATACAAAAAAAGTTGAGTCCCTACGGTAACTATTTATGTATTTTTTAAATGTCATTTTTTATATATATACACATATATACAAATATATTATTTTGTTAACGATGTGAGAGTGGAGGAAGTAAGGGGTTAATTTTCATGGGAATTTATGTATTGTTATTTAATGTAATGTATGTAGAGTGTAGTTTTACTATTTGGCCACTAGATGCCCCCCCCCCCCCTTATTTCTAATCTTTACTGTATTCGGCATACACACATTACAGGAAGTAACGTATGTATGCTTTACTTTAACTTTTGACAATGACCACTGTCATCTCACTGATGCTGGTGATCATTGATCACAGGCACTTAGATCGGTGAATGGAAATTCTCATTCACTAATGTGTCTATTACGGATGGCAACGAGAACCCGTGCAGGAGCGTGGTAAACCGCGATGCGGCAAGAAACATAGATCTACGCCCCTGGAAAAGGAACAGTCCTCCCGTGGGGTGTAGATATACTGCCTGAAAATAAATAACTTAAGTCACTTCCCCTGTGTCTAGCGTGGAGAGGGTTAACCTATGATAAAGTATGTAAGGCAGAGAAGTTATTAAGTAATGAACCCCTTTTAGAGCTTTAAATGCCTTGCTTATGTAGCCTTGCCAACACAGAAACACAATTTTTCACCTTTCCAGTGTGTAGCATAAGTAGGAATGCAGGGAAGCTGCTGCCCCGGTTATATTAATGCAGTCTTGTCAGAAAGTCTGGTGGGAGGTGAACATACTCTGTAATTTTCTAAAGTTTATGCCAGATCTATTCACGTCACGCCGTATCCCTGTGCTGCACTGAAGACCTTGCAGCACAGCCGTTTTAACTCTTTGGCTGCTATACAATTTGAAAGTCACTTTTTTACACTTTAAAAATGGCTGATATACTGATTAGCAATGGCTGTTCTGGTTCAGCAGTTTACTGTGTTTCCTAAAATGGAAAGGGGATTGAAAGGGGAGTATAGTGAGAGACTCCATGGGGTGGCACGCTCAACCCCCTCACTGTTTCTCATTAAAGGACGACTGAAGTGAGAGGGATATAGAGGTTGCCATATTTATTTTTGTTTAAACAATGCACATTGCCTGGCTGTCCTGCTGATCCTCTGCCTCTGAACAAGCATGCAGATCAGATGTTTAACTTAAAGAGGAACTTAAACCAAGGACTGAACTTCATTCCAGTCAGTAGCTGATACCCCCTTTCCCATGAGAATCTTGACCTTTTCTTCAAAAGATCATCAGAGGAGCTCTGTATGGCTGATATTGTGGTGAAACCCCTCCCACAGTATGATGTCATGACCATGGTCCTGACAGTTTTGTTGTCTGTGAACATCATTGCATTGTAAGAAATAACTGCTGTCTTCCTACTGCCAAGCAAGCAATATCTCCCTCTGTGCATAGAACTCTCAGTAACGAACATTCCGTACAGATCACCTGGCAGGACTAAAGATGTCACCACCAGTGATACATTTGAGAATGTAAATCAGGGATAGGAAACATTTTATAAATTCATTTTAAACAGTTCCTCTTTAAAATTAATTAGTGGCAGCCCACAGGCTCGTGTTCGGAGAGCCTGCAAAAAGATCACATACTCAACAGAAACAACCAACCTTCCTTGCAGCACTGAACCTTCCGGCCAGAACTACATTAGAACAATGGGTGATGTGGCAAACGCCATATCAATCCACCAGCATGGGTCATTGGCGTATTGATTTGCGACCAGCTGCATCACCCCGTTCTTCTTGTAGTTACTGCCAGGAGTTGCGAGAGGATTGGTTCTGTGCTTCTGCGAGGGACGCAGAGGCCTGCTGCTAATCAATATGGTGTCCTTTTTTTTGCAAGAGCCACTGTAGCTTAGGGAAATCAGCAAAAGTTGTGTTTCAGTTTTCCAAATTTCGCCCCTCAGCAGCCCTCGGGTTAAAACATTTGGATAATCCAATCCTCATGCCCTCCACCGATGCTCGCTGGAACCCTCTTCTTCTTTGCAGCTGGGCTTCTATTTGCATATGAGCTTGCCCGTACCGTGCAAACACAAGTACGGCCTACGTCTCTGCACTAGCACGGAGCCACTTGTGCAGGGAGAAAAAAAGTTGTGCACAAGTGGCTTTGTGCTGCTGTGCACCGGTCCTTCCGCCTGTGCAGTGCAGCTGAACTCCTGCCAGTCCAGCAACAAGGCCGTGTGAACATATTCAACAAGCCCTTGTGGAATATGTAGCAAAGTTTTGGTGGATCTTGTTGAGACCAAGAACGCCTAAACAAGAAATGGGGAGAGACCAGGAGCCCAATGGTGCAGTATCATTAGGTATAGGATGAAATGAAAATATATGTGTGTGTGTGTATGTATGTATGTATATATATATATATATATACACACACACACACACACACACACCATACTACCACCATATAAGTCTACAGGGAATTGACTGTTCCCGCTCGGTGCTCCAGGTCCTGCTGGATACTGGACAATCACTCTCCTGTAGTTCAATACACCTTCCAGAGAAACTACAAAGCTATTACCTCCAAAGGAGATTGAACTGATTTTTAAGTGTGATGGAGGCACCCGAAATGTGTTGTATATTGGTGTTAAAAAATTATATATAAAAGGCAGGTAAAGGTATACCTCTCCGGAAGCGCCTCTAGGCCTATACCCCCGATGCTGCTAAGGCAAATTGTATTGACCTGAGGAAGCGGGCCATGACCTGTGAAACACGTTGTCAGATTGATTTTTGAATAAATCATTTTTCCAGTTGATCTGGTGTCTGTATCTTCTGGAGTGGCAAGCGACTACCCCATATATATACCGGTGTGTATATATATATATATATATATATATATATATATATATATATATTTTTTAACACCAATATACAACACATTTTGGGCAACTTGTGGAATAGGTTCAGAGGATCCCTGCACTGAAATGGTGGAGTTGAGAAAGATGAGGGAAGCCTCTGGCCTCCCACTATTGAGGTAAGTATTTGATTTTAACCTTCCTCTCCTGCCCCTTTCTATTATATTCTCCAGCATCAAAGTGGTCAATGGGCCCCTTATAACTTTGCCATCAGGCTGACCGCCAGTTTATAGATGCTGCAATCGGCACCATAAAGCCCAGAAATAACGAAAATGGTGATCAGTGGTGGCCACACCAAAAAGTGGGTATCGTTTCAGCTAATCTCCATCTCTATAAATATAGGAAAAACAAAAACCATGCTGTTATTTTGAAGAAATAACAGGCAGCTCTGACATTTTTAATATTGAATGTGGAATTTTCCTTTACTAAAGATGGTAAAATGTAGAGAAAGTTAAGATGGTAAAATGTAGGGAGAGTTAGGCCACGTCTGCAGAGAGAAGCCGTCTGAATCTTGATTTTGCATAATTGGCTGTAGTTATCTTGTAAACTGTCATCCATCTGTCTGTTGACGTTCGTAGCGTCATTCTTTTGTGCTCATCACACTCTCGTCTCTGCAACCTGAGTTACAAATCCATCAAAACATCAGAGGCTGCAAAAGATGCTAAATTGTCAGGTGCTAATAAAGCTTTCTCTGTCAGTGTCACAATCCTCATGTGGCCAATGCTATAAATATGTATTCACAGGAATATTTCTAACAAAATACAGAGAATATAAGAAACCAACCATCTCTGTGCTGTGATTCTTATACGGTTTAAAGAGATAAACGTAACATATGGGTAATTATATTGTTTCTCTATACATTGAATAGACACAATATAAAATTCACCTACCTAATATTGTGTAGATCTCTCGGGTCCCGCTAAAACAGCTCCGACCCATTGAGAATATGAACTCAATTTGTGCCGCCAAAACAGCTCGACCCATTGAGAATATGGACTCAATTTGTGCCGCCAAAACAGCTCCGACCCACTGAGATACAGTATGTTGTAGGTGTCCCATTGCAGATGATGCCTCTGGTTACATTCCACAAGCCTTCGAAAAGCGGCTTGGCACAGGTTTCAACGAACAACTGTGGTGAACAGAGGTAGCTTAGAATGGCGCATGTTAGAAAGGTTTGTGTCCCAAAGAGGAATGCGATTATTTTTATTTGGCTTCAAGTACACTTTAAGTCCTGTAAATTGCAAGGTCCCCATGGATTTCTTCCACCAACTTGATCAGAATCAGAATTCCTTTATTTCGCCAAGCACGGGTGGGCCGTGCCCGGAATTGGATTTGGCACATTGATAGGCACAGAAAGAGTCAAAACAACAGACAGGAGTAGTACAACAGAGCAAGAGTAGTACAATCAGATCAGATCAGACAGATCTGAGGAATATTGATGCTAAAGAAGACATTTTTCTTCAAACCATTCCACCTTTGTCCATTGCTCTATGGCCCAACTCTGACACTCATATCACCACTGGCCCTTTCGATGGTGGACAATGGTCAGCATTGGCACTGGTCAGCATTGACTGCTCAACTACACAGTGCACTTTAGAGCATTGCTTGTTTTTGACATGTCTGTCTCATGGCCATAATTGTTTTTCAGAAATGTGTGCTACAGCTAGCAATCAGGCCCTACACCCATCAGTGATCCATAGGCACCTATGACCCTGTGACTAGTTTACTGTTTGTCCATCTTTAATCACTTTTACTCTTCACTGCATACCAGGATCACAAGACTTGTCATTTTGGTGATGCTCTGACCTAATCATTTAGTCATCTCAATTTGGCATTTGTCAAAGCCGCTCAGATTCTTAATATTTTCCTGCTTTCAACATAGTACCTTCAAGAAATGAGTGTTCGCTTATCCACCCCACCCCATGTCAGGCGCCATTGTCTTGTTAATTCACCTATCGTTGGTTTTCATGTGGCTGATTTTAATATATACACATTATTTTGCACAAAAAATGTTAATCATTGTACTATTGAATGGATCAGAAACAAGTAGGTAATCCTTCTGTTGGCTGCGGTGATCACGTTTCTGCATCAGGGAGGAATGTACAGAGAGCAGCGCTGAGAAAACCGGAGCAATGATGGAGTCAGTTCTCAGAGCCACCAAACTGTCCAAATTAACCCTCTTCACTCTACTATGTTTTACCTAACAGCTGCCTCTGTACAATGTACAATATACTAATACTGTTACTCTCACTACTTCCTGATTAGCAGGAAGTAGTGAGAGTATAGGCGGTTCAGACAGAAGAGACCAGCGGCAAGTGATCGGCGCTTGGATCGGGGAGGTGAGTTATTTTACAAGTCTCCCGCCGTGCTTAATCGGCAGTGGCACCCTACATGTGGCTGAATCCCAATGTGGCTGCGGCTACCCCCTCTATCACTGCGTCACCCCCTCACAGCGCCCCGGGTGGACACCCGCCTGGCCCACCCCTAGAAACGGGGCTGTATATATCCATCTTAGCCTCTGTAGTACTCTTCTTTTTTTTACCCTCTATTTTTCCAAGGATCTAGGAGGATATCACCAAAGAATCTAGTCTTCTCAATATGTGACCAAAGTATTTGAATTTATTAGTAGTATCAGCCCTTCTAGTGAACACTCTGGCCTTATTTATTTAAGTATTGACTGGTTTGATCTTCTGGCAGTCCAGACAACTCTTTATAGCTTTTCCACACCCACAGTTCAAAAGCATCAATTTTTCTATGCATGACCTTATTTATAGTCCAACTTTCATAGCTGTATGTTACTACTGGGAACACCATAGCTTTAACTATCCTGATCTTTGATGGTACAGTGACATCTCTATCCTTCAGTATTGTAATGAATAGTGGAGAAAGCAGGAAAGCGGCAGGGCGGCTATCTCCGCGTCCCAGCCGGCGGCCTCTGCCGCGCAGCAGCATGTCACTGGTTCGCCTGGTCCTTCTAGTGCACACAGATGGAGAGCTACGCGCGCGCGCACCAGGCGACAGGACCTTTATGCTAGCAGAAGGAGAATCAGCTGATCATACCGATCAGCTGATCCCAGCTAGGCTCCGGATTGGCTGAGTGGCTGGGGCGGCGCTGCGGAGCGCTGTAGGTATATATAGGACTTGCCTGTTAGTTGCAAGTTGTCTGCCGTTGCGAATGCTTACGTGTGAGCGCCCAGACCTCAGTCAGATCTTACAGTGTGTTAGAACCAGCCGGAGCTGGGAATTCACACTTAGCCAGATTCTGTTGATAGCCTCTATTGTATTGTTTATGTACTAGACTAGTTCCCAGGTGTTGAGACCAAGGACCTCACACCTAAGACTAGGATATTGCTATATTGTTACTGTCATCTACTAGACTAGTTCCCAGGTGTTGAGACCAAGGACCTCACACCTAAGACTAGGATATTGCTGTATTGCTACTGTCATCTACTAGACTAGTTCCCAGGTGTTGAGACCAAGGACCTCACACCTAAGACTAGGATTGTGTTATACTGTTACCCGTTATGATCTCTGTCTTTCCTGACCATTCTCCTGCTTACTGATTCGGTACCTTTGCCTATCTGTCTACCTGTTGCCGACTTAGCCTATACCCGGATACCGAATCAGTTTTCTGTCTTTGTACCTTGCCTGTCCGTGTGTTGCCGACCTGGCCTGTCTGACCCTTCTGGTTGTCACTCACTCCTTGGGTGATCCGCCTTAGTGTACTACTGGTGACACCTAACTCCCTAGGTGTCCATTAGCTGCAAGGGCCACCTGCTCCTCAGGTGGACCATCTTGCATTTCAGTCAGTGGTCTCTACCCCTTAGGAGTCCACTGGCTGCAGTACAGTCTGATTCCCAGTCCATCAGGGAATCCGTGGCTGCAGTACAGTCTGATTCCCAAACCATCAGGGAATCCTTGGCTGCAGTACAGTCTGCATCTCCTCTTCTTAAGGAGGTCAGCTTCAAACACAGTCAGTGGCCACCTGCCCCTCAGGGGTCCACTGGCTGCAGTGCAGTCCAATTCCCTGCTCTTCAGGGAATCCTTGGCTGCAGTAGTGTCTGTATCTCCCGCTCCTTGGGAGATAACATTTCTTTACTGTTGCACCAAACACTCTACCACACTAAGTGTCCTGTGTCAAGATATACTAGTATTATTGGTGATTCTGCAGATCACTACATAATCAGGTATAGCATCTGTATTCTTGGTGATACTGCAGATCACCAATAATCAGAGAAATCTGTGTTGCTGACACCAATTGTTACAAGTATCTTGTTAAAACTTGCCATAGTTTTGCTTACAAGCAACAAGCATCTCTTAATCTCATGACTGCAGTCACCATCGGCAGAGATCTTCAATCCCAGGAAGATGACATTTGTTACAACTTCTACTTTTTCCTCATCTCTTTGCTGATGGTTCATTGGAGCTGATGACATGACTTTAGTTTTCTTGATGTTAAACAGTAGAACAGCTTTAGCATTTTCTTGTTTTGCATTCATAACTTAAATTCTTCCGCAGTTTCAGCCACCAGAGAGGCATCATCGGCATATCTCAAATTGTTAATATTCCTCCCAGATATTTTCATTCTAGCATGGGGCTCACCCAAACCAGCTTTCCGGATTACATATTTGGTAAACAAGTTAAATAAATGAGACAATATGCAACCTTGTTACACTCCTTTACCATTTGTGAACTAGTCAGTTATTCCAATTAGTGTATGTCAAATGGTAGGTCTGGCCACTTCACTTGTTTTCAAAACATTTTATTGTGATATCAACACAGATGAATGTGAATTTAATCACCGTTGGCATTATATATTGGTACATCTCTCAAGACCACATTTTTCAAACAATAACTCTTAAGGTGGCCACACACCATACAATTTTTTAATATATCTGTTCAATTTAAGAATTGCAATCAATTTTTGTGACTGATTGTAACATTTCAAAAATCTGAACTATGTACCACACACCTATGTTCAATTTTTCCCCAATTATGATAAAAATGATTGGAAACTCTGAGAAAATTACTAGGGTGTGTATATTAATAAATTGACAATCTAACACACACCATACAAACTTTAGAAAGAGTGAAGAAAAATATCTGGCATTCCAGATCGATAAAAATCGAAGAAAACAGGAAATCCGATTGGATTTTTCAGTCGAATGAAAAAAAAAAAGCTTTCGATTTTTTTCGGGAGATCCGATCGTTTTTATCGAATTGCCGTAAAATCGGATCATTTTATTGTATCATGTGTGGCCACCTTTAGGCCTAGTTCACATTATAAATCACTAGCGCAATTGCAAGCGCTAAGCTCTTTTCAAAGTGATTTCCCCTTAACTTTCAGAGAGATTTGCGCTTTTAAGCGCTCTTCTAAGCGGTTTTGTCCGTCTATCCTTTTTTCCTTCCTGAAGACACTCAGGAAGTGAACTCTTTGACCTGGAACTGAATAAATATAATGGGCCTGATTCACAAAGTTTTTTTGTTAAATTATCTCACCTTACTTATTAACTCACAATGTATCTCTCCTTAAGTGACTTAACTCATGATTTACCTCTCCTTATCTAACTTAAATCAAGGTTTAGCTCTCCTTATTTGACATAACTCATGGTTTAGCTCTCCTTATTTGATATAACTCATGGTTTAGCTCTCCTTTTTTGACATAACTCATGGTTTAGCTCTCCTTATTTGACATAACTCATGGTTTAGCTCTCCTTATCTAACTTAAATCATGGTTTAGCTCTCCTTATTTGATTTAACTCATGGTTTAGCTCTCCCTATTTGATTTAACTCATGGTTTAGCTCTCCTTGTTTGACATAACTCATGGTTTTACTCTCCTTATATAATTTAAATCATGGTTTAGCTCTCCTTATTTGATATAACTCATGGTTTAGCGCTCCTTATTTGACATAACTCATGGTTTAGCTCTCCTTATCTAACTTAAATCATGGTTTAGCTCTCCTTATTTGATATAACTCATGGTTTAGTTCTCCTTATTTGATATAACTCACGGTTTAGCTCTCCTTATTTGATATAACTCATGGTTTAGCTCTCCTAATTTGATATAACTCACGGTTTAGCTCTCCTTATTTGATATAACTCATGGTTTAGCTCTCCTTATTTGATATAACTCAAGGGTTAGCTCTCCTTATCTATTTATCTCTTTAATTATCTCTCCTTATTTGTTTACAGTATCTCATGCATTAGCACTCCTTACAGTTAAGGTGAAAAATAAGTAACCTTTGTGAATCAACCCCAATGTATTTATTTTTCAAAGCGCTTTGCGATTTCCCTATACTTTGTATTGAAGCGCAAATGAACAGAAAATGGTGCAGGAGCCGTGTTTGCGATTGTAAAGAAAGCTCATCGTTCATGCTAGAATACTCACATTGAGAAACATTGCTCAGGCACTTTTAAAAACTTCCAGTGCTTTTAAAAAACGAAAAGCAATCATTGGGCTTGATTCACTAAACCGTGATAGCTCAAATATCACACCTTATCAAAGATATCACACCTTATCAAATTTAACATGCCTTATCAGAGTAGCATAGCGAGCGCTATGAACCTGCAGGGGCTCAGGGCAGGACGAGTGCTATTGCCAATTAGCAGGCTTAAGTCTTGCCCTGAGCCCCTGTGGGTTCATAGCGCTCGCTACGCTACTCTGATAAGGCATGTTAACTTTAATAAGGTGTGATATCTTTGATAAGGTGCGATATTTGAGTTATCACGGTTTAGTGATTCAAGCCCATAGTGTGAACAAGCCCTCAGCACTATGTTTGGACATAAGGTATCCATATAGATTCTTGTATAATAGATAGATGACAAATCATAAATGGGTACCTATGTCAATAGAGGGAAGCCTCTGTATAACCCAGAGGTTTCCCCATCTTCCTCCACCAGGCTGTTTCAGCGCTGGGACCTCCAGAAGACCATTGACAAGCTTGTTGACGGCTCATGCCTGTGCAGTAGCGCCAACCTGATCGGGCTCGGCTTTCTCCGCTGAAGTCTGAGTGGGTCTGTGCTACTGTGCAGGCGCAGTGTAGCTGCACTCGTACAGGAGTACAGACGTGAGCTTCACAGGGCTCCATCAATGGATTGGTGGTCAGCCTGAGGACAGTCCTGGAGGATCCAGAGGCTTCCCTCTATTCAGGTAAGTTCTCAAATAATTCTCACAGGTTTGCTTTAAAGTCAAAATAGCTTGTGCTTACAACATGTATCAATTATCTACCTGACACGCTGTGCTAGGAGGGTAAAATCCAACAAGCATGCCAAGTAAACCCTCTGCTATGTAGAAGATTTTTCTGCATAATTTACTGTGCAAAATGTAGTTATCATTCAAAAACAAGTCCTCCCACTAACCTGTACAACTTAGCTTCCCATGGTGCAGCATGTCCAGATAGGTGAGCCTCTCCAACTGGTCTGGAGGAGGGGTTTTGCGGTGACCTCATCACACTCTGTGCACCTCCACCAGCCTTCAAGGGGCGTGTCTGGGACCAGGCTTAAGACAGTTAGCAGCCTTGCAAAGGGAAGCAGTCTTCTTCTGGCAGACAAGAAAACTGATTTCAATTGGTTCCACAACAACACCTGGACTCAGTTATGCAAAACCCGGGGATAAAATGGTTGTCTTGTCTTCAGAAACACATGACATCCACATTTAAAAGGTAAAATAGCACTGGAGCCTGAAGTTCAAGTTTAAAATCTTTTTTAAAATAACAAATTAAAAGCAGACTGCCAGTATTCATCTCGGGAGAATAGATCAGATACAGTGTCCCACAAACCAGCCTTGTCTCTCCTTGTGGCATTGGGGTGCTGTGCGGGAGTGTGCCGTAAGTATGCAAAACATCTCTTTGATGTGCTGACCTGCTGCTTCCCCACTGCGCTGTTGCGTTTTTAATCAACGGGTAGAAACGTTTATTGAATTTCAAGAACAGAAAATAGATCTGGATATATATTTATAAATATATATACAGTATATGTGTATCAGCCAAGGAAAAATGACTTTGGTTGCTTTTTTTAGAGCATTTAATATTTGAAGCAAATGGCTGGTAATGTGTCTGCGCTTTTGTATAGATAAGAGTTCATTATAATTATTAATTGCTTTCATCATGTCTTACAATAGTTGGTCAAAAATAAGCTGGGAGCTAGTCTACTTTAGGGGACCTACCGCAAATCCCCATAGACACTTTCAGCTGGGCTGTAGAAACGGAACAAATGTCCGCTTTCACCTTGTTTAAACCCCCACAAGCCTTATACCCATGGATAGGTAAGCATATCCTCTAACGAATTGTGAAGTTTTCGGTCAAAAAAAAAGTTGAAATTGGCTGTGTAGGAGCCGCCGAACGGCCTTAATCTTGGTTCCGTCGGCCATCTTCATTCTGCTGTGCAGGTCCTTTCTTCCTCCTCATTGGAGGGTTTGTTAGCTGCTGACAGAAGCTGGCACGCCCCCACCGAACAATCCCTCCAATGAGGAGGAAGAAACGACCTGCAGAGCAGAACCAAGATGGCTGACGGACCCGAAATTGCGGCCGTTCGGCGGCTCCTGTACAGTCAGTTACAACTTTTTTTTTGACCGAAACCCGCAAAATTCGTTAGAGGACATGCTTAGCTACCAGAGGATATAAGGCTTGTGGAGGTTTAAACAAGCAAACGGAAGACATTTGTTCCGTTTTGCAGCCCAGCTGAAATTGTCTATGGGGATTTGCGGTGGGTCCCCTAAAGTAGACTAGCTCCAATAGCGGTACACAAGTATTATACTGCGCTAGGCATACATGAGTCAGTACCAAACAAATTCTGCCAGCAATCAGTTACTAGCCACTCAAGTGCTAGCACTGTATACGGGCAGTGGAAAGGCCTCTGTCACCTCTGATTGTGCCCGCAACTGCATCTTACTGCATGTCAAATGCTGACACGTGGGGGTACAAACCCTCCCATTCGCTGCATGTAACTGCAGCCCAGCTGGCAGGAGGGAGGCTGAGCTACAGCCGCGCATCAGTGGGAAAGAGGCCTACAAGCGCATTGAAACTCAGGCCATGAAACACAAAAAGGTTTCAAAGGACACCTGAAGTGAGAGGGATATGGAGGCTGCAGGGCCGGATTACCGACCAGGCAACAAAAGCAGTCGCTTGGGGCCCCATTCAGAGTCAAAGGGGCCCCATTAGCACATAAACCAGCCCTTGCCGTCCTGTCAGCGGTGGCTGGATGGTATAATGGTTAAAGGGACTCTGAGCAGTGCAGTAACTATGGAAAGATTCATATCATTTTAAAGCTCTCTTTCTCCTCTTTCCAATGATATATAAACAGCTGCTCTATGCCTTTTAGTTTTCGATATTTTCGCGATCGAAATCGCAGCCACAGGACGACTTTTCTCCAAAGTCAGAGGTGGCTGGATGGTATAATGGTTAAAGGGACTCTGAGCAGTGCAGTAACTATGGAAATATGCATATCATTTTAAAGCTCTCTTTCTCCTCTTTCCAATGATATCTAAATGGCTGCTCTATGCCTTTTAGTTTTCGATATTTTCGCGATTGAAATCGCGGCCACAGGACGACTTTTCTCCAAAGTCAGCGGTGGCTGGATGGTATAATGGTTAAAGGGACTCTGAGCAGTGCAGTAACTATGGAAAGATGCATATCATGCCACAGGACGACTTTTCTCCAAAGTTGGCAGCTCGATTCAGCACAATGCAATGAAATATAAGGAACCCAGGGGGATATAATTACAAACATCATGCTGGTAGGTGTGAGGATGTAATGAATTAGTTGTGGGTATGCTTAAAGGCATATCCACAGGCACTGCTTGGAGTCCCTTTAAGGGATCTGCCGCTGACACAGAAGACCAGGGTTCGAATCTCAGCTCTGCCTGTTCAGTAAGCCAGCGGCCTATTCAGTAGGAGACCGTAGGCAAGTCTCTCTAACACTGCTACTGCCTATAGGGCGCGTCCTAGTGGCTGCAGCTCTGGCGCTTTGAGTCCACCAGGAGAAAAGCGCGATATAAATGTTATTTGTCTTGTCAAATGATGCCGTGCACTGCTGATTGTCTTCAGAGCCAGGCTCTCCTCCTAGGTCCCCCTCCTGCTACTGTGCGCTCTGCCGCTGCCCACTCCACCCTCCCTTCCCACAGAGAACCACAGCTGCAGCAAGAATGATAGCAGCAGATGGCAAACGCTCACTCACCTATCCATGATCCAAGCAATAGAGAACCCGTCATCTGAAACCCATCTGTCTCTTCTACAGTGCAGCCGCTCGCTCTGAACGTCCTGATTCTCAAATCAGACATGAAGTAGGAAGTAGTAATAGTAGTAGTAACAGAGCGGCAGCACTCTAGAGGAGACAGATGGGCTCCGGATGACGGGACCTCTATTGCTTGGATCGCAATAGGTGAATGTGATTCATCTGGTGCTGTCATTCTCCCCCACTGCAGCTGCCTTCTCTGCTGGACTATCGTATTCACTGGGATGGAGGCTGCATGGTGGCTGTCTAGTTTGGGAGGAAATTGGTTGTTCGGTGGTGGGAGTGGTTATGTAATTCTGTCTTGGGAACGGCTTCCGGTTTGGCGGTGTCCAGAGCTTTCTGCTATTGCCAGGCTGGAGATGCAGGGGGAAAGTGCTGCTGCTGTGATATCTGGCGCCCTCTTCACAGGGGTGCCCCAGCCCCTGAGTGCAAATGTCCCAGCCATTCATCTCTCACTCTGCATTTTGCCGCTGCTATTCCCTGCATTGTGCACCCACAAAGGAAAGCGTGCTGTTGCCCATAGCAACCAGTAGCTCGGCTGCCCGGTGTGTGCGACATATTGCTGTGCAGCTGCATCTTCTGATTCTATTACGACATGATGGGGGGGCCCAAATCAGTTACTTTGCTTAGGGCCCCATTTAGCCTTAATCCGGCTCTGGGAGGCTGCCATAATTGTTTCATGCAAAGGGGTTCTGTTGTATATTATATGGTTAAGATATTCTCTATGCTTTGTAAAGGCCTGACGAAGGGTTACCAACCCGAAACGGACTAGTGTCGTCGCCTGAACTAAAAAAACTTTTGAAATACTTTTTTCATCAAACAAAGCACACAGTGTCTATGATCTGCTCAGCACATTGATTTTCTATATCTGTACCACGAAATATTTTTATTTCTGTTTACAAAAAACTTTTTTACCTTTTTGAAGAAAAAAATATTTGTTTCAATATAATAAAGTGTGAAACTAAAACTTTGGAAGCAGATTGCTGGTTTGTGGCTTCACTTTATTCAAACCGATTGTCCTATACAGAAATCCTGTATCTTAAAAATCAAACAAGTAGAGGTGTACCGAACGGTTCGCTGGCGAACGGTTCCAGGCGAACATTGGGGGTTCGCGTTCGCCTGCGCCAGGCGAACTTTTCCGGAAGTTCGATTCGCCCCATAATGCACTATGAGGGTCAACTTTGACCCTCTGCATCACAGTCAGCAGGCACATTGTAGCCATTCAGGCTACAGTAAGCCCTGGAGCCCCACCCCCCCCCCTTATATAAGGCAGCCTCTGGCGGCCATTACAGTCACTCGTGTGCCTGCTAGAGAGAGGAAAGGGACAGCTGCTGCAGACTTTTTCTCCTAGGGACAGAGTAGTTAGGTTCTAGGCTGCTTTGCTTGTTCCTGACTGATTAATATTGCTTTTAAAGCACCCAGCAACAGCTCTTTTCAGAGCTCAACCTGTACATTTTTTTTTCTGACACTTTTGTTGCATGCACAGCCTTGCTAATTGATAGTGTGTGTGCCACTGCCAGCAGCCCAGCACATTCAGTGACTGATTGCCTGTGTGTGTGACAGGGAGCTGCACATTGTACTACCCAGTACTGCATATACCCCAGTACCTGTTGTGTTTACTTAACCCACCTCATCACTGCATATACCTAGCTTTGTGTTGAGTGAACCCAGCTCACTGCATCTAACTACCCAGTACCTGTTGTGTTTACTTAACCCACCTCATCATTGCATATACCTAGCGTTGTGTTGAGTGAACCCAGCTCACTGCATCTAAGTCTAACTACCTGTTGTGTTGAGTGAGAACCCACCTCACTGCATCTTAAGTACCTTTACTGTATACTGTTCAGTGAACCCAGCTCACTGCATCTAACTACCCAGTACCTGTTGTGTTTACTTAACCCACATCATCACTGCATATACCTAGCGTGGTGTTGAGTGAACCCAGCTCACTGCATCTAACTACCTGTTGTGTTGAGTGAGAACCCACCTCACTGCATCTTAAGTACCTTTACTGTTGAGTGAACCCAGCTCACTGCATCTAACTACCTGTTGTGTTGAGTGTGAACCCACCTGGCCACCTCACTGCATCTAACTACCTGTTGTGTTGAGTGAGAACCCACCTCACTGCATCTTAAGTACCTTTACTGTTGAGTGAACCCAGCTCACTGCATCTAACTACCCAGTACCTGTTGTGTTTACTTAACCCACCTCATCACTGCATATACCTAGCCTTGTGTTGAGTGAACCCACCTCACTGCATCTTAAGTACCTTTACTGTTGAGTGAACCCAGCTCACTGCATCTAACTACCCAGTACCTGTTGTGTTTACTTAACCCACCTCATCACTGCATATACCTAGCGTTGTGTTGAGTGAACCCAGCTCACTGCATCTAAGTCTAACTACCTGTTGTGTTGAGTGAGAACCCACCTCACTGCATCTTAAGTACCTTTACTGTATACTGTTCAGTGAACCCAGCTCACTGCATCTAACTACCCAGTACCTGTTGTGTTTACTTAACCCACATCATCACTGCATATACCTAGCGTGGTGTTGAGTGAACCCAGCTCACTGCATCTAACTACCTGTTGTGTTGAGTGTGAACCCACCTGGCCACCTCACTGCATCTAACTACTTGTTGTGTTGAGTGAGAACCCACCTCACTGCATCTTAAGTACCTTTACTGTTGAGTGAACCCAGCTCACTGCATCTAACTACCTGTTGTGTTGAGTGTGAACCTACCTGGCCACCTCACTGCATCTAACTACCTGTTGTGTTGAGTGAGAACCCACCTCACTGCATCTTAAGTACCTTTACTGTTGAGTGAACCCAGCTCACTGCATCTAACTACCCAGTACCTGTTGTGTTTACTTAACCCACCTCATCACTGCATATACCTAGCCTTGTGTTGAGTGAACCCACCTCACTGCATCTAATTACCTGTTGTGTTGAGTGTGAACCCACCTGGCCACCTCACTGCATCTAACTACCTGTTGTGTTGAGTGAGAACCCACCTCACTGCATCTTAAGTACCTTTACTGTTGAGTGAACCCAGCTCACTGCATCTAACTACCTGTTGTGTTGAGTGAGAACCCACCTGGCCACCTCACTGCATCTAACTACCTGTTGTGTTGAGTGAGAACCCACCTCACTGCATCTTAAGTACCTTTACTGTTGAGTGAACCCAGCTCACTGCATCTAACTACCCAGTACCTGTTGTGTTTACTTAACCCACCTCATCACTGCATATACCTAGCCTTGTGTTGAGTGAACCCAGCTCACTGCATCTAAGTCTAACTACCTGTTGTGTTGGGTGAGAACCCACCTCACTGCATCTTAAGTACCTTTACTGTATACTGTTCAGTGAACCCAGCTCACTGCATCTAACTACCCAGTACCTGTTGTGTTTACTTAACCCACATCATCACTGCATATACCTAGCGTTGTGTTGAGTGAACCCAGCTCACTGCATCTAACTACCTGTTGTGTTGAGTGAGAACCCACCTCACTGCATCTTAAGTACCTTTACTGTTGAGTGAACCCAGCTCACTGCATCTAACTACCTGTTGTGTTGAGTGTGAACCCACCTGGCCACCTCACTGCATCTAACTACCTGTTGTGTTGAGTGAGAACCCACCTCACTGCATCTTAAGTACCTTTACTGTTGAGTGAACCCAGCTCACTGCATCTAACTACCCAGTACCTGTTGTGTTTACTTAACCCACCTCATCACTGCATATACCTAGCCTTGTGTTGAGTGAACCCAGCTCACTGTATCTAATTACCTGTTGTGTTGAGTGTGAACCTACCTGGCCACCTCACTGCATCTAACTACCTGTTGTGTTGAGTGAGAACCCACCTCACTGCATCTTACGTACCTTTACTGTTGAGTGAACCCAGCTCACTGCATCTAACTACCTGTTGTGTTGACTGTGAACCCACCTGGCCACCTCACTGCATCTAACTACCTGTTGTGTGGAGTGAGAACCCACCTCACTGCATCTTAAGTACCTTTACTTTTGAGTGAACCCAGCTCACTGCATCTAACTACCCAGTACCTGTTGTGTTTACTTAACCCACCTCATCACTGCATATACCTAGCCTTGTGTTGAGTGAACCCACCTCACTGCATCTTAAGTACCTTTACTGTTGAGTGAACCCAGCTCACTGCATCTAACTACCCAGTACCTGTTGTGTTTACTTAACCCACCTCATCACTGCATATACCTAGCGTTGTGTTGAGTGAACCCAGCTCACTGCATCTAAGTCTAACTACCTGTTGTGTTGAGTGAGAACCCACCTCACTGCATCTTAAGTACCTTTACTGTTGAGTGAACTCAGCTCACTGCATCTAACTACCTGTTGTGTTGAGTGTGAACCCACCTTGCCACCTCACTGCATCTAACTACCTGTTGTGTTGAGTGAGAACCCACCTCACTGCATCTTAAGTACCTTTACTGTTGAGTGAACCCAGCTCACTGCATCTAACTACCCAGTACCTGTTGTGTTTACTTAACCCACCTCATCACTGCATATACCTAGCCTTGTGTTGAGTGAACCCAGCTCACTGCATCTAATTACCTGTTGTGTTGAGTGTGAACCTACCTGGCCACCTCACTGCATCTAACTACCTGTTGTGTTGAGTGAGAACCCACCTCACTGCATCTTAAGTACCTTTACTGTTGAGTGAACCCAGCTCACTGCATCTAACTACCTGTTGTGTTGAGTGAGAACCCACCTCACTGCATATAGCTAGCATACCCCCGAGATGGTCAAAATGGACAAACCAGGTAGAGGAAGAGGTAGAGGCAGACCCAGAGGAAGGCCACCAGGCACCGGCAGGTCTGTGGCTGTGCGAGGTGGTGTTGCTGTGATTTCATGCGGACCTGCCCCAAAATACAGTGCTCAGAAGAAGGCACGTGCCATCACTTCCCAAAATCGTGAGGAGGTGATTGAGTATTTAACACAGAGCACCTCATCTCCCGCAGCCACCAGCGCTAAAACAAGCACCACATCCGCTGCATTTGACACTTCGCAGGAGTTATTTGGTGGTGGTGGTGAAATCACTGATTCCCAGCCACTACTGCAACAACAACAAGAAGGCGCAGGTACACCACCTCATACGTCTGAGTTAGGTGGCGATAGTATGGATGTAACGTGTGTGGATGGGGATGATGGTGGACCACCTGAAGTTGGTGCACTTGAGGAGGTGTCTGAGGAAAGCGCAGCTGGCCAGGAGGATTATGATGACGATTACACTGATACCACATATGTTCCCGGTAGAGGAGATGACCAGGGGGACAGTTCAGAGGAGGAGTGAGAGAGGAGTAGGAGGAGACGACTCCATGATAGAAGCAGAGGGAGCTCGTCCTCAGAAACAGCTGGGGGCAGTGTCCGGTGCCATGTATCGCCAGCTATGGCCAGGGAGCACACATGCCCTTCAACGTCAGCTGCTGCTGATGCCACCGTAGCGCCATCACCCCAGGGGGCCTCAGCGGTTTGGAAATTTTTTCACGTGTGTGTCTCAGATCGGAGCAAAGCCATCTGTTGTCTCTGCCAGCAAAAATTGAGCCGTGGAAAGGCCAACTCTCACGTAGGGACAAGTGCCTTACGAAGGCACCTCGAGAGAAGGCACAAACAGCTATGGCAAGAACACCTGAGTAAAAGCAGCACTCCTCAAAAGACAAGCCAAACTCCTTCTCCTCTTCCTCCTTCAGGTGCATCGTCTTCATCCACTTTCTCCCTTGCACCTTCACAGCCACCCTCCTCCACACCGCCTCTTCCCTTGAGCGGTTCCTTCTCCTCTGCCCACAGCAGTACCCAGCTGTCCGTGAAGGAAGTATTTGAGCGGAAGAAGCAAATGTCTGCCAATCACCCTCTTGCCCGGCGTCTGACAGCTGGCGTGGCGGAACTATTAGCTCGCCAGCTATTACCATACAAGCTGGTGGAGTCGGAGGCTTTCCGTAAGTTTGTGGCCATTGGTACACCGCAGTGGAAGATACCAGGCCGCAATTATTTTTCTCAAAAGGCCATACCCAAACTGTACCGTGCAGTTGAGAGGCAAGTGGTGTCATCTCTGGCACACAGCGTTGGGTCAAGGGTCCACCTGACCACGGATGCCTGGTCTGCCAAGCACGGGCAGGGCCACTACATTACATACACAGCCCATTGGGTCAACCTGGTGACCGATGGCAGCAAGCAGGGAGTACGTGGCTGCGCAGAGGACCGACTTGTCACACCTCCACGGCTTGCAGGCAGGCCTCCAGCCACCTCCTCTCCACCTGCTATCACCGCTTCGCTGTCGTCATCCTCCTCCTCCTTGGCTGGTGCCGCCATCTCCTCCCCAGCTACACAGCCCCAGCACCCCAGGGCCTATGCTGCATGCCAGGTGCGACGGTGTCATGCAGTGTTAGACATGTCTTGCCTGAAAGCGGAGAGTCACACTGGAGCAGCTCTCCTGGCTGCTCTTAACAAACAGGTGGAGCAATGGCTGACCCCGCACAAGCTTGAGATCGGCAACGTGGTGTGTGACAACGGCAGCAATCTCATTGCTGCGTTGAATTTGGGAAAGCTGACACACATACCCTGCATGGCACATGTGCTTAATCTGGTCGTGCAAAGATTTGTGTCCAAGTACCCAGGCTTAGAGGACGTCCTGAAGCAGGCCAGGAAGTTGTGTGGGCATTTCAGGCGCTCTTACAAGGCCATGGCACGCTTTGCAGAGATTCAGCGTAGAAACAACTTGCCGGTGAGACGCCTGATTTGCGATAGCCCGACTCGCTGGAATTCCACCCTGCTGATGTTCTCTCGCCTGCTAGACCAGGAGAAAGCCGTCACCCACTACCTGTATCATTACAGTACAAGGACACAATCTGGGAGGATGGGGATGTTGTGGCCCAACAACTGGACACGGATGCGAAATGCATGCAGGGTCATGGAGCCCTTTGAGGAGGTGACCAAACTGGTGAGTCGCGATGAGGGCACCATCAGCGACTTGATCCCCTACGCCTACTTCCTGGAGCGTGCCGTGCGTAGAGTGGTGGATACAGCTGTGGAGGAGCGTGAACAAGAAGAGTTAGGGCAGCAGGATTCATTGAAGCCATTTACACACGAACCCGATGTTTCCACAACACCGGCGGCAGCACAGAGGGGGGAGGAGGAGGAAGAAGAGGAGTCGTGTGGGGAAGGAGAGGAGTCAGACTCTAATGATGGTGATGATGAGGAAGGTGTTTCTGTGGAGGAGGAAGAGGCGGCGGAAGGAGAACAACCGCGGCAGCCATCACAGGGGGCTTCTGCTGCTCCACGTTCCCGTGGTATTGTTCGTGGCTGGGGGGAGGAAGAGGAGTTGCGTCCCGTCACTGAGGAAGAGCATGAGGAGATGGAGAGTACCTCTGCATCCAGCTTTGTGCAGATGTCCTCTTTCATGTTGTCCAGCCTGTTGAGGGACCCCCGTATCAAAAAACTCAAGACAAATGACCTGTACTGGGTGGCCACGCTACTAGACCCTCGGTACAGGCACAAAGTGGCGGACCTCTTACCAACTTAACAAAAGGCGGAAAGGATGCAGCACTTGCAGAACAAGCTGTTGATGATGCTTTACAATGCGTTTAAGGGTGATGTGGCTGCACAACGCAATCAAGGTACCACTGGCAGTAACCCTCCTCCTCCCAAGTCCACGCAGGCAAGAACAGGACGCTCCAGCGATCTCAGGGTGATGTCGGACATGCAGACGTTCTTTAGTCCAACTCCTCGCCATAGTCCTTCCGGATCCACCCTCCACCAACGCCTGGACCGGCAGGTAGCCGACTACCTGGCCTTGAGTGTGGATGTAGACTCTGCGAAAAGCGACGATGAACCCTTGGACTACTGGTTGCGCAGGCTTGACCTGTGGCCAGAGCTGTCCCAATTTGCCATACAACTCCTCTCTTGCCCTGCCGCAAGCGTCCTGTCAGAAAGGACCTTCAGTGCAGCTGGAGGCATAGTTACTGAGAAGAGAAGTAGCCTAAGTCACGACAGTGTTCAGTACCTGACCTTTATCAAAATGAATGAGGAATGGATCACGGAGGGCTACTGCACGACCGAAGACTAAGTCAGTCCACTCCCCACACACAGCATCTCTGCCTGCAGGCCGCTTGACTGCCTTCTCCGCCACTACCAACAGGGTCCAGGACTCTAGGCGGATTCCTTAATTTTTAAGGCCGCTGCTAGCAGCGGCCGCTACACTAATTTTTCTGGTGCGTGTACATGTGCCCATCCCCCTTCGTGATCATTACCTTGCCGCGGTGAAGGGGCTTGCGCATCACAATGAAGCAATGACCGCCGGCTATTTGAGTGTCTCGGGTGGGGGTGGCACACAAAAGATATTAAGGTCGTTGCTTCATTGTAGTCAGACCAAATTTGATCAGCTGGAAAGTCACTGTTCTGTCATTCAGCTACATCAGCCGGGCAAGCATATGGGCTGAAAAGCCACCATCACCTGCACTCTCGTCACGGTGCGCACCAGTCCAGCACGGCCGTCACTACACAAACGGCTGTTTGCAGTCACTGCATACCTTTCACTGCATCTGTGACTGCACATTATACCTGGCAGTCAGTGCATAACTTGCACTTGAATGGATACACTTTCAAACAATTTAAAAATACAACCATCTAAACTTTCAAACAATTTAAAAATACAACCATCTAAACTTTCAAACAATTTAAAAATACAACCATCTATCATTTTCAAAAAATTTAAAAAAAGGGCAAAAAAACTTGCCCTCCGTAAAACATTCCTGGCAAATGCTTTCGACTTGGTTTGTCTTCCGCTGGCTCAAGGGTCCATCTGACCACAGATGCCTGGTCGGCAAAGCACGGTCAGGGCAGCTACAGCATGGGTCTCAGCAGGCTCCCACTTCTGGCCGGAATCCAACCTTCATTCCCCGCAGTGACAATGGCAGACTTGCCCTCCATAACGGATTCCCGTTAAAGGATTTAAAGTTAGTTCATTTCAATTAGGGCCGCAAAAGGTCCTCCTGAGTCCTGTATTGTTATTTTTGGTCACTACCTCGGGGCGGGCGTGCATGCCTGCCTGCTTCCCTCCTTGCCTGGATGTGTGGTGGTAGACGTTGATCAGGCTCCAACTCCGGAACGCAATACAAGAGGGAGCTCGTCCTCAGAATCAGCTGGGGGCAGTGTCCGGCGCCATGTATCGCCAGCTATGGCCAGACAGCCAACATGCCCTTCAACGTCAGCTGCTGATGCCACCGTAGCGCCATCAGCCCAGGGGGGCTCAGCGGTTTGGAAATTTTTTCACGTGTGTGTCTCAGATCGGAGCAAAGCCATCTGTTGTCTCTGCCAGCAAAAATTGAGCCGTGGAAAGGCCAACTGTCACGTAGGGACAAGTGCTTTACGAAGGCACCTGGAGAGAAGGCACAAACAGCTATGGCAAGAACACCTGAGGAAAAGAAGCACCCCTCAAAAGACAAGCAGCGGAGAACAACCGTGGCAGCCGTCACAGGGGGCTTCTGCTGCTCCACGTTCCCATGGTATTGTTCGTGGCTGGGGGGGAGGAAGAATGGATACACTTTTAAACAATTTAAAAATACAACCATCTAAACTTTCAAACAATTTAAAAATACAACCATCTATCATTTTCAAAAAATTTAAAAAAAGGGCAAAAAAACTTGCCCTCCGTAAAACATTCTTGGCAAATGCTTTCGACTTGGTTTGTCTTCCGCTGGCTCAAGGGTCCATCTGACCACAGATGCCTGGTCTGCAAAGCACGGTCAGGGCAACTACAGCATGGGTCTCAGCAGGCTTCCACTTCGGGCCGCAATCCAACCTTCATTCCCCGCGGTGACAATGGCAGACTTGCCCTCCATAACGGATTCCCGTTAAAGGATTTAAAGTTAATTCATTTCAAATACACAGCAGGGCCTCGAAAGTCCGCCTCCTGTATTGTTATTTTTGATCACTACCTCGGGGCGGGCGTGCATGCCTACCTGCTGCCCTCCTTGGATGTGTAGTGGTAGCCGTTTCTCAGGCTCCACACCGAATTCCATCCCTCATTTCCCGGCCATTACCCGGGGTCACAAATGACAGACTTGCCCGCCTCCATATGATTCTCGTGAAAGGAATGTGGTGTCATCTTTGCCCGCCATAACTGGTTCTCGTTAAAGGATTTAAAGTACATTCATTTCAAATACACAGCAGGGCCTCGAAAGTCCGCCTCCTGTATTGTTATTTTTGGTCACTACCTCGGGGCGGGCGTGCATGCCTACCGGCTGCCCTCCTTGGATGTGTGGTGGTAGCCGTTTCTCAGGCTCCACACCGGATTCCATCCCTCATTTCCCGGCCATTACCCCGGGTCACAAATGACAGACTTGCCCGCCTCCATATGATTCTCGTGAAAGGAATGTGGTGTCATCTTTGCCCGCCATAACTGGTTCTCGTTAAAGGATTTAAAGTACATTCATTTCAAATACACAGCAGGGCCTCAAGTCCTCCTCCTGTATTGTTATTTTTGGTCACTACCTCGGGGCGGGCGGTCGTGCATGCCTGCCCGCTGCCCTCCTTGGATGTGTAGTGGTAGCCGTTGCCCAGGCTCCACACCGGATTCAAACCTCTCATTCCCCGGCCATTACCCGGGGTCACAATGGCAGACTTGCCCGCCTCCACAGGATTCTCATTGTAGCGGTACTGAACAAGTACACAGCAAGTAGAAAATGTAAATTAAAAACAAAACGTAAGCTTTTTAACAATGCCATGGAAAGTTGAGAAGGAAGTCACACATTACCTGACATCACTGAGTGAGGAAGAGCAATCACGCCATGTTGCGCAGTAGTCCAGCATGGCCGTCACTACACAAACAGCTGTTTGCGGTGCGTTACACAGTGAGTTTGGTGTGTCAGTGTGAAGCAGTACTCTAATTACACTCCCTGTTTGATGTATACACATGCAAGATGTTTGAAAGCACGTTAGGCCTGCAATTTAGCATTCAATGTGATTTCTGCCCTTAAAACGCTGCTTTGCGTCACATCCAGATTTTTCACCGGGACTTTTGGCATGTATCTCACTCCGCCATGCCCCCCTCCAGGTGTTAGACACCTTGAAACATCTTTTCCATCACTTTTGTGGCCAGCATAATTTTTTCTATTTTTCAAAGTTCGCCTCCCCATTGAAGTCTATTGCGGTTCGCGAATTTTTCCGCGAACCGAACCTTCTGCGGAAGTTCGCGAACCCGGTTCGCGAACCGAAAATCGGAGGTTCGCGACATCTCTACAAACAAGCTGACACTTACCTGGGGCTTCTATTGGCCCCCTGCAGCTGTAATGTCTCGCACTGTCCTCCTCCGATCACTCGTTCCCCGCTGCTGGTCCCGGTTTAATATTGGTCTAAACAGACGAATAATGCTCGCTCCCACTTGCGTCCTCCCGATCTTACTGCGCAGTCGCAGTACAAAGTTTTCTTGTACTGCGCCTGCGAAGTAAGCTCTCGATGACGTGCACGGGAGTGAGCACGTGCGCAGCTGCAGTGTAATCACTCACGTGATTACACCGGGACTGGCGGCGGGGAATGACTGATCGGAGGAGGACGGCATGGGACAATACCGATGCAGGGGTGCGATAGAAGCCCCAGGTAAGTGTCAGTTTGTTTGATTTTTAGGATACCACAGAACCCCTTTAAGGCTAGGTTCACAATGAGTTGCATTCCTTGTAACAGCGGGAAATCAATGGAACAGAAAAGCAGCACCGTGCGTTGTCCACGCAATGCGTTGCATACAGTAAAGTATAGTCAATCAAAAGCATGCTTCAGTGTCACGGGTAACGCGCGCATTATACAGTAAGGCACTTCCCTTATACCGTAATGCACTTGCTGCACTGGGACTGTTGCTATAGTTAGCATGCGGCCATTATGGCGCAACGCAACATGCCACTATGAATGTAGCCTTAAACAAAACCAGTTGCCTGGCTGTCCTGATGATCTTTTGGGCATCAGTAGAGTCTGCATTGCACACCTGAAATAAGCATGCAGCTAATCCAGTCAGACTTCAATTAGAGCTGCATGAATGTTCAGGGTCTACGGCTAGAAGTAGAGGCAGAGGATCAGCAGAACAGCCAGGTAACTGGTATTGTTTAAAAGGAAATAAATATGTAAGCTTCCTTATCCCTCTCGTTTCAGGTTTCCTTTAATACATTTTTGGCTTGTGAGCTACTTTAAAAAATTTGCAAGTCAAAATGATCTACCTATGTACAATGTTAGGAGCACACTTGTATATACAGGATGGAAAATTTAGTGGGGTCGGGATCTACCATGAAGTCCTTCACGATCTACCTAATGGGCACCCCTGATTTAAAGGGAAGTATATGGAGACTGCCATATTTATTTCCTTTTAAACAATACCAGTTGCCTGGCAGTCCTGCTGATCCTCTGCCTCTAATGCATTTTGCCAGAGACCCTGAACAAGCATGTAGCAGATCAGATGTTTCTGACAAAAAATCTGATAAGATTAGCTGAATGCTTGTTTCAGGGTTTTTTTTCAGACACAACTGATGCCAAAGAGATCAGCAGGGCTGCCAGGCAACTGGTATAGTGGTATTGTTTAAAAGAAAATAAATATGACAGCCTCCATATCCCTCCTCACTTCAAGTGTCCTTTAACCTCCTTAGCGGTGCCCGACACTGTGTAAAAGCTTTAGCTAGCACTAGGCCAGCTAGTACAGGTGACCGGCACCTCCCCCCCCCCCCCCCCCCCCCCCGATTCCCCTGCTAATACATTACCCAGCCTGGATCCAGGAATCAGAGCAGCCTCCTGCATATCTCCGGTCCTCACTACGGGAAGGATCGGGTCTGCGCATGACGTTGTTGAAGTCATGACATCATGTACGATCCTCCCCATAGAGAAGAGCGGAGCTGTCCGGGGAGGCTGCGCTGATCGCTGGATCCAGGCTGGGTAATGTATTAGCGAGGCGATTGGGGGGATCAGCAGCAATCGGGGGGGGGGGGGGGGAGGGGGGCCGTCCACCCACCTGTACTTGCCTAGTGCTAGCTAAAGCTATTACAAGCGTGCGATCTGTTAAATTTATACTGGGGGACTCTGAGGCTGCAAAACCTCCTGAGCAGCGTAACGGTCAGGAGGTTAAGGATAGGAGAGCAGTTTATTCTGATTTGATGATGCGCAGGGGGGAACAAAATTCTACCACAATAGAGAGGCTACAGGTAAATGCATCTTGCTGTGTTTTTATTGCTGAACGTTATGTATTCCCTAGAGTGCTCCTTTAAATGTTGCTGATTATTTGTCACCCTGACCTATCCCCTTGTTAGCCACAGGATGTCACTCTTTCTCCACAGGGTTCAAGGCCCTCGACCATCTGTTTAAATCTCTTCAGAAAAGCTGGACATTGTCCTGGTCCTGACTCCTGAGACTTTATATGATTTAAAGCTTGCCTTAGAAGTGTTACATAGTTACATAGTTATTTTGGTTGAAAAAAGACATACGTCCATCGAGTTCAACCAGTACAAAGTACAACTCCAGCCCGTCCCCCACATACCCCTGTTGATCCAGAGGAAGGCGAAAAAACTCCCACCAGGCATGGTCCAATTATTTTAAAGGAATCTTTAAGTGAAAAAATATGGACGTTGCCATTGCTTCTTCCTTAAAGGGAACCTAAAGCAAGGCTTCCTTGGTTATTTCCTTTTAAGCAATACCAGTTACCTGGCAGCACTGCTGATTTCTTTGGCTGCCATGGTTGCAGCTAAGGTTTTGGTGGCCCCAAGCAGCCCATAACTTGAGGTAGCCAGGCATAGGTGCTCCCAGTATAAGTACCCAGGCATAGGTGCCCCAGTATAGGTTAGCCAGTTGCAGGTGCCACAGTATAGGTAGCGAGCTATAGGTGCCCCAGTATAGGTAGCCAGGTACAGGTGGTGCCCTCAGTATAGGTAGCGAGCTATAGGTGCTGCAGTATAGGTTGCCAGGGACAAATGGTGCCCCACTATAGGTTAACCAGGTACAAGTGCCACAGTATAGGTAGCAAGCTATAGGTGCCCAAGTATAGGTATCCAGGTACAGGTGGTGCCCTCAGTATAGGTAGCGAGCTATAGGTGCTGCTGTATAGTTTGCCAGGGACAGGTGGTGCCCCAGTATAGGTAGCGAGCTTAGCTATAGGTGCCCCAGTATAGGTAGCCAGGTACAAGTGGTGCCCTCAGTATAGGTAGCGAGCTATACGTGCTGCAGTATAGGTTGCAAGGGACAGGTGGTGCCCCATTATAAGTAGTGAGCTATAGGTGCTGCAGTATAGGTAGCCAGGTACAGGTGGTGCCCCAGTATAGGTAGCGAGCTATAGGTGCTGCAGTATAGGTTAGCAGGTACATTTGGTGCCCCATTATAGGTAGTTAGCTATAGGTGCTGCAGTATAGGTAGCCAGGTACAGGTGGTGCCCTAGTATAGGTAGCTAGCTTAGCTATAGGTTCCCTTTAACCACTTGAGGACCGCAGTGTTAACCCCCCCTAAAGACCAGGCCCTTTTTCATGAAATCGACCACTGCAGCTTTAAGGCCAAGCTGCAGGGCCGTACAACTCAGCACACAAGTGATTCCCCCCTTTTCTCCCCACCAACAGAGCTCTCTGTTGGTGGGGTCTGATCGCTCCCCCGATGTTTTTTTTTTTAATAAATATTTATATCTTTTATTTTTAAATATGAGCCTATGACAGCGGATCACTTCCGCCCTGACAGAGGGGACAGCCGTGTCACACGGCTGTTCCCAGTACAGCGCTTCTGCAGATCGCAGCGCTGTTCAAAGTAATTAGAAGACGTTTTCGCCGGCTAACAGTCTCCCGAGTGGCGATTGCCGCTCGGAGACTGAAGGTGGAGCAGGAGATGCATATGCAACCTGCGCGCGATCTCCTGCTAGCCCCATCGATGGCCGTTCACGCCAATCGGCGTGATGCGGTCCTGGGGCTGCCGCACTGCTCACGCCAATTGGCGTGGAGCAGTCGGCAAGTAGTGTCAGATAGAATATCCCCCTAGTTATGTGTCAGATAGAATATCCCCCGAGTTATATCCGGTATAACCATTCATTATGTAACATATACTCTACTTTGATTATAAAGGTCGCTGCTAATAGGCCTTTTTAACATTAACATTGCTGTGCAGAGTATATTGTCTTGTTTAACGGTCCCTCAGAGGGGCTCACAATCTAATCCCTACCATAGTCATATGTATATACAGTATCATGTAGTGTATGTGTCGTAGTCTAGGGCCAATTTAGAGGGGAAGCCAATTGAATTATCTGTATGTTTTTGGGATGTGAGAGGAAACCAGAGCGCCTGGAGGAAACCCATGCAGACACAGGGAGAACATACAAACTTTATGCAGATAGTGCCCTAGCTGGGATTTGAACTGGGGATCCAGCGCTACAAGGCAAGTGTGCTAACCACTATACCACCATGCTGTTACTACAGTACCTCTTTAAGTCATACTAAATTGGCTAAAGCAGGTTTTAAGTATAAATAGCTGCAGGACAGTTCCCTAACGAGACAGCAATTTACAGAAGTCAGAGGTTCGGCTTGCCTAAGTAGTTTCAGAAGTGCCCTTTGTGTCAGTGCTGTTTTCCAAACTCTGGGAGCAAAGTGTAACTGCAGTATCATAATGTTCAATCTCTCTTTTCTGATCCTTCTCTACTCTTCTCACAATTTGCTGGGATCTCTACGGGATAATTTAAGTACTGACTGCCGATAACACTAACTTCTCATCTTCACCTCTGCCCTCTCACCCCTCCACATTAGCTTAATTCTAATGTGTCTGATCTCAGCCATAGGATTTGTGCTTATTGCATTACAGGAGAGGTTATTATCATTTATTGTATTTATTACGCGCCAACATATCACACAGAGCTGAACAATAGTTAAAGTGGACCTGAAATCAGAACTTCCTCTCTGCTCTAAAAGGTAAGCAACAGCATAACCTTTAAAGAAAAACATTTTTTTGTTACAGTTGATACAAATTCAGCAATAAATGCAGTGTGTCTACTTTCTGCTTTCGTGGAAGCAGACATATTGTTAAAATCCTGTGTGTACAAATCAGCTGCTCGGCTTTGGCAAAGGAGATTCCTACACTGAGAGATCAAATTCTGATAGTGATTAGTCATAGATAAGGGGAGATTAGACAGGCTAAACTTTCTAAATACATACAGGGTGCATTTCTCTCTGTTCTGTGCAAGAGTTCAGGTTTCACTTTAAATAGGTAGACAGATAACAAGATACAAGATCATACAACATGTCTTATTAGAGACCACATAGTTCCAATCCAAGTCAGTCCGCAGAAAGGTGATGAAGGGGGGGGGGGGGGGGGGTGCATGATCAAGTTGGATTCACTAGGGGAGGACCCTGCCAGAGGATAACAATATAAAGGGAGGCGGGTATTGACACACTAGGTACGGGTGTTATGGCATTGATGCAAAGGGGTAGGCGATCTTGAAGAGGTGGGTTTTGAGGGCTTTTTTGGAGGTGTTGAAGGTTGGGGTGAGCCTGATGAGTGGTGGAAAGGAGTTCCAGAGAGTGAGTGCAACTCTTGAGAAGTCCTGCGCTCTCGCATGGGAATGGAAGATGTGCAGGGTGAGCATAGGTTGTGCGAGGATCAGAGGGGTACCTGCAGTACCTGTAGTACACAGATTTACATGGAAGAAAAGAGCCCGAGAATTTAAGCTCCGGTAAATGCCAATAGTAAAATATCGGTAATGTTACCAGTATTCTACTATCACGTTCCCTGACTTATCTCTCACACTAACCCTCTCCTGCCTATGCCTAACTCTAACCCCTCCACTTACTACTAATGCTAGATCCCCTTACCTACACCTAACACTACACCCCACATACACACCTACGCCTAACAGTAAGATATAACAGAGGAAAGCCCCAGGGGTCGAGTTACCACCGCTGCTGTCTCTGTTGATATATCCCATCTATTACCTCTATCCAGGTGCCCAAATTATCTGGTGCCAATTACTATAGTGATGACCTTTTGAGCAGCTGGAACCAAATGGCAATGGGGTATAGTATAGTATAGCCGATTGCGAGGAAGGCTGACAGGCAAGGGAACTAAGGGGGAAGTGACAGCTGGGCCAGCCAGCACACTTGTGCTGTTGTTTGTAGGTTCATGGAGGGCGAAGTTTAGGGTGCCGGGACATCTGTGCCGATAGGCTCCAGTGATGTAAATCCGGGCCTGTTTATATTTGTTATATAATCGCATATTTGTTGCTTTGAGGTCCAGTTAAGTGACAAAACAATATACTCTGTACAACAATGTGGAAAATGTTGTTGCTATATAAATACTAAATAATAATAATATAGACAGCAGAATAACAGGCGCAGATAAAAGTACAGCAGTTTAGAAAAGTTTTCCAAATGCTGGCTGGGGCCTGGGGCATGTGTACTTTGCCAGTGAGCTAATCTGAAGAAGACACACAGATCATGTGACAAGCATCAGGCCGGTCATTGTATTGGTGGTAAAGGAACATATGTGCATAGATGTTGGAAATTGAACACAAACATGTCACATTTGGTCCCTGCATTCCAAGTTATCAGATGATATATTTAGATCCCTGTCTGTAACTGGAGGAGATAACCAAATGGCTTCATGAGTTTAAATGCGATGTAGAACCCAGAAATGTAAATATGGGGATGGTTCCAGGCACCAATAAGTCTAGCCTAAACTGAGATGCACACCATGTAACTGTACATAAATAGATGGTATCTTCACCCTCAGTTACCATAATCACAGCACCTTAGCAACATGAGACTCCTTATGCAAATATTACACCTCCAGTAAAGGTGCGTACACACGCACTACTATAAGGAACCACGGGTCCGTCAGACCCTCCCGCTGGGCGGGCGTTCCAGTGACAACAGAGCGCATGTACAGTCTGTCGGCAGACTGATAACACTGTTTCTGACCGAGCGAATCGTTCAGAAACAATGTTATCAGTCTGCCTGACAGACTGTACACACGCTCTACTGTCGCTGGAACGCCCGCCCAGCGCGAGGGTCTGAGGGACCCATCGTTCCTTATAGTAGTGCGTGTGTACGCACCTTAATGTAACTTCAACAACTAATGCTGGGAATACACCATACATTTTTCCGCTTGATAGATCGGTTCGATAGATAATTTCCGGCATGTCTGATATTCCTTCCAATCGGTTTTTGGGTCGATTTCTCATAGAAGTGAATGGAAAAAGATAAGAAAAACCAACGGAAGATAAGAGTGTTGAGCGCAGAATTACAATTGCAGAAAGAGTTTGAGCAGAGAGGGCAAAGGCATTCAACACATGAACATAGGCCAATTAACCAGGGGATCCATTTCAAGCTGTTAACTCTAACCTACAAAGCTCTCCACAATCTCTCTCCCCCATACATCTTCTCTCTAGTTTCCAGACACCAACCCAACCGCAATCTCAGATCTTCTGTCCTCCTCTAGAATCACCTCCTTATTATCATGTATATAAGATTTCAAAACAAAACACAATTGTCTCTCACCATCTGTGATGAAACGCGGAAAAGCCGCTGTCTCTCAAGGCGAGGCGGCTGTTTCCGCGTCCAGCATGGCGTCACAACGCGGAAAAAACGCCGCATGCCGCTTAGGCAGAGCGGCGGAATCCGCATTGGAGGCGGCTCCCGCACTCAGTTCACTGGAGACATTGCAAGACAGTACTGGTGTGGCTGGGACTGATAGTCCACCAAGATTCAGACTTACACGCGCGCGAGCACAGAGGCAGAGTTTAAATAGCTGTTAGAAGGGAGTCGGCTGACCAGCTGGGTCAGCTGACAAATTCCACTGCTCCCATTGGACCAGCAATTAGGGAGGTCCTGGAAAGGTCCTAGAGTATATATACTGCTGGTTGTTCACTTGCTCTTTGTCTGGCGTGCGATCACACATGTGGGAGCACCCAGATCCGTAGTCAGATCCGCAAGTGTGCCGGGACCAGCTGGAGCTGTAATCCTACACTTAGCTAGATTCTGTTGATAGCTAAAGTACTAGTTTGATTGTGATTATCTGTTATGACTTTTGCCTGCCTTGACTACCCTTCTGAACTCTGATCTTGTACCTCGTTATTTCTGATACTCTGTTGCCGAACCCCGGCTCGCTCCTAGACTCTGTTTCTGCCTCCTGATTTTGTACCCCGATATATCTGATACCCCGTTGCCGAACCCTGCCTGTACTTTGACTCTGCCTTTGTCTGCTGATCTTGTACTTTATCTGTCTGTGTGTTTACGACCTGGCTTGTCCGACCTCGAGAACCGACCTTACCGTTAGAGGCGGTTCCTCGCTCTGTTAGCGATCCTTCCTCCTGAGGGTCACTTTCAGATATACCTTCCTACTGTCAGTCTGACTCCTCCCGTCTTGGAGAGCTCAGGTCTGCGGAAGGAATCTGTGCAGTACTCCTTGCTGCATTGAGGCCTTGTCCTCTAAGTGTTACAGTTACACCAAACACTACACTCTACTCAGGTGAACAGAGGTTAGTTTGTATATCGGATTATCGGTGAGACTGCAGATCACTTATAATCTGGTATATATCTGTATTTCCGGTGATACTGCAGATCACCGGTAATCAGATACTCTCTGCGCCCACCGATCGTTACAGAACGCCAGACCAAATACAAAATGGACGCAAACACTGATTGTCTGGGTGTACTTGCCACTTCGGTGGACAATATCAATCAAGTACTGGGCGCCCACATGACTCTTATTGATGCCCTATCAGGGTCTGTACAAACCCTCCAGACATCAGTGGATCATGTGCGATCCTCTCCTAGCTCTGACATACGTATGCCTGTACCTGAAAGCTTTTCCGGCCACAGATCTGACTTCCGGAATTTTAGGAGTAGAGTATTGTCCTATTTTGAGTTGAGACCCCAATCTTCGGGTACTGAGACCCAGAGGGTCACGTTTATAAAGACTTTGTTGTCCGGCGACTCCCAGTCTTGGGCATATAGCCTGCCCGCCGGAGACAAAGCTCTTACCTCTGTAGAGGAATTCTTTAAAGCTATGGCAGTAATTTACGACGATTCGGACCTTGCTTCGACTTCTGAGCGGAAGCTCAAGCTTTTGCGTCAAGGCGAAGGTCCGGTCGAAGATTACGCGGCCGAGTTTAGGAGGTGGTCAGTTACGGCCAGGTGGGACACTTATGCCCTATTAGATCGTTTCTTGTCAGGGCTGTCCGATGAGGTCTCTGATTTGATGTTAAGCCAGCCCGAGCCCAGAACAGTCGATGAGGCCATCTTAGCGGCCATCCGAATCGACCGCAGGCTGCGCTACCAAAAACAGACCAGGGGTAGTTCCCGTGTCAGAGGGGTATCTTACACTACGGTCCCAGTGACTCCACCTCCTACTATTGCACCTTCTCCCGTCTTGGCTCCATCCGAGCCAATACAGATTGCTCGGTCAAAATTGACCCAGGTAGAGCGAAGACGGAGAATGACCGAACAGCTGTGTCTGTACTGTGCTGAAGGGGGGCATATAGTACAAAACTGCCCTAACAAGCCGGGAAGATGCTACCGTTTAGGAGTGGTAGGGGGTAGCACCCTAGGTGCCCGGCTCATACCCTTAAACGAAAAACGTTTGCTCCTTCCCTGTATGATTACATGGGGGGACAAATCTGAAGCCACAGAAGCCTTTGTTGATTCAGGCTCCGCGGCTAACTTTATGAGTTCAGAGTTTGCAGAAAAGTTGGGCATTCCGCTCACCTCAGTAAAACCACCTATCCAGGTTACTGCTGTGGACGACTCCCCGCTGCAAAGGGACCGTCCGCTGTCTCAGACACCAGAGGTGGAAGTCACTATTGGGGTTCTGCATAATGAAAGTCTAAGTTTCTTTGTATTACACATGACCACCTCCACAATTGTTTTAGGAATGCCCTGGCTGCAGCTCCATTCGCCACAGATTAATTGGGCTACAGGGCAATTAACTAGTTGGTCAGACTTCTGTTCCCAACAGTGTCTAGGGAAGGTGACTTTAGGTCAGACCAAGTTGCATGTGGAGGGGGTTCCCGAGCAATACTCCGAGTTCTCGGATGTATTCTGTCCCAAGGCTGCTGACAAGTTACCTCCTCATCGCCCTTTCGATTGCCCCATCGATCTCCGTGCCGGTTGTATGCCCCCTAGGGGTCACTTGTATAATTTGTCTGGACCAGAGAAAATAGCGATGCAGGAGTACATTCGTGACAATTTAGCCAAAGGGTTCATTCGCCCCTCCCGGTCGCCTGCAGGGGCCGGTTTCTTTTTTGTTAAGAAAAAAGACGGAGGGCTGCGACCATGCATTGACTACCGTGGCCTGAATAAAATCACGGTGAAGAATCGTTATCCGTTACCATTGATAGACGATTTATTTACGCAAGTCACGAACGCTAAGATCTTTTCAAAATTAGATCTGAGGGGTGCATACAACCTGGTCCGCATTAGAAAGGGTGATGAATGGAAGACGGCCTTCAACACTCCCGACGGGCATTACGAGTACTTAGTGATGCCCTTCGGGTTGTGCAATGCGCCAGCCGTCTTTCAAGAATTAATCAACGAGGTATTCAGGGAGGTGTTGGGTAGATTTGTACTAGTATACCTTGACGATATACTAATCTATTCCAACAACCTCCCCGAGCACAGGGTCCACGTTAAATTCGTGTTGGACAAATTGAGGCAAAATATGCTGTATGCCAAGGTGGAGAAATGTATTTTCGAGGTGACTACTGTCACATTTTTAGGGTATGTGATCTCCACCTCAGGCCTGTCAATGGATCCTGCCAAGGTCACAGCTGTCCTGGAATGGCCACAGCCAGTGGGGTTGAAGCCCCTGCAAAGATTCTTAGGTTTTGCGAATTACTATAGGAGGTTCATAAAGGGATACTCCACGATAATTGCCCCTCTTACCAGTCTCACAAAAAAGGGGGCAGATACCAACCACTGGTCTCCTGAGGCTGTGGCAGCTTTTTCTCACTTGAAAAAATTGTTTTGCTCTGCACCCATATTGAGACACGTAGACACCTCTTACCCATTCATTGTGGAGGTTGATGCCTCAGAAGTTGGAGTAGGGGCTGTGCTGTCTCAACGCTCTGGGCTGCAGGGGAGGTTGCACCCGTGTGCCTATTTCTCTCGGAGGTTTTCACCGGCAGAGAAAAATTACGACACAGGCAACCGGGAACTTCTGGCCATTAAATTGGCATTTGAAGAATGGCGCCACTGGTTAGAAGGGGCAGAACACACGATCACGGTGTATACTGATCACAAGAATCTGGAATACATCGAGGGGGCTAAGAGACTAAGTCCCCGACAGGCCCGTTGGTCGTTATTTTTTACGAGGTTCAGATTTATTATCACATACACTCCAGGCAGCAAAAACATCAAGGCAGATGCCCTGTCCAGATGTTTCGAATTAGAGACAGCACAGCCCCCCGCTCCTGAGTCCATCATCCCGCAGAGGCTGGTGTTAGCAGCCACAGAGACCTGGGAGGATTGGACAAAGGTTTTGGGTCCCTTTCAGCAGGATGTCCCTGAGGGGAAACCGGAGGGGGTCTTGTTTATCCCACTGGTTTTTCGTCTACAGGTCTTACAAATGTTTCACGCCCATAAGAGTGCTGGTCACCCTGGTGCTGCCAGAACGCAGGATCTGATTGCCAGGTGTGCTTGGTGGCCTTCTATGGCAACAGACTGCAAGGAATATGTCAGGGAATGTGCGGTATGTGCCAAAAGTAAACCCTCCCGGCAGGCACCTGTCGGTACCTTACAGCCTTTGCCCGCCCCGAGTGAACCATGGACCCACTTGTCCATGGATTTTGTGGGTGAGCTCCCCAGGTCTGAAGGCATGTCGGTCATTTGGGTGGTAGTCGACCGCTTCAGCAAAATGGCCCATTTCGTGCCTTTGAAAGGACTCCCCTCGGCCCAAGAATTGGCTGACCTATTCATCGTCCACATTTTCCGGCTGCACGGCATTCCGGAGAACATTGTGTCCGATCGGGGAGTCCAATTTATCTCTAAATTCTGGAGGGCATTCTGCCACCAAATGGGCATGAAGCTGTCTTTCTCGTCAGGCTACCACCCACAGACGAATGGGCAGACTGAACGAATTAATCAGTCTTTAGAACAGTTTTTAAGATGTTACGTTGCGGAGGCACAGAATGACTGGGTGAAGTTTCTGGCTTTTGCAGAATTTGCGCAGAATAATTTAAAGAGTTCTTCTTCTGGTTTTTCCCCGTTCCAGATTGTGACAGGGAGGTCGCCCAAGTTCTCCCCTTTGCCAGTTGCCTCTTCTCCATTCCCAGCGCTGGAGGATTGGCAGAGGTCACTCAGGGACAATTGGGGAATTGTTAGAGATAATTTGCAGAAAGCGTTCCAAAGTCAAAAGGGTCAAGCGGACAAGAGACGTTCCATGGAATGGAAGTTTCAGCCAGGGGATTTAGTCTGGGTGTCCACACGTCACTTGACCCTGAAGCAGCCTTCTGCCAAACTGGGCCCCAGGTTTGTGGGTCCGTTTTCTGTGACCAAAAAGATCAACAACGTCACTTATACCGTTGATCTCCCCGCCAGCATGCGTGGGGTGAGATCATTTCACGTATCCCTGCTCAAACCAGCAGTCCATGTGGGCCCTACTCCTCCTCCTCCTGTCCTGGTGGATAGTCATCCTGAGTTCGAAGTAGAGAAAATTTTGGACTCTCGCACTGTCCAGAACTCAGTACAGTATCTGGTACACTGGAAGGGATATGGCATTGAGGAGAGACAGTGGGTACCGGGGACTCGCATGCATGCGGATGAGTTGAGGAAAGAGTTTCATGCCTTACACCCCGAGAAGCCTGGTAGGAGTAGTCCACTCCTCGGGGGGGGGGGGTACTGTGATGAAACGCGGAAAAGCCGCTTTCTCTCAAGGCGAGGCGGCTGTTTCCGCGTCCAGCATGGCGTCACAACGCGGAAAAAACGCTGCATGCCGCTTAGGCAGAGCGGCGGAATCCGCATTGGAGGCGGCTCCCGCACTCAGTTCACTGGAGACATTGCAAGACAGTACTGGTGTGGCTGGGACTGATAGTCCACCAAGATTCAGACTTACACGCGCGCGAGCACAGAGGCAGAGTTTAAATAGCTGTTAGAAGGGAGTCGGCTGACCAGCTGGGTCAGCTGACAAATTCCACTGCTCCCATTGGACCGGCAATTAGGGAGGTCCTGGAAAGGTCCTAGAGTATATATACTGCTGGTTGTTCACTTGCTCTTTGTCTGGCGTGCGATCACACATGTGGGAGCACCCAGATCTGTAGTCAGATCCGCAAGTGTGCCGGGACCAGCTGGAGCTGTAATCCTACACTTAGCTAGATTCTGTTGATAGCTAAAGTACTAGTTTGATTGTGATTATCTGTTATGACTTTTGCCTGCCTTGACTACCCTTCTGAACTCTGATCTTGTACCTCGTTATTTCTGATACTCTGTTGCCGAACCCCGGCTCGCTCCTAGACTCTGTTTCTGCCTCCTGATTTTGTACCCCGATATATCTGATACCCCGTTGCCGAACCCTGCCTGTACTTTGACTCTGCCTTTGTCTGCTGATCTTGTACTTTATCTGTCTGTGTGTTTACGACCTGGCTTGTCCGACCTCGAGAACCGACCTTACCGTTAGAGGCGGTTCCTCGCTCTGTTAGCGATCCTTCCTCCTGAGGGTCACTTTCAGATATACCTTCCTACTGTCAGTCTGACTCCTCCCGTCTTGGAGAGCTCAGGTCTGCGGAAGGAATCTGTGCAGTACTCCTTGCTGCATTGAGGCCTTGTCCTCTAAGTGTTACAGTTACACCAAACACTACACTCTACTCAGGTGAACAGAGGTTAGTTTGTATATCGGATTATCGGTGAGACTGCAGATCACTTATAATCTGGTATATATCTGTATTTCCGGTGATACTGCAGATCACCGGTAATCAGATACTCTCTGCGCCCACCGATCGTTACACCATCCTATGAAATTCTTAAAGGAAACCTGAGATGGAATAAAACATGTATACATACCTGGGGTTTCCTGCAGCCCCCTGGATTGCTACATCGCCGTCCTCATGGACTGCCTCGATCCACCACTAGGCGGCCTGGTAAATCCCCCAGTTTGGACATACTGCGCCACGCGCATTATGATAATGTACCCCATGTTTAATACTCTGCACTTCACCGTAGAATATGTTGGTGCTTTAGAAATCAATAATAATAGGCCTGTCTCATACCATATGTGGTGCAGAACAGTATTCTGCACCACCCGTACGAAAACTCAGGGTTCTCTCACATGGCTGCCTTGATGGTTTTCTGACTTGCTACACTGTCGATTAATCGCTTGTCTTATTTTTGCATTTTTCCCTTGCTTTCACCCAGTTTTCGGAATCATCATACAACCGCTGGATTCTTGCAGAACAATGTAAAGACCTCTGACCCGATAATAGACATGCAGGAGGCATTCACCATCCATCGAACACTGTCAGCTGCAAAATAACCAGAACGCTGAATCAGGGCCGGTCCTAGACTTTTTGCCGCCGAAGCAATACATTGTGAGGTGTCGTCCCCCCCCCCCCCCATTTTGTGTGTGCAAAGCCGGGCTGGAGAGACATTGGGCTGTGCACTGCAGACACTACTCTTATCTGCCCCTGCTTCCTCCAAGGCAGCATCTCCTCCCTGCTGGCCTGCAGCATCTGATCCCCAGCAGATTAGTGATAAGATCACCAGCCACAGGTGAAGTCCTGCTTCCTCTCTGACTGCAGCGGCGCTTCATGTGACCCGGCAGCACGCAACAGGTCACATGAGGCACAGCTGTAGCCATGGATACAGGACGCTGGACGGGCAGATGGAGATCCCATCGCTGGAAAGCTGAGAGCAGGTGAATGAAGCGGCGACACACATCTAGGGAGGGAGAGACGGGGAGTTTGAGAAGGGGGACATTTGGGGAGTGGAACTGCCCCGTGATTTATGTTGCTTCATGGAAGGAACCCCCTCCTGTGCTGAACAAATGCTGCATATCAGCACCAGGTTCTTGCCATGTGGCACACATACCTCAGGGGGTGCCCCGGTTGGTTTCAGGGGGTACTTGAACTTGGCAAGAACTTGATTACAAAATTTGATCTCCATAGCGTGACCCTTTGCCACACTAGTTTCTTGCAACGGCGCCCCTTGTGATGAGGCCAAATGCGTCCACATAATATTTAAATTAGGTGGCGTAGAGGCGGAGCATGGGTCCGGCGGCGATCAAAGTGTTGAACTTAGTCCAACACAACACGTCTCATCTTTTTGAAACAAGAAAGAGGGACACTTTAAAACACCACTTTAGGACAATATATTTACACAAATCTGTACATCATTCCTGAAAGACTGACAAATGAGTAAGAAATAGGGACAGAGGGATTGGGCTCCCAAAGAGGGCCTGTCCCTACACCAAAGGGACATTTGAGAGCTATGCACCACTTTGATCTAAAGGGTCTGACACTGTGACCGATTTTATCTAACAGCGCCCCCCTAGTGGCAACCATTTTTCTTATGTCAGACTATGTCCGACACTAGACCTATGCTGGAAAAGGCCAATGTTGGACATAGTAGGACATAGGATTGGAAAGGGTTCAAATAGGCTGCCAGATCACTATTTGAGTTCCAAAACAGAACACAACATTGAAACATAAGCTTGGGGCCTTGCAATCTGAACAGCATGATGAATGATGATGATAACGATGAGCCCACACAGCCTGCTGTTAGCTGCGGTTTCGCCATCTAACAGTCTCCGAGCGGCGATCGCCGCTCCGCCTACCAAGCAGGAGATGCGTGCGCAGCCTGCACGCGATCTCCTGCAGTAGCCGGCCCCAGGACTTGACGCCAATTGGCGTTAGGCGGGCCTGGCTTTACCATTAAATTGGCCACTGCAGCTTCAAGGCCAAGCTGCAGGGCCACACGACACAGCACACAAGTGATTCCCCCCCCTTTTCTCCCCACCAACAGAGTTCTCTGTTGGTGGGGTCTGATCGCCCCCCAGATGTTTGTTTGCATTAGTAGTAATTGCATTGCAGTAATTAGACGGCGATTACGACGTCTAACAGTCTCTTGAGTGGCAATAGCCGCTCGGGGACTGAAGGCGGAGCTCCGCCCACCGAGCAGGAGATGCGCGTGCAGCCTGCGCGTGATCTCCTGCAAAACAGAGCCCCAGGACTTTACTCCGATCGGCATTAGGTGGTCCTGGGGATGCCGCCGTGGCCATGCCCATCGGCATGACGTGGTCAGCTAGAGGTTAAAGCCCTTACACTTAATGCGTTGGTAAGCATTAGTGTGTGCTAATATGTGTTGGTACGCATTTTTTCCATATCAGTGCATTTTGAAGAACTGAGTACTGAGTAAAAATATTTTAAATAAACACATGAGGTAACTTCAAATGAACATTACATAGTTACCTTGCCATCAGTTCCTCTCAGAAGCTCACCATTTTCTTCTGACAATAATCCCATCCAGTTCTGACAACATTTTGTCAGAACTGAAATATATCAGTTGCTGTCAGTAAAATATCAGTTGCTGTCAGTTACAGCTGAGAGGAGAACTGATGTGTCCATGTTTCCCTATGGCTCAAGTGGGCGATGTTACAGTTTAACTGTGTGCTGACCAGGAAGCTGTTATGGAGTAATGGCCATTTTCAAAATGGAGGACGGAAAATTCCCTTGATCACAGTGAACAAACAGGACGCAGGAGAGGAGAAAGAGATTGAGGAGTAGACTACATGGGGGGTAAGTATGACTTGTGTATGCTTATTTTGACTTTTAATTTCAGTTCAGGTTTTCTTTAAAGTGGGAACTGTGCCATAGGAAAACATGATCACTCCATAAGATTCGCACCATCTAAAAAGTTCCTTTATTTCAGCTCAATTCCACATGACAAAAGAATAAAGTCCATATGTGGGTCTGTGCAGTATGATGACGCACAGGTGTTTTGGGCCATAGCAGGTCCTTTCTCAAATCATGACCAGCCCACACTCAGTGAGTGAGTGTAGGCTGGTCATGATTTGAGAAAGGACCTGCTATGGCCCGAAACGCCTGTGCGTCATCATACTGCACTGACCCACATATGGATTTTATTCTTTTGTCATGCTGTAATTGAGCTGAAATGAAGGAACTTTTTAGATGGTGCGAATCTTATGGAGTGATCTACAGTATACTTGTGACTCCAAAGGTGATTCCAGCACACCTAACCTACCATTGGTGCAGTGGCAATTACGTTATCTACCTATAGGAAAACATGGACATTACTTTGAAAATCAGTTATAACTGAAAGCAACTGATTGAGTGCCAGTGCACACCAAAAAGCGCTAGCATAATCGCAAATGCTCAGCGCTTTTTGAAGTGATTTTTCAAGGCGATTGTAGGCACGTGCCTAGCGATTTTCTATTTATACCTAGCGTTTATGGGAGCGTTTTTATGTAGCATTTTTTTAATGTACAGTACAGCTGCTAGTATATTGGTTTTGTCACAAAAAATGCTTGGAAAATCGCTCTGATCTAGCGCTTTTCAGAGCGATTTTCCACTTTTCTATACTTAACATTGAGGCTGAGTGGCCTCAGAAATTAGCAGAAATGCTGCAGGACCCGAGTTTGCATTGGGAAGAAAATCACATCGCTCTGCTGTGATCCATCCCATTCAAATACATTAGCCAAGAGCTTTTTAAAGAGCTGTGTTTTTTAAAAGCGATCAGAAGCGCTCTTGGTGTGCACCAGCCTAAGGCCCATTCACACTTAAAAGCGCAAAACTTGTAGGAGTGACTTTTCCACGATTTAACGCAGAAAAATCTCTGGACACTGCATCGATTTTTCCACAATCGCATTTAGTGCTTCTATAGCACTGAAACGCGATAGCCGGGAAATCGCCTGAAAATGGTGCAGGCTACACGTTTGCGATTGGCGATTTGCGTTAATCGCTGGCGATTAATGCAAATCGCCCAAGTGAGAAAAATCCCATAGGGTTTCATTGCACTAGCGCTTTAAAATGCGCTAGCGCTTGAGCGTTTTGCCAAAATCGCCGTCAAAACGCTCTAGTGTGAATGGGCCCTTACTGTGCTGCTACACGACATCCTTAGTTCCTTGCCTCAAGTTGGCCCGCTAATCGCGAGGCCTTGTAGCGGTGACGTTCCTGGATTGTTTTAGCTGTTCAGTAAACTATTACGGAGTTGTTCTCTGACCACATGTATATGGGTTTAATTTGCTCTGCGGTTTCAGAACAACGAAGCAGCTTCCTATAGAGTCGTGTCGCGGCTTCTGTTTGCAACATGCCAATCTGGCGCGGTGCCAAGCAGATGCGTTCTCTAGGTAGGAGGGGGTGCTCTGGAAAATAGGGGGGTATTGGTAGAAATCATCTTCAGACTCACCTTGTTACTAATTTCCTATGACAGGCGAGCGTTGTCTTTGGAAGAGAGCCCAGGGGCAGCAGTGTGAGAGCCTTTGATTTAGGGAAGGAGGTTTTGTTGCAGTGGAAGGAAGTTCTCATCCAAAGACAGCGAGATAAGCGTGCAAATCTCACCAGCGGCACACGGGCAAATCCACAGCCGCCGCTCTGAAAATAATTAGCAGCATTAGGTATGTTGTATGTCAGGGTCTGTTAGTTGTAAAACATTAAAAACTCCTCTACAGCAGCAAAATCCTGCAGAACTCTGTACCATTCAGTTATCTCAAATACCACCTGACAACAGTATAATTATGGCAAATAGCTGTCAAAGCAAGAAACGTGGAGGATCAAGTGGGAAAACCGACAGAGCTACAGAAAGAAAGCCAAGAATGAATATGAGGCCTGACATCTGGTTTGTGCATTTTATTTTCGATTTAAGCATTTTACATATTTTTACATTTTATACATAATCATCTAACTCTCCACGAAAGCCTGTTAGATCACCAGTAATAGACTCACCTCACTACCGATGTAAGTGGTCTCATTGATCTAGGCCGTGGTGGTATACCCAAAGCTGGGCCTTTTCTGGCCATTTTGGGGTCTCAGGCAAGCCACCTTTGGCCTCCCACATATCTTTGGAGGCCTAAAGTGCTTTAAAACATCTTGCATGTGTATACATCAATCAGGTAGTGTAATTAGTGTACTGCTTCACACTGACAGACCAAACTCACTGTGTAACGCACCGCAAACAGCTGTTTGTGTAGTGACGGCCGTGCTGGACTGGTGCACACCATGGCCAGAGTGCAGGTGATAGCAGTTTTCAAGCCCATATGGTCGCCGGGCTGAGGTAGCTCAATGACAGAACAACAGTGACTGTCCAGCTGATCGAATTTGGTCTGTCCACAATGAAGCAACAAACTTATTATCTTGGGTGTGCCCCCCCCCCTGAGATACTCATATAGCTCGCGGTCATTGCTTCATTGTGATACGCAAGCCTCTTCACCGTGGCGAGGTAACAATCATGAAGGGGAATTGACACATATACATGCCTTTTGTTTTGTTGTTGCAGCCGCAGTGCAGCCAGAAAAATTAGGCAGGCATGTACACGCGCCAGAAAAATGATTATAGCAGGCGCTGCTAGCAGCGGCCTTAACCACTTGAGGACCGTGGGCTTTACACCCCTTAAAGGGAAGGTTCAGGGAGGGTGGGTAAAAAATCAAAATCAATTTCCACTTACCTGGGGCTTCCTCCAGCCCGTGGCAGGCAGGAGGTGCCCTCGCCGCCGCTCCGCAGGCTCCCGGTGGTCTCCGGTGGCGCGCCCGACCTGGCCAGGCCAGCTGCCAGGTCGGGCTCTTCTGCGCTCCAAGGCCCGGAACTTCTGCGTCCCACGCCGGCGCGCTGATGTCATCGGACGTCCTCCGGGCTCTACTGCGCAGGCGCAGAACTACTGCGCCTGCGCAGTAGAGCCCGGAGGACGTCCGATGACGTCAGCGCGCCGGCGTGGGACGCAGAAGTTCCGGGCCTTGGAGCTCAGAAGAGCCCGACCTGGCAGCTGGCCTGGCCAGGTCGGGCGCGCCACCGGAGACCACCGAGAGCCTGCGGAGTGGCGGCGAGGGCACTTCCTGCCTGCCACGGGCTGGAGGAAGCCCCAGGTAAGTGGAAATTGATTTTGATTTTTTACCCACCCTCCCTGAACCTTCCCTTTAAGGACCAGGCACTTTTTTTCCATTCAGACCACTGCAGCTTTCACGGTTTATTGCTCGCTCATACAACCTACCACCTAAATGAATTTTGGCTCCTTTTCTTGTCACTAATAAAGCTTTCTTTTGGTGCTATTTGATTGTTGCTGCGATTTTTACTTTTTATTATATTCATCAAAAAAGACATGAATTTTGGCAAAAAAATGATTTTTTTAACTTTCTGTGCTGACATTTTTCAAATAAAGTAAAATTTCTGTATACATGCAGCGCGAAAAATGTGGACAAACATGTTTTTGATGAAAAAAAACCCATTCAGCCTATATTTATTGGTTTGGGTAAAAGTTATAGCATTTACAAACTATGGTACAAAAAGTGAATTTTCCCATTTTCAAGCATCTATGACTTTTCTGACCCCCTGTCATGTTTCATGAGGGGCTAGAATTCCAGGATAGTATAAATACCCCCCAAATGACCCCATTTTGGAAAGAAGACATCCCAAAGTATTCACTGAGAGGCATAGTGAGTTCAGAGAAGATATTATTTTTTGTCACAAGTAAGTGGAAAATGACACTTTATGACAAAAAAAAAGTTTCCATTTCTTCTAACTTGCGACAAAAAAAAAAATGAAATCTGCCACGGACTCACCATGCCCCTCTCTGAATACCTTGAAGTGTCTACTTTCCAAAATGGGGTCATTTGTGGGGTGTGTTTACTGTCCTGGCATTTTGGGGGGTGCCTAACTGTAAGCACCCCTGTAAAGCCTAAAGGTGCTCATTGGACTTTGGACCCCTTAGCGCAGTTAGGCTGCAAAAAAGTGCCACACATGGCACTGGTATTGCCGTACTCAGGAGAAGTAGTACAATGTGTTTTGAGGTGTATTTTTACACATACCCATGCTGGGTGGGAGAAATATCTCTGTAAATTACAATTTTTTGATTTTTTTTACACACAATTGTCCGTTTACAGAGAGATTTCTCCCACCCAGCATGGGTATGTGTAAAAATACACCCCAAAACACATTGTACTACTTCTCCCGAGTACGGCGATACCACATGTGTGGCACTTTTTTGCACCCTAACTGTGCTAAGGGGCCCAAAGTCCAATGAGTACCTTTAGGATTTCACAGGTCATCTTGCGGAATTTGATTTCCAGACTACTCCTCACGGTTTAGGGCCCCTAAAATGCCAGGGCAGTATAGGAACCCTGCAAATGACCCCATTTTAGAAAGAAGACACCCCAAGGTATTCCGTTAGGAGTATGGTGAGTTCATAGAAGATTTTATTTTTTGTCTGAGGGCGTTCTGAGGGTATGGGCGGGTGATTGAGTGCCCTAGGGGCAGATAGGGGTCTAATCTGATGGGTAGCAGTGACAGGGGGTGATTGATGGGTAATTAGTGGGTGTTTGGAGGAGAGAACAGAGGTAAACACTGCACTTGGGAGGTGATCTGATGTCGGATCTGCGGGCGATCTATTGGTGTGGGTGGGTGATCAGATTGCCCGCAAGGGGCAGGTTAGGGGCTGATTGATGGGTGGCAGTGACAGGGGGTGATTGATGGGTGATTGACAGGTGATTGACAGGTGATCAGTGGGTTATTACAGGGAAGGACAGATGTAAATAATGCCCTGGCGAATTGATAAGGGAGGGGGGGGTCTGAGGGCAATCTGAGCGTGTAGGCGGGTGATTGGGTGCCCGCAAGGGGCAGATTAGGGTCTGATCTGATGGGTAACAGTGACAGGTGGTGATAGGGGGTGATTGATGGCTGATTGATGGGTAATTAGTGGGTGTTTAGAGGAGAGAATAGATGTAAACACTGCGCTTGGGTGGTGATCTGATGTTGGATCTGCGGGCGATCTATTGGTGTGGGTGGGTGATCAGATTGCCCGCAAGGGGCAGGTTAGGGGCTGATTGATGGGTGGCAGTGACAGGGGGTGATTGATGGGTGGCAGTGACAGGGGGTGATTGATGGGTGATTGACAGGTGATCAGGGGGGATAGATGCATACAGTACACAGGGGGGGGGGGGGGTCTGGGGAGAATCTGAGGGGTGGGGGGGTGATCAGGAGGGGACAGGGGGCAGGGGGGGATAAAAAAAAAATAGCGTTGACAGATAGTGACAGGGAGTGATTGATGGGTGATTAGGGGGGTGATTGGGTGCAAACAGGGGTCTGGGGGGTGGGCAGGGGGGATCTGAGGTGTGCTGTGGGCGATCTGGGGCAGGGGGGGAGAAATCAGTGTGCTTGGGTGCGACATAGGGTGGCTGCAGCCTGCCCTGGTGGTCCCTCGGACACTGGGACCACCAGGGCAGGAGGCAGCCTGTATAAAACACTTTGTAAACATTACAAAGTGTATTATACACTTTGTATGCGGCGATCGTCGGGTTAACATCCCGCCGGCGCTTCCGTATGGCCGGCGGGATGTTGCGGCGGGTGAGCGAAGACAGGCGCCGGCGGAGGATCGCGTCACGGATGACGCGATCGCTCCGCCCATGCCCCTACAAGGACCGCCGCCTTTGGGCATGAGCTGGTCCTTGCGGGGTCCGCTTCCCGGCCGCCTCTGTGCGTTAGGCGGTCGGGAAGTGGTTAAAAATTCAGGAATCCGCCTCGAGTCCTGGACCCTGTTGGTGGTGGCGGAGAAGGCAGTCAAGCGGCCTGCAGGCAGAGATGCTGCGTGGGGAGCGACTTAGTCTTGGGGCAGGCAGTCACACGGCGTGCAGGCAGAGATGCTGTGTGTGGGAACTGACTTAGTCTTCGGGCAGGCCTGACCGTGCTTTGCAGACCACGTGGTCAGATGGACCCTTGACCCAACGCTGTGTGCCAGAGATGACACCACTTGCCTTTCAACATCACGGTACAGTTTGGGTATCACCTCTTTTATGAAATAATTGTGGCCTGGTATCTTCCACTGCGGTGTGTGGCTGTGCTTTTGTGTGCTGCTTTTCCTCAGGTGGTCATCCCATTGCAGTTTGTGCTTTGTCATCATGTGCCTTCGTAAGGAAGTTGTTCCTACGCGGGTCTTGGTCTTTCCACGGCTCAATTTTTGGTGGCAGAGAGTACAGATGGCATTGCTCTCATCTGAGGCAGACACAAAAAAAAATGTCCACACCGCTGAGCCCTGGGGTGATGGGACTTTGGTGGTGGTGGCCGACTGAGTGTTAAGTGGGGTGCCAGAATCAGAGCAGGAGGAGGAAGATATGTCACGGTTCCGTGCGGAATCTGAGGGAGATGAGGTGTTCTGTGTCAAATAGTCAACTACGTCCTGACAATCTTGGTGGTTGATGGCACGCGCCTTTCTGAACACTGTACTTTGGTCCAGGGCCGCACGAAATCACGACAGCACGACCTCGAACAGACATGCTGGGTGGCCTGCCTCTGCCTGTTTTGCCCATATTGGGGGGAGGGGGGGGATGAAGTGAAAGGTATGCACTAACTTGACTAATACAATGTGCTGTCACGCAGGTGCAGTGAACAGGTATGCAGTGACTGGTATCAATACAATGTGCAGCTGTCACACACACAGGAACCGTGAACAGGTGCAGTGACTGGTATATAATATAATACTGCTTGTGGTCACGTAGGTAGGTGCACTGAACAGGTAGGTATGCAGTGATTGGTATTACAAATGTGCAGCTGTCACACACACAGGTACCGTGAAAAGGTGCAGTGACTGGTAAATAACACTGTGTGCGCTCACGTAGGTAGGTGCACTGAACAGGTAGGTATGCAGTGATTGGTATTACAAATGTGCAGGTGTCACACACACACAGGTACCGTGAACAGGTGCAGTGACTGGTAAATAACACTGCGTGCGCTCACGTGGGTAGGTGCACTGAACAGGTAGGTATGCAGTGATTGCTATTACAAATGTGCAGCTGTCACACACACAGTCACTGAATGTGCTGAGCCTGGCAGTGGCACAGTAGAAATTACCAAGGGGCCAAGGGCCAGCTGCGACTGACTGACAGGGCTGTATATAATGCAACAAGTGTGTGTGGGACACACAAAAAAAATAAAAAAGATCACAAGAACAACATTAGCTCTCAAAAGAGCTGTTGGGGGTGCTTTTTAGCAATACGTATCAGCAAGAAAGAAGCTAGCAAGCCTAAAAAGAGCCTAACTAAGCTTTCCCTATGTCTACAGCAGGTTCCTCTCCCTTCTCTAATTACTGCAGCCACATGAGTGAATGAAATGGCTGACACTGCTTGCCTTTTAAAAGGGGGGGGGGGCTCCAGGAGGGTGTGTAGCCTGATTGGCTACCATGTGTCTGCTGACCGTGATGTAGAGGGTCAAAGTTGACCCTAATGATGTAGTATAGGGGACGGGTCGAACTCGCATATAGTTCGCTGGTTCACTGCCAATGCGAACCACCAAAGTTCGCGTGTTCGCATGCGAACCGTTCGGGCCATTTCTACTACTGTTGTGTAGATGGAGAGCGCACTGAGACGCGTCCTCCGCCTGCCGCCCTGCACGCCTATGAGTCCGCGGAGGGGACGGCAACAAACTGTGAATCAGTGGCAGGGCCGAGACCTTACATAGATACTTACTGCCTCTGATGAAGCAATTGTGATTCTTGGGAAACACATCAGGCCACTGCATGCATTTAATTTTTTAATTTTTTTCTGTCCAATAAATGTTTGTAACTTGCCTATTGGCACAAATAGCCTATGATTCACTAATATCCTGATCCAGCTGAGGACTCATCTGGAGGGCTTCAAGGGCTTCCATATTGGTTCCACGGACAGTGCTTCCACACAGACTGGATGATTGAGATTGAGGACAGATCAACAGTGGTTTATCCACTAATATGCTCGCATGCTGAACTGTCAATATTGGCTCTGTTTAGGCCATCTAATAAGGTGAGCCGCTCTCTGCACTGAGAGCCGAGGATCTATTTTATACTTTTAAACACAAGGAGTTCTTCCTACTTATCCTTTTTCCTTTTTTTTCCAGCCGTGTTGTGGTAATGTATGGATGAACAGCTGCAGAGTTGAGTTTTTATCCTTGGAACTTTTTATAGTGTGCGTCAAGTGAGCTCCTCCGTGAACTAGGGGTTTACTCTACAATTTTGGACACAGAAGGGAAACGCCACTGACCACACCACCAGTCCAACAGGAGCAGGACCGGGTTCAGCAACACCACGTAAGACAATAGAAAGGGAGGTCTGCTCAACTGTAGGGCTAAGAAGTCCAATCTTTATTAGGCAAAAAATTCCGGACGGAGGCAATTCAGCTAATTCATATATACTTGTATTCATATACAATATGCTATCTTTTAGAGCTTATCATGGCATAAATAATACTGGTTGTTGACAACATCATTTTTGTTTATACCACAAACCCTGTCCTCAGTTGACGAATGATCCCTGGTACTTGTTTCAGGGTTGTCATAGTGAATTTACAAAGACAGTGTGGTAACCATTCTTCGACATTGTAACCATTCTTCAACATGTAATTATTTACTGTTTTTTTTGGAGGGCTAGCTGACCCTGCTTTGTTTTTAGTTGTTTGAAATTTTCTCCTCAATAAAATTTCTGACATTCATGTGAACTTGGCCAATTCGGTGGTTTATTTACAGATTACTATCTGTGTACAAATGCCATGGGAAATTTATTTTTGTTAATATTTTTTTTTTAACAATTCAATTTTATTGAGTTTCAAGAAAACACGTACAAACAAGTACACACAGGTACCCAAAAGGACAGTAATTAGATGAACTACAGTTGTATACAATATAAAATTACATGGGAAGTAAAGCATAAAGGAAGGAAAGCTGTGAGCATCTTATGCAGTATATACATATATTCAATACAGTATGAACAAAACAGGATTACATATTAAGGTCTTTGAGACATATGCACGGATATCCAGCATTATTACATCTCCTGAGTTGGTCAGAGTTGCTTGAGCTATGCCAACTGTAGAAAAAGTTGAGAGGAATTAGGGAGAGAAAGAGGAGAAAAAAAGGGGGGGGGGGGGAAGAATTAAGACAGAAAAGTGAAGATAGTAGTAGATTTAAGTTTCCAGTGCTTGCCTCTGTAACCAGGACTAATAGACACTAAGTTTGACCTAGTTCCTAATTTGAACAAGAAGAATACCAATTTGCTAGTGAGGTCATTCCTCTGGGCCAGAGGGGAGGGCTTCCACATTGTTATACCAGGGGGCCCAGATGTTGTCAAATCTACTGGGACAGTTGCGGCTTTTATGCGTTAAACGATATAAAGGCAGGGCCTTCATGATAGTACATTTCCAGTAATTAAAGGAGGGAGGGTTATCAGATTTCCAGGTGCGGAGAATTTCCCTACGACCATAGAAACATAGGATTCTAATTAAGTATTGGGGGTGTTTACCCGGTGGGGTATCGTCTAACAGTCCCAGCAGAAATACCCGGGGAGTAAGTATTAGTTGTGTTTGCAGAATTTCATTAATTAAGTCATTAATTTTAGACCAAAATGAATATATATGAGGGCAGTCCCAAAACATATGGAAGAAAGTTCCAGGATCGACGTTGCACTTAGGACAATTGGGAGTATTGGAGGTAGAGATTTTGTGCATACGTACAGGAGTAAGATAAGTACGATGGAGAAATTTAAATTGTATTAATCTGTCTCTAGCAGATATCGGTACTTTAACAAAGTTTTCTAAGATTTCCTCCCAGTCCTTGTCATCCAATCCCGGAACTTCCTCGTTCCATCTGGACTGGCATCTTGAAAGACTATGAGTATTATTATTCATAAGACCAAAATATATTACCGAAAGAGGTTTGTCCAGGTCCTCTACCATTAGTGTTTGCTCTATATCACAGGAGACTAAAAGTGGCCTACTGTCCTTAAATTGAGCATTATAAGCGTGGCGAAGTTGTAGATATCTGAAGAACATTTTATTAGGTAGATCAAAGGCACTTTTAAGGGAATTAAAAGGTAAAAGTCCATCATTCCCCATTATATGTTGGATGGCTTTTATACCCTGGCGGGCCCACAAGCCTGGATCTGGTATTTGTGAAAAATGAAGCAGAGAGGGGTTGTCCCAGAGTGATGTGTGAGGAGAGAGTTTACCCGCGTTACCTGTATAGGCGAGCATGTCTTTCCATATTTTGGTTGTGGTGGACATAGGAATTGTGCATCTAGGATCTCCCCTGGTGCCCCTGAACGCCAGCAGGGTTAGTCTCTCATAAGAGCCCAACCTCGCTGCCTCCACCGCAACTGCGGCGTTGCATTTTTCTTGAGAAAACCACCATCTTATGGTGACCAAAACAGCAGCACAGTAATAGAGGTACATATTTGGAAGTGCTAGACCTCCCTGGTCTGCTGGGAGCTGTAGAGTGGCAAGACCAATCCTCGGTACACAGCCTCCCCAGATAAAACTTGAAATCAGTGAATGTAATTTCTTAAAATATGCCTTAGGTATAAGTATTGGCGTTTGGCGAAAAATAAATATCTGATTCTCTCAACAAAATTGCCAGTGGTTCAATGGCTAACGCAAAAAGATAGGGCGATAATGGGCATCCCTGGCGCGTACCCCGAGACAGTGGAAAAGGAGGAGAGATGGAGCTGCCGGTTTTTATCCTAGCTATTGGAGAGTGATATAAGGCTTTAACCCATGATGTAAAATTAGTTCCAAACCCATATAAATTTAGTAATTGCCAGAGGTATGACCATTCTACGGAATCAAAAGCTTTTTCTGTATCCAAGGAGGCAACAGTGCGTCTACCTTTGTCCTGTACTGGCAGGGAAATATTAGTGAAAAGTCTACGTATGTTAATGTCAGTGCTGCGCCCTGGCATAAAACCAGTCTGGTCGCACTGTATCACATCAGTGATGACCTTTTTTAATCTATTAGCTAAAATTTGTGCAAGTATTTTTGCATCTGAGTTAAGTAATGATATAGGTCTATAGGAACCGCACTGATTAGGATCCTTATTGTGTTTTAAAAGTACTATAATTATTGCTTCGTTAAATGTATTTGGCAAAGTACTACCTTCCAGAACCTCATTAAATATTGTACATAGCTTTTCTACTAGTAGAGTGGAGTAGGATTGATAAAATTCAGCGGGGAGTCCGTCGGGGCCCGGGGACTTGTTCGGTTTTAGTTCAAAAATAGCCTGTTGGATCTCTTCTACAGAAATAGCCTTGTCTAGCTCAGTGGTAGTCTCTTCTGAAAAGTTTGGAATATTAATATTATGTAAATAGTCAAGAAGATCATCATTAGAGTATGTGGCTTTAAAGGCATATAGTTGTGTATAAAAGGAGACAAAAGTTTGGTTGATTGTCACGGGGTCCACTAATAATTCACCAGAGTCATTCATAATAGATGCTATAGCTGGAGAGCCGTTGCCTTCTTTAGATAACCAAGCCAGTAATTTTTGTTAATATTTTCCACATAAAATCTACAATTTGTAGCAGAACAGCATTCAAACAATTAAACACAGCACTTTGTTCTTCAGTGGAAAGCTCCTTGCTTCAGTGTAAAGCTGGCTGCATCCAACGACTTGATAACATTATCTTTTGTTTACATTGCATTGGGCACTATCCGCAAAACTTTTCACAAATGACTTATTTATCACCTAATTGATAAAAATAACCTTTCAGCACATTTGCAAGCAAAATAGTCACTCAAAGTAAGTTGTTCCTGATTGTTCCTGATTAACTTCGTTTCAATATTACTTTCCTACCTTAATTACATTACATATTTGCTCTTTGGGAGCTTAAAAAAAGTAACATAGATAATGTGAAAACAGGAAAACAGCAAAGAAAACAGGAAATTAGCAAAGTGCTGAAACTAAGCTCTCGCTGCTTCTAGTATGTCTGCAGCTAAGAGGTAATCACTAGATAGATTTTAATATATAGATACAGCAGCTAGGCAATACAATGCAATGGCAGCTTTCAGAGCAGATATACTGTACTTTGGGAATCTGTAATTTGTAGACAGACAGTATTACTTGTGCACAAAAGCAAATATGGTAACTGTATGGGTAATAAAAAGTAGGAAAATACATTTTTATTGAAGGTTATGTCAGAGTTTTATCCCACATTAAACATGGATAATTGGTTTACTTTCAGGCAACTCTGGATTTGGACATATGGTATAAAAAATGTTTTGGGTTTTTTTCGTTGTTGTTTTCAATGTGCTTTTAATTTGTTTTCAATTACCTACAGCAGTTTATACAACACTGTAGCACGTAACAGCAAAAATATGTAATAACAAAAACAGTATTGTATATTTTGTACATGAAGACAACTTTGTATGTATGACACACGGTAACTCGAGTAGATAGTTGAAAGTACGGTACTGTCTGTATAATGATCTTTACAAAGTGGCTAAATATCCGTCATAGCAATTAAAAAAGGGTTTTAATGTGTGGATTTCGTGAGTTTAATTAAAGAGGAACTGTAGTGAAAATAACTTAATTAATAAAATTGCTTATATTTCTGCAATATTCATTTATAAATGATTTAGATAGTGTTTGCCCATTGTAACATCTTCCCTCTCCCTGATTTACATTCTGAAATTTATCACAGGTGGCAACATCTTTAGTCCTGTCAGGTGATCTCTTCGGAATGTTTGTTTACTGAGAGTTCCAAAGCCAGTACCAGGAAAAATTACCATAAAAGTGATTAGTAAGTGAAGTGAATGAGTGAATAATTTACTGCATTCTGCTATGTGTCACTACAGTGCCTTTTGAAGACTGTGTGGGATGTCCCCAAAAAATTTACGTATCCTTTATAGGCTTAGGCCCAGTTCACACTGGGGTTAAAAAAACCAGTCCATTCGCGGATTGGGACGGATCCTAGCCAATGCAAATAGATCCAATGTTAACTTATGGATCCGTTCACATCAGTCCGTTCAAATGGATCTGTTCCGCGCGATACTCTGAACGGATCGCAAGTTTCTTGCTGCACCAATTTTTCCGTACCGCAGAGCCCAGCGGAACGGAAACTGAAGCTGAAGCGCTGCATTGGGGGCAATGGGAGAACATAGTTTTTCTTCACACTAGTGAAGAATGGACCATTCTCAGGGGCAAGATGCACTTTGGGGGGTGGGAGTCTGGGGGAGATGTGGGGAGAGGTAACGGAAGCAGCGGAATAGCAGAATGGAAACGGAGTGAAAACGGATCCGAATGATCAGTGATCAGATCTGTTTTCACGGATCCGTGTGCCACTGTGATGCAAGAGTGAACCTGGCCTTATTTTGAGAAACATCATACTTATCAATGTGTTATTAATGCCTGAAAAAATAAATTCATGCCGCCAGGCTACGTATTCACAAAATTGGGGGGGCAATATGGCCAGGAATGGGGCCCTGGACTTGTGTATTAGGGTGAGTTAGTTCATGGCTCACTATGGGAGGGATAACTCTGCAGGTCAAGACTCCACAATCTACTTCCATCTCATGGAGAAAGAACTGTCTTTGAAGATGATGAGGTCCATATTTTAGACAGAGAAAACTGGTTTGCCAGAGGGGTGAAAGAGGCCATCTATATTGATCTGGAATTGCCACCCCAAATGATACATTACTTTATGAAAGAAGGTGTTTGTTAAAGTGTAACTGTCGGGCATAGAATCAAAAATCTATTTTTTTTTTTTATCTGGTAAACAAGTAATAAGGATGGTAATCAGGCAATCCAAACGTTAAAATCACTAATTACTTTTCTTGTTGATAAATGATCATTCCCCAGTTTACCTGACTCTTATTTGGTACACACAAAATTTGGTACGCACAAAGGAAGTTGCAGGGCATGCTGGGTTGTCCTTTTTTGCTTCTCTACTTTTTCCCCTCAGACTTAACTAATAACTGATTGGCTGAAGCCTCTTTCCCTCCTGTTTTCCCCTCCCACACCTCTGTTCCTCTCTGATTTGCTAATATTTCTCATGCAGTGACAATGCACTTTCTATAGTGGAGGGTGGGCAATGCATACAGAATCAGGCAGAGGAGAGTAAGGGAGGAAATTACATCAGGATTAGCTTCCAAATAGCCACAGTTAAAGTGGACCTGAACTCTTGCACAGGACAGGAGGAAAACATAGATAAATGCACCCTGTATGCATTCAGAGAGTTTAGGCTGTCTAATTCCCCCTTATGCTGTTGTGTATCTTTTAGAGCAGAGAGAAAGTTCTGAGTTCAGGTCCGCTTTAAAATGGGAAATGCTAAGAAGGATTTTCTCTTTTCTTACTGTAGAAAAATGACTAAAATCAAAACGTGGACAGTACAATACATGTTATGCAAGTAGAGCAAGTACTTTCTACTTATATATGTCGTTTTTTTTTTCTGAGATAGTATGGCTGACAGCTTCTCTTTAAAGAGGAAAGGAGTTTACTGAAAGAATGTAGGTAGGGGAAAAATACATTTTTCATGGGGGAAAACATTTTGCAATTTGAAAAGTTAAAAAATAGGAGATAAATCAAAAACTTATTGATATTGGCCATGTAATTTGTTTATGTTGTTTGATCCCCTGTGACCCTGCAGGTCATCATCTTTACTGCTGGCAGACAAGGGAAAAAAACAGCACCAACTGCCACTATCTATAAACACACCCACTAACTGACAATGTGATAGGCTAAAACGTTTTATATATATATATGTGCTCAGAGGGAGAGAGATACTGCTTGCCTGGCATTTGGAAATGGTGGTTACTTCCCACAATGCAATGAGTTTCATAGGAAACTGTCAGGGCCATGACATCACACTGTGGGAGGAGATTTCACCACAATATCAGCCATCTCTGATGATCTATTCTAGAATTGTATTGGAATTCTATCAGAGGAGAGGGGGTATAGGCTACTGATTGGGAAGAAGTTCAATCCCGGGTTGAAGTTCCTCTCTAAGTACCCCTCCTGCTGTGGGTAACTTCATCTCAATTACCCCTTGACACATATTAATTTGCTAGGGGTATGCAATAATTGTAAGTGGATGTTTTCTTATTAACCAAAAATGCTTATTCAGGTTTATGTATGATTATCAATTTTTAATTCCTGATCTTAATATAGAAAAATGATTGGCACAAGTGGAGATACCCTCTTGTACTCAACAAAAGTACCCCCTGGAGTATGTGTACCATGTGGTGAGGACCTGGGGTTTACCGAAAGTCACTGAAATATGGATCTGCACAGAGATTCAATGAGATTTAGTACACTAAAGGCACGCTGTCTCCCTACTTCTCTATGACCCGGCACGTCATGTGTAACACACGCCGGGTCATAGAGTGGGACGGAGACAGCGTGTCTCCGAGTGCAGCCATGGCCCGCCTGCTCACCCGCCGGCACTAAAAGGTGATTGCGGCTGTTAATATCCTTTCAGCAAGGCCCTGGGGAGCGGGGGGAGCAAAAAATATAGCAGGGTCGGCGCTGCAAATGCCCCTTTTGCCTTTTTAGCACCGGCCCTGGTGGTAGCCTACTTAAATTACTGATATTTGGTACTGTAAGGAGGTACATTGAGGTTTGGTACTCTACAGAGAATCACTGACATTAGGTACTCTACAAAGATTCATTGACATTTCATGCTATATACGGAGAATCTCAGAGGTTTGGTGTTCTTCAGAGATTACAGTAACTGAGATTTGGTTCTTTACAGAGATTCACTGAGATTTGGTACTCTACAGAAATTCACTGAAAATTTATGCTTTACCGAGATTTCCTGATATATGGTACTCCACAGAGTTTCACTGAGAATGGGTGCTTTACAGAGATTCACATAGATTTGGTATGCTACAGAGATTCACTGATATTTTTTTTTCTTTTTACTGTACAGAGATTCAATAAGATTTGGTACCCTACATAAACTCATTGAGATTTGGTACTGTACAGGACTTAATTGAGGTTTGGTATTCTACAAAGAATCACTGCGATTTGGTACTCTAGAAAGATTAATTAACATTTCATGCTATGCAAAGAATCTTAGAATGTTTTGTACTCTTCAGAGAGTCAATAAGATTTGGTACTCTACAGAGATTCACTGAGAATTGGTGATTTTCAGAGATTTATTGAGATTGGGTTAGATTGGGTACTCTACAGAGACCTGACCTGTGATTGTAGCTGTGACGGTTGCATATTGCGTGGCTCCGTCCTCAGTACAACCTGACAGCCAAATGTGACCTGCTAGCTTCACTTTTATATAAACACAATTACTGACAATTGCTTTGACCATAGTAGAATTATATTGTTTAAATAATGCAAGATTTGAATTATATATGTGTTTCTAGAACACAGTCCTGGCAAAAACCGAGGCTGTTCTGCTAAGGGTGTAGAAATGATCTTTCTTTCATTCAGACAGAGACACAGAACATTTATATTGCGCTTTTCTCCGGGTGGACTCAAAGCACCAGAGCTGCAGCCACAAGGAGGCGCTCTATAGACAGTAGCAGTGTTAGGGAGTTTTGCCCAAGGTCTCCTACTGAATAGGTTCTGGTTTACAGAAGAGGCAGAGCCAAGATATCGCAACCTGGTCTCTTGTGTTACAGGAGGAGCCCTTAACCAATTACACTATCCAGCCACTTACCTCATAAGAAGTTAAAGGGGTTCAAAATATGCATACAGAGGACTTCTAGAACAAGGATCAGGATTTTCAATGAGAAATCGGCCTTAAAAAGGCCTGAATTCAGAACTCTCGCTCTGCTCTAAATGATAAGCAACAGCAAAATAACTATTAAAGTTAAACATTTCTTTGCTACAGCTGATACAATCCTGCAATAAATCTGCAGTGTGTCTACTTTCATGGAAGCAGACAAACGGTTAACATCCTGTGTTTACAAATTAGCTGCTCTGCCTAGGCTGCTGAGATTCCTGAGCTGACACAGCTGAAAGATCAAATTACAACTTGTGATTAGACACAGATAAAGGGGAATTAGACAGTCTAAACTCTCTAAATACATACAGGGTGCATTTATCTATGTTTTCCTTAGACTAATACCAAAAAACTGAAACAAGGAAGCAGTGGCGTAGCTAAGGAGCTGTGGTCCCCGATGCAAGTTTTACAATGGGGCCCCCCAAGCACTTTAACCTTCCTGGCGGTAAGCCCGAGCTGAGCTCGGGCTATGCCGCCGGAAGGCACCGCTCAGGCCCCGCTGGGCCGATTTGCATAATTTTTTTTTTGCTGCACGCAGCTAGCACTTTGCTAGCTGCGTGCAGTGCCCAATCGCCGCCGCTACCCGCCGATCCGCCGCTATCCGTCGCGCCGCAGCCGCCCCCCCCCCCCCCAGACCCCGTGCGCTGCCTGGCCAATCAGTGCCAGGCAGCTCTATGGGGTGGATAGGAATCCCCTTTGACGTCACGACGTCGATGACGTCGGTGACGTCATCCCGCCCCGGGAAGCCCTCCAGGAGATCCCGTTCTTTGAACGGGATCTCCTGATCGCCGGAGGCGATCGGAGGGGCTGGGGGGATGCCGCTGAGCAGCGGCTATCATGTAGCGAGACTTTGTCTCGCTACATAAAAAAAAAAAAAATTAAAAAAAAAAGATTTGCTGCCCCCTGGCGATTTTTTAGCAAACCGCCAGGAGGGCTATACATAACAATTGATACAGCGCACCAAAAACTGTCAATGGCAACTACAGTGTCAGAGGTGCAAGAAGGGGATGGGGAACAGCTTGATAATGATTACCACTATTCAATGTATCTATAGAAATGATTATTATGAGCACAGGACCAATAAAGAGCCAATACTGTGGTTGAGGGAGGGCCCTTCGGGGCCCCTCTGCCCCAAGGGCCCTGATGCGGTTGCTACCGCTGCACCCCCTATTTCTACACCCCTGCAAGGAAGTAATACATGATGCAGATATCTCAGGTAGATGAAACGTCACTGCTCCATCAGATTTATTTTGAGATTTCATATCATTAAAATAATTCTACTCTTGACAGGTTCTCTTTTATCATGTCAGGCATATTTCTGATTTTCCGTCAGCAGAGAATGATGCCTGCATGCCTCGAGTCACCCTGTATCTGTATGTTAACTGTTCTCAATATATAGCGATTTTGCAGCCAGATGGACCATCCAATTCAATCATTTTATTGAATTGGATGAAAATTGGTGCCACAACAAGCATTCCCGATCAATCAGGCCGAAATCGGTCTTATATATCAATCAAGCAAGCTGTGAAATCTCGGTCCGACGTGGTTGATTGGGTTCGTGGCGGTAATGGCGTGCAGTAGTGATGGTCAAGTAGATGCAAATAACTTCGAGTTGATGCAAATGTATGCAAATTTTTATGTACATTTACACAGCTTGAACATGAACCAATCTAATTTTACCTCAGCAGGATTTGATTGGTTCATTTTCAAGCTGCATAAATTTGAATAAAAATGTGCATACATTTGCATCAACTCGAAGTTATTTGCATCTACTTGACCATCACTAGCATGCAGTATAGCGATGATCGATGAACATGACAGACCCCTGGCCACTGTCCCCCCAAGTGTAAAATGTCCATGTCCCTTCCGGTGCCCAAGCAATGTAAGATCTCACCTGTCCAGTTACCGCGACTACCGGTCTCCGCTGTCTCACCAGTGTGGCACCAGGCATGTGTGAGTGACATCACACATTTTCCACGTATTATACAGCTATATGCGTCACCACGTGGTGGTTCCATGTGACAGTGGTGATCAGGGGAGACAGTGGAGGAGACCGAGAGTCGTGGCAGCTGGACAGGTGAGATTTACAATGCATGGTGGTGGTGGGTGGGGGGGCATTTACATTTGGGTGCCAGGCAGGCAGAATTGGAAGAATTGCAAGGCCAATTCCTGATAGATTTTAGAATGAAATCTATCAGGATCGGTCTACAGTGTATGGGCAGCCAACAGATCTCAGATCAGATCTATCTATTGGTTGATGTATGGACACATTTAGTAGCAGAGCTTGTTTTCATGTGTATATGGGCAATGATTAGGTAATGTGAAAGATATCAGAGGCCACTTTACTAACTGCTTCCTGAGTCCAAAGACTCCCAAGTCCTATAAGAAAGGATTGTTTTTAATCCATCCATATCATTAGAGGATTCAAACTATTCAGCTGCAGTATTCTCAGAGAGCCTAGTCTGTGCCCCACCCCTCTGTATCCTGACCAGCAGAGTGATGCTGAGCCAACCATCATGCAGACCCTCCCACAGAGCTTAACCATTTACGCGTGATCGGACAGGAAGTTGTAACATGTGTACATGTCCCAAGTGCACCCGATCGATAAAGCGATCGATTTCCCAATCATAAGTGCACAAAATCGATCACTTAATCGATTGGGAGCTGATCGGACATGTTGGAAATAATCATCTGATTCCCGCCTGTTGGGCAGGAAATTGCATCGTGTGTACCCAGCAGGACTCTATACTACAAAAGTCCTTTTTGCAAATGTAACATTTAGGCACCCTGATGACTAAGCTATCAGATTGTATATTTAGATCTGAGACTAGAGGTAAGTTTTAACTGTTCGCTTTCATATAAAGTACATGATTAGGTTGTGCTCTTTTTTTCTTGGAGTTTTGCCCTTTAATGATGGAAGAACAAAGGATAATGGAGGAACATGGCTGTTAACACAAACAGATGTGCGCCAGCAAGATGAATGGCCAAAGCACAACCAACGCACAGAAACATAGATGACAAGGTAACCAAATAATATACCTTGTGTAAGCAAGGTGCTCTGCGCTTGCAAAAGGTCATTAAGCGCATTTTAGATTTAGATGCTTTTAGTTCAGGCCTACATTATACTTACATAACTGAATGTTTGCATTATATATGATATATAACCTATATACTGTTTCTTATCATGTAAAACATGCACCATAGATCCCAGCTGTCCCTTTTTCGGAGAGACTGTCCCTCTTTGGGATCCAAATCTCTCTTGTCCCTTATTTTATTCCTCCATTTGTCCCTCTTTCAGGACTGATGTACAGATATGTGTAAATATATGTATTTTTCTCCTAAAAAAAACTTTTTAAATTGACTTTATTCTCATCATTTAAATTAATATATTTTTTACTTTCATATATTATAAAAGAAAACTAATGATGATAGAGAGGACCAGTGTGATTTGACTGATAAAACTACATGTTTTGCCTATGAATTCTTTGTGATAGACAGGGCTATTGGTGTGGCTATGTCCTAAAGTGTCCCTCTTTTTTTTTAACTCAAAAAATTTGGGGGTTATGCGTGCACTATGACTGCCCTGCTCTCAATCCCATAAAATTTCCTGTCAGGACCTGCTCATATGAGACCACTAGCTCACCCACTTGGAACTGTAGATAGAAAATAAATACATTGTTTCACTTACCTAGGGCTTCCCCAAGCCCCCAGCAGCTGTCCTGTCCCGCGCCGCTTCTCGACGAGCCTCCGTTCTCCCGCCGCCAGTTACTTTCGGTTTCGCCGCCGGGCCACTGCGCCTGTGCGGCTCTGGCCACGCGTATCCTTTCTTCGCGTTCCCCGCTATTGCAGAGGGGAACGCGAAGATAGGATACGCTTGGCAGGGCTGTGCTGGCCTCGACTTACAAGTGGAGGTACGGGACAGAGCGGCGGCGGGAGAATGGAGGCTCGGGCAGGACAGGACAGCTTCTGGGGGCTGGGAAGCCCCAGGTAAGTGAAACAATGTGTATATTTTCTATCTACAGTTCTGCTTTAACTAAGGTATCTAACTTAACTGAGTAGAATTTTTAACCAGTTCCCCTCCCCCGGAACAAGTAACTACACCCCTCCCCGCCGCGCACTCCTGCTCGCCTCCATGCGCCCCCATGCTAGTTACCGCCGCTGATCATTAGGCGGTAGATCAATGAATGGGAACACAGTTCCCATTGATGGGAACATCAATGAGGTGGCGCCCTCATTCAAAAAAGCCGATACTTACACGTCCACGCAGGGCTGACCCGAGGCAGAGGTGAGAGAGGCTCCAGCCTCGGGGCACAGTATAGGAGGGGGTGCACAACTCACTCAGCTATCATTCCCCTTTTGTATTGGAAGCGGAGAGAAATAAGGAAATGGTACATAGCAGTGACTGCAAGCCAGATAGCTAGAGATTAAGGTGTTGGGAAGGGGGGGGGGGGTTAGGGGCCCTCAGGCACCTCTTAGCCTAATAGCAATCAGTGTGTGATGGCTGGGGTGGGGGGGTGCACTTTGGTGCCTCAGCCTTTGCGTGCTGGTGGACCTTGTTCCACGCATTGATTCCTATTTGCGTAGTAATACTATGCACAAGGAAGTTATGCGCAAGGACATCTTGTGGCCAAATAATAAAATTACATCTACAACATTTTTTTTTAGACTAACAGACTTGTTTAATTTATTTAAAATTAACCCCTTACCTCCCACACTCCCCAATAGTTACCCCAAAAATGTTTGTAAAAAAAAATAAAAGAAAAATGTACAATAAAAAAAATACATAGTTACCTTACAGACTGAACTTTTTTTTTTAATATGTATGTCAAGAGGGCATATTACTGTGATTTTTAAAATTATGGGCTTGTAATAATGACGGACGCAAAACTGAAAAAATGCACCTTTATTTCTAAATAAAATATTGGCGCCATACATTGTACTAGGGAACATTTTTAAATGTTGCAATAACTGGGACAAATGGGCAAATAAAATGTGTGGGTTTTAATTACGTTAGCATGTATTATTTTAAAACTATGATGGCCAAAAACGGAAAAATACAGTTTTTCATTTTTTGTTATTTTTTCTGTTAAAATGCAGTTAGAATAAAATAATTATTAGCAAAAAGTACGCCCCAAAGAAAGCCTAATTGGTGGCGAACAAAACAAGATATAGATTGTTTCATAGTGATAAGTAGTAATAAAGTTATAGGCAAATGAATGGAAGGAGCGCTGACAGGTGAAAATTGCTCTGGTTTTTTAAGGGGAAAAACCTTTGGAGGTGAAGTGGTTAAAGAGAGTCTGAAGCGAGAATAAATCTCGCTTCAGACCTCATAGATAGCAGGGGCATGTGTGCCCCTGCTAAAACGCCGCTATCCCGCGGCTTAACGGGGGTCCCTGATCCCCCAAATCCCCTCGGTGCAGCGGGGGAGCGCTTCCTGGTTGGGGCAGGGCTAACCACCGCAGCCCTCCCCCACGCGCGTCTGTCAGCGCGTATCTCCCCCTCTCCCCCGCCCCTCTCAGTCTTCCTTCACTGAGAGGGGCGGGGGAGATGCGGCGATGCGCGTCTGATAGACGTGACTGGAGGCAGGGCTGCAGCCGTTAGCCCTGCCTCCAGGAAGGAAAAATTTACACCCAACTATACGACCAAGTTTTGCGGGGGTGGGTTTGGGGGATCAGGGACCCCCGTTTAGCCGCGGGATAGCGGCGTTTTAGCAGGGGCACATGTGCCCCTGCTAACTATGAGCTCTGAAGCGAGATTTATTCTCGCTTCAGAGTCTCTTTAAAACAGCAGCAGTGTTGGGCGAACTTTGCATGGTGCGGTTCCCAGGGGAAATGGATAACTCTCTTCTGCCCATTCAAGGGCATTCTCATGCTCGCAAACGTGCAAATCCAGAGTCCAAATGCCACTGTACATGCAGGGATCCCCAACCCCCAGGCCGTGGCCCACTATTGGGCTGCAGGCTGTTCTAAACTGGGCAGTCTATCATGACTCATCACAGTGCAGAGAGAAGTGTCACTAAAGTTTGCTGGAAGCTATAAAGAAGAGCCGTCTGCAGCCATTGCTACTGCTGCCACCCAGTGTCTGTTATTTGTAATGCAGCATGTTTTCTGTCTGTACGGACACCAGGTGGCAGCAGTGAGGATGACTGGGACGCTCTGGTCTCTTGCCAGTGGCAGCCACAGAGAGTTCAGTCTGGCACTGGCAGTCAGTCTGGCTGCACTGAGGTGAGGAGCTCATGTAGGAAGCTAGAGTGGGAAGAAGAATGGAAGGGTAGTTTGGAGAGAAGGGAAGTGTGAAGTGGGTGTAGAGAGGAGGAATGGGTGAAATGAGTGTGGGGAGGAGGGTAAAGGACTGTGAGGTGGAGGCAAGGGTAAAAGTGAGGGGAGGCAGATGACGGTAGGGAATGACTGTGCCAGTAGATAAGGAAGCCCGGCAGTACCCCCCCCCCCCATTCACACCACCTGTCACTCCAAATGTACCTTGTGTACCTGGTGGCTTATGCAGAAACCCCAGTGCAGTGAAGAAGCATATTTTCCAAAGTGCTGAGGGTGATGAAGATAGTGGTTAGGTAGGGCTGGTGTTCCCAGGATTTCTTTATGTATCATGACCCTGACTGTAGAACAAGCCCGCAGACCCCCCCCCCCCCCCCCCCCGCAATAACACCCCCATCCCCCGCATCCGCTTACATAAGCCCGGTCCTTGGTAAATGCCTGATGCTGAAGCGGTCCTTGGGTCAAAAAAAGGTTGGGGACATGCATAACTAAATTTCACTCCTGATTGTCCATCTCAGCCCAGGGGCGGACTGACCATTAGGGAACTCGGGCACGGACCGAGGGCTCGTGGTCAGGTGTGTGTGTGTGTGGGGGGGGGGGGGGGCGCCAGAGCACCCTGAGCAGGAGAGGAGGAGTGCAGTGAAAGGGAGCTGTGGGAACAGCTGAGAAGGGGGGACGTCTCCCCCCCTTCCCATACCTTGGGGCCCCCCTTCCTGGCTCTCCCCTCCGGTAACTCGGCGGCTAACAGTGGGCGGAGACTTACCGCTGTTCCAGCTGCAAGGGACGCTCTGTCTGTGCACGGCTAGTCTGGTCTCAGTAGACCAGACTAGCCGCGCACAGAGCAGAGCGTCCCTTGGTCTCAGTAGACTAGACTAGCCGCCCACAGAGCAGAGCATCCCTTGGTCTCAGTAGACCAGACTAGCCGCGCACAGAGCAGAGCGTCCCTTGCGGCTGGAGGCAGGAACAGCGGTAAGTCTCTGCCCGCTGTTAGCTGCCGAGTTACCGGAGGGAAGAGCCAGGAAGGGGGGCCCCAAGGTGAGGGGTGTGCACACCGCTCCCTTTCACTGCGCTCCTCCCCTCCTGGAGGACACGTATAGACCTAGCTACATACTGGGGACACCTAAGACCTATACTGGGAATACCTATACACCTGGCTACATATACTGGGAACACCTATAGACCTGGCTTTACTGGGGACATCTATACACCTGGCTACATATACTGGAAATACCTATACACCTGGCTACTTATACTGGGGAGACCTATACACCTGGCTATACTGGGGACACCTATAAACATTACTACGGAATACCTATACACCTGGCTACATATACTGGGGACACCTATAGACCTGGCTTTACTGGGGACATCTATAGACCTGGCTACATATACTGGTAATACCTGTACACCTGGCTACTTATACTGGGGACACCTATACACCTGGCTACTTATACTGGGAATACCTATACGCCTGGCTACTTATACTGGGGACACCTATACACCTGGCTGCATATACTGGGGACACCTATTCACAATGCTACATATACTGGCAATACCTATAGACCTGACTACATATGCTGGGAACACCTATAGACCTGGCTATCTATACTGGAGACACCTATAGACCTGGCTATCTATACTGGGGACACCCATAGACCTGGCTACCTATTCTGGGGCCACCTATAGTCCTGGCTACCTATTCTGGGGACACCTATAGACCTGGCTACCTATTCTGGGGACACCTATAGACCTGGCTATCTAAACTGGGGACATCTATAGACCTGGTTATCTATTCTGGGGACACCTATAGACCTGGCTACTTATACTGGGGACACCTATAGACCTGGATACCTGTACTGGGAACACCAATACACCTGGTTACTTCCACTGGGGATACCTTTAGACCTGTTACCTATACGGGGGGCACCTATTTAGGGGTACTTGCTGCCAGATTAACTATTTTTGGGGAACCGCTGCTGCTAGATTAAGTGCATTTTGGGGAACAGCTGCCAGATTATGTGTATTTTTGGGGAACCGATGCCAGATTGTGTATGTTGGGGGATCCGCTGCTTCCAGATTATGTGTATTTTGGGGGAACCACTGCTGCAAGATTACATGTATTTTGGGTGATCCGCTGCCAGATTATGCATATTTTGGGCAACCGCTGCCAAATTATGTGTATGTTAGGGAAACTGCTGCTGCCAGATTACGTCTATTTTGGGGGAACGACAGCCATATTATCTGTATTTTGGAGGAACCTCTGCCAAATGGCGTAGATGTTTGGTGAAATTCGGTCAGATTACATGTATTTTAGGGGGAAACTAAGGCAGAGCTCAAACTTCCCGACAGACCTTTTACACCACTGCCAAGGTCATGTATATTTTGCCCCACCCATGCCCACGCCCACATTCTGTTGCGTGACCACACCCATTTTTCAGCACGCCACGCAGGGGTGTTTTTTTTAATCAGTATAAAATATCTGTCGGCAGTAAATTATTAGATCTTACTCTGTAAAAAAATAACATGAAATGTGGGCGACACTGGTATGGGGCTCCATAATCTCCTATTGCCCGGGGGCCCCATGAGTTGTCAGTCCACCCCTGTCTCAGCCCTTGTAGAGTAAGCACAGATGGACAGTGTAATATTTACCTGTTTCAGTGCTGCATCAGGTCTCCTCTTATTCCCAGCAGCCACTCGCTGTATGCTGCCATCCTCCAGCTCCCGATCATGTGACATGCATGAAGACTAGGAGCAGGGCAGTTTCTAGGCTAAATTGCACACAGGGCGAGGGTGTAAAAATTGCCCCCCCCACCCCCCACCCCTGTGGACTTGGGAACCCTTACTCTTTAGGAACAGAAACACAGCCACAGGTCACAAGTAGATCTGTCTACTTTCAAGTGACCAGCCGCTCATCCAGGAGGAAGCAAGAAAACATCCAGGCGAGGAGAGCCCGGAAAGCCGACTTCTCCATGGGCACCGTGTACTGACAGCCTGCAGTACCGCTACAGGACATCAGGTGTCATCACGGGGTGGTGACGTGATGATGACTTGAAGTCTGACGCAGGCAGCCTAGGAGGAGTCAAGGAGGGTGATCAGGCTGGTAATCTTCTTTCTTCTTCCATTTGGCTGCACTGCTCGTCACCAGCTCCCTAGCGGTAATGTCCTTCTGCCTGCGCCCCCCTTTATCTACTTTCTAGTCTGCGCCCAGTGCGGTCGCCCTGCCCGCACTGCCCAAGAAACTGCCCTGACTAGGAGATCTGATGCAGTGCTGGAGCAAGTACATATTACACTGCTCGACTGTGGAAAGTGGAAGGAGGAGCAGGCCCTCGGAGCCTTTTTTGAGCTCCTTATACTAGTTATCTTGATTGAGTGGAGTTTCATTTCATTTCAACTCCAGCTACATGATATTTAACTGAAATCAAATATATTTTCACTATAATAATAATAATCCGAACATTTGTATAGCGCTTTTCTCCTGTTGGACTCAAAGCGCTAAAGAGCTGCAGCCACTGGGACGTGCTCAAGAGGCCACCCAGCAGTGTTAGGGAGTCTTGCCTTGAACTCCCTACTGAATAGGTACTGACCCTAGCCAGGATTTGAACCCTGGTCTCCCATGTCAAAGGCAGAGCCCTTAAAGAGAACCAGAGATGTTCGGGGGTAAAGCTTTTATGCATACCTGGGACTTCCTCCAGCCCCATAAGCCTGGATCGCTCCCACGCCGCCGTCTTCCGCTGCCTGTATCCGCCAGTACCGGGTCCCATACTTTCGGCCAGTCGGCGGAAGCACGCAGCCAATTTTCCGCATCACAGGGGCTCCCTCCATATCCTTACGCATGCGGCTCCACACTACGCAGCCGCATGCGTAAGGGTATGGAGGGAGCCCCTGTGTATGCGGAAAAATGGTTGCGTCCGCAGGAAGTGAGGGGACTCGGTACCGGCGATAGAGGAAGCGTAGGATGGCGGCGTGGGAGCGATCCAGGCTTATGGGGCTGGAGGAAGCCCCAGGTATGTATAAAAGCTTTTTCATTTTTTGTACTCTGTTCGTCTCTGGTTCCCTTTAACCAGTACACTATCCAGCCACTCCTTATAACATAATGTTCTGTTTATGTTGTGTCCTGCAGTGTGATTATCACAGAGAGAGGAGGGTGGAGGCTGCTATCAGAGGAGGGGTGACCAGTGGAGACAGGAGAGGGAAAGCAGCCATTATGGGGAGATTTTGCAGACGTAGTAGATCTTTGTACTTCGGGGGCGGTATGGAAGAAGAGATTAATTTCCTACTCTACTAATCCATGAAGCTCTATACATCATACCTTTACAGGGTAGCGAAATTATGCAAACTTCCAGTCAAGATCACAGACCTCAGCACGTTCAAACGAAAAAATTGAAAGGACTTTCGCAAAAAATTTAAAACATGTAAATTTCATCAAAACACAGAAATATAAAGTACATTTCTCCCAGAGTAATGTACTATAAATTACTTTTCTCCTATGTTGCTGTCACTTACAGTAGGTAGAAGAAATCAGACAGAACTGACAGGTTTTGGACTAGCCCATCTCATCTTGTGCGATTCTCAAGGTTTTCTTCATCAAGAAAATGCATGAAGAGCACTTAGTGAATACAGAATAGAGACACCGAGAGCCCAATATAGTATAGTATGTACTAATATGTGGATACAACAAGTAAGTATCTATTTATACTCACAAACATGGGTTATCGTCCAGGTAACCACTATACCAGCAGGTGAGGAGATTAGACCTGTCCCCACTCAGGATTAAGAAGTCGCTCTCTGTAGATAGGAAATAAGGGGCAACACCCATCCACCGAGGGTGGACTCAGGACCTGTATAAGCAGACAGAGTCATCTGGCTGCCTATACTGGAGGGAAAGAGGAGGAGTCATCTGGCTCCATATACTAGAGGTAAGGGGGGAGGGGTCATCTCGCTACCTATACTGAAGGGGGGCGGCTGGTAACAGGGGCCTAGGGCGTTAAGAGTACAAATACGGCCCTGCTGGCAGGTAACTATAACAGCTCCCTGCTGCCAGCTCTTCATGGCTGCATTAGACAGCTGAAAAGCGGGTTGCTTCTCCAGAGGCTCGCGAGGCTGGTGCAGGTAGTGGCTTCCTCAGAAAGCGGGTCTCTGCTTGGGTGCAGGTCCAAAAAGATCTCCGCAGGCCTCTGGTTCCCCCACCTTAATGCACCACCATCTGTTGCACCCCGTCGATCCTTAAAATTCGTTCCGAACGGATCTACTACAAATGGATTGATAAGTAAGGAATCCTATTGGTCAATTTGCAGCCGTCCTTTTGCGCTCTGCTAAGGAGAACGATTTTTCTGCCAGAGTGAGAGGATCCTAACAGAGAACCTGTGACCAGGAGTTTTCAGAGAATAAGTGCAGTATTTAAAGTGTACCAGAGATTATGTAAAGCAGCATTTATACTTACCTGGGGCTTCCACCAGCCCCATGCTGGCCGTGGGCTTCATCACTTTTCTCCTGGGCTCCTCTGTTCCTCTGCTGTGTCCCCCAGTATATAGCTCAGTTGTGCCCAGTCGTGGTTCAGTGCTCCTGCGGGGCCTGGCTGCAAGCGTGGCCTGGGCCATTCTGCGCTTGCGCAGTACTGGCGGCACAGACGCAGAATGCTCTATGGCCATGCACGGCCAGGCCACGCATGTGCGTGTGCGGTGAACCACAGCTGAGCTATATACCAGGGACACATTGGAGGAACAGCAGGTCCCAGGCGGATGACGATGGAGCCAACTACCAGCATGGGGCTGGAGGAAGCCCCAGGTAGGTATAAAAGCTTTCCTTTAATAAAAAACATTCCACTTCATAATACGCTATTTTATTCCCGCTAGCCTGAGAGCTGTATGGGCTCTTTTACTGTGGCCTGAGTTACACTTTAAATGAAATAAAGTCATAGCTAATCTGAACTGTTAGACTGCAGTGTTTGCTTTTCGTCCTGAATTGGAATGGCGGAGAGACCAGGCAGCCAAATAATGTAGATATGTAATGCTTTTGGAAGGTCTTACTCTGTAAGAAAAACAAGAGTAGGCTAAAGTTTATTCTAATAATCTTATTATTTTAGGAATTTTAATGATGAGTCCCTTTCATGTAGAGCAGGGCTCGTGCCAGACCAGACAAGCCAATGATGTGATACCAATGAAGGGCAGGTTTGAAAAATGACTTCTAGATACCAAACAGCAAACGTTTCCAATCCATTCTGCTTTGAGCTTGTTCTGGGCATCTGTGAGCGCTGCCGCTGGCGGTGATCTCTGTAACAACTGCTGCAAAACATTCTGCACAGGATAGGCCACCTGAAGATCACATGGTTCTCAATAAAGACCTGTTTACACAATGCAGACCAGCTGAGATAAGGAGAGCAGTCAAGTAGAATTGGTGTGCTAGTGCTCATTTATTGACCAGATGCTCTTCTTCCCCCAAAGGCGCCTTTTGTCCGGATGAACTTTTACATTGACACTGTATTTGACCTGAAGAAGTGGACTCAGACCCATGAATCGCATAGCCAGTGCACAAAGTTGTCAGTGGCATAGGGGCGGCGGTTGGAGTGGTCGCCTCTGTGACTGGGCCCAGGGCCCTGCTTGTCCTTCCCACATGCTGCGTGGAGGGAGGTGCACAAACAGCAGCTGAGGGGGTAATCAGATACTCACATTGCTGGGATCCAGCGCTGCCTGTACTACTTACTTCCTGTTCCTGTGTTCTATCCCATAGTAACAGCACCCCCTAGAATGCCTGTTCCTGGCTAAATGTACTGGGGCACCTGTTCCTGGCTACCTATACTGGGGCATCTATTCCAGGCTACCTATAGTGGGGCACCTATTCCTGGCTACCTATACTGGGGCATCTATCCCTGGCTACCTATACTGGGGCACCTATTCCTGGCTACCTATACTGGGGCATCTATTACTGGCTACCTATACTGGGGCATCTATTCCTAGCTACCTATACGGGGCACCTATTCCTGGCTACCTATATTGGGACACCTATTCCTGGATACTTATACTGGGTCACCTATACCTGGCTACCTATACTGGGGCACCTATTTCTGGCTACCTATACTGGGGCACCTATTCCTGGCTACCTATACTGGGGCACCTATTCCTGGCTACCTATACTGGGGCACCTATACCTGGCTACCTATACAGGGGCACCTATACCTGGCTACCTATACTGGGGCACCTATTCCTGGCTACCTGGTACCTATACATGGTTACCTATACTGGAGCATCTATTCCTGGCTACCTGTACGGGGCCCCTATTTCTGGCTACCTATACTGGGGCACCTATTCCTGGATACTAATACTGGGTCACCTATACCTGGCTACCTATACTGGGGCACCTATTCCTGGCTACCTATACTGGTGCACCTATTCCTGGCTACCTATACTGGGGCACCTATACCTGGCTACCTATACTGGGGCACCTATTCTTGGCTACCTATACTGGGGCACCTATTCTTGGCTACCTATATTGGGGCATCTATTGGCTACATATACTGGGGCACCTATTCCTGGCTACCTATACTGGGGCACCTATTTCTGGCTACCTATACTGGGGCATCTATACCTGGCTACCTATACAGGGGTACCTATTCTTGGCTACCTATACTGGGGCACCTATTCCTGGCTACCTGTACCGGGAGCACCTATACCTGGCTAGCTATACTGGAGGAGGGTGGATGAGGGAGTGAGGCACCTCTGGTTTCCATACTGGGGTGGGGCACATTATTTAGTGTAGGGGGCGGGGCGGGTCCAAATTCCACATGAGGGCCTTGGGGTCTGTAGCTACACCACTGGAAGTTGTCATTATTGAGTTAAGCCACATCACCTTTTTCATTTTATTTGTTTTTAAAGGACAACTGTAGTGAGAGGTATATGGAGGCTGCCATATTTATTTCCTTTTAAGCAACACCAGTTGCCTGGCAGCCCTGCTGATCCTCTACCTCTAATACTTTTAGCCATAGACCCTGAAAAAGCATGCAGCAGATCAGGTGTTTCTGACATTATTGTCAAATCTGACAAGAATAGCTGCATCCCTCCTCCATAGCAATAGAATGCGTCACTAGCCTGTAGGCTAGTGATGCGTTTATACAGCCGGCAGTTCACATAATGACAGACACCTCTGCAGCCATGGAGGCCAGGACGCCTATCAGAAAGATGTATCGTGTGCGACCTTCACTAGATCCTACACAAGTGAATCACTTCACCCCTCTTCTCCCCTGCACACTCTGCATGGGCCCTCTTCTCCCTCCTCCGCCACTACTCCCTAGGCGGCGGCCCGCCTCGCCCAACCCTACAAACGTGCCTAGTGACTACCAGAGTCCTGTGTGGGACAGCCGAGTTGTGGGTATCGTGCCATGCCATCCGCACACACTATAAGCTCGCTTATTTGTTAAATGCAGACGTAGCTTTTCTAAGACTTTAAAAAGCCACTTAGATTACAAAAGGTTTTGTCTGCCAGTGCTAATCAGGTAGTAATTATGAATAATTACTGCTAAATACACCTATCTGCTACAATGCTTGCACAAGATTCTAGTGTGTAACAGATGCAGGCGGCTACAAAGGCTGTTGTACTGGGAGCCAGCATTGCTGTGTGATTATATAAGTAGAAGGTGAATGGCAGAGCAGCGTGAGGCTGTATCAGCGACATACAAGCACAGTGTGTGTCTGCGATTGGCTGCGGTCTCTAACGGGAGGTAAATGGTTTCGTCTCGCCTGACTACGCTGCATTCTACAAGTCTTCCACTGCAAGTCTCATAAGACAGCTGGCGGCTTTAGCTATGCGTTCTCCAGATATAAGGTTAGTGTAATTAGCAGTAATGTATTTTGCTCCGGGCAATCACGGTTGGTGCAAACAAAAGTTTAAACAAAGACATTTGCCCTAGGCTCCCCCAGGTAAGGTGGTCTCCTAAGGGTCCATTTCTACTGCATACTGTATGTTTCAATGTGATCTGCAGAACACCTGCGTCTTTCCAATAGCAACAACGCTGACATGGTAATGTGAATGTGACAATTCCACTAGAGCAGGGGCGTCAAATTCAAATACAAAGTGGGCCAAAATTGAGCTCTGGGACCAAGTCGCGGGCCAACCTCAAAGTCTAGTGGCCACCTCTCTCCTTTATAAAGTTCTCCAGTGTCTTATAGCCCCCCTCCATCCCCTATACAGTTTCCTGGTGTCTAGTGCCACCCTCCCTCCCCATTCAGTTTCCTTGGTGTCTAGTGGCCCCCACCCTCATCTATACAGTTTCCTGGTGTTTAGTGGTTCTCCCTCCCTCCCCTATACAGTTTCCTGGTCTCTAGTGGCCTCCTTCTCTTCCCTATACAGTTTCCTGGTGTCTAGTGCCACCCTCCCTCCCCATTCAGTTTCCTTGGTGTCTAGTGGCCGCCACCCTCATCTGTACAGTTTCCTGGTGTTTAGTGGTTCTCCCTCCCTCCCCTATACAGTTCCCTGATGTTTTGTGGTCCTCCCTCCCCTATACAGTTTCCTGGTCTCTAGTGGCCTCCTTCCCTCCCCTATATAGTTCCCTAGTTTCTAGTGGCAACCCCTTCCTCCCCTATACAGTTCCCTGGTGTCTATTGGCCCCCTCACCTCTCCTATACAGTTGCCTGGTACCTAGTGCTTTCCCCCTCCCCATATGGCCTCCCTGGTGATCTAGGGCTTACCCTCCAATATAGCTTCCCTGGTGGTCATAAGTGGGCAAAACTTAATGCAAGGTGAGGAAACCACCTGAGGGCCAATTCTAAACGTTCCAAGGGCCAGATTTGGACCACGGGTTTGACATGTATGCACTAGAGTGATGCAATTTTATGCAAATGCACATCCACAAGGCATCCTAGGCAGGTGCCTGTGGGTGTCAAGGGGCCCAACTACCACCTTTTTGACTCCTCTCCTATCTCAGCTTAATAGAAAGATTATAATGGGGAGCCAACGCTACTAAATTGCTCTGGGTCCCATTTCATCTTAACCTAAGTTTTCAAAGCGCCTGAGCTAGATAAAGCTTTGGACAAGGCTTATTTATGGTACCTGAGGAAGTGTCTTCAGGCCACAAAACACTTTGTTTTTGCCCTTATTGATAAAACTACCTGAATGTTTTTATCGTTGAAGGTAAGCTTAGTTACCTTCCTTTTAAACAGTTTTTAGTTTTTATTTATACTTTTATTGGGCGCCTCCAGTCACTAACTACATTGTTCATGTGACTTGTTTTGTAACCAGTTTATTATTTGTGTAAAATGCGCCGCTTTATGGTTCCAAGTCTGGTAGGCCCATTATCTCCATCCTCCTTGCAGGCACATAGTAGCGAGTATTTCATTCTTGGGGCTTTATTGGCCCAGATAAATCATATAAGCCTTAATTTTAGCTGTTTGAAAAAGGAAATCGGCAGGATAAGCGGAATCATTTGGAAAAGATAAAGCAAACATGGTAGGACATTAATGTTACCGTAATACTGCTAGGGAGGTTAAGATTGGTTGGTGTGTCCATACAAGATACAATCTCAACTGTATGTACCATCGGTAAAATAAAGTTATCGATTTTCGCACTGGAAATCAAGGTAATTTTGCTGCCACCACTCTCTGGATTGAACTAGGCGAAGAGATGTTCAGAGCTAGCTACCTAAAATGAATAATGGTTAACCCAACTAGCCAAATCAACAATTTATACAAATGAGACAATGTGGTAGTGTGTCTCTTCTTGAGGAAATAGTGTTATAGCACAGATCAGAATAAGCAGGCAGCAAGGGCAAAACTGGAACGATTAAATTGTTTTAACAAACTATACACATAAAAACATATATACATTAGAGTTGGCAAAAAAATATATCTGGCAGCTAAACAGATTGTTGGATAGTTATAAGTAAGAGATGAGAAATGAGGTAGAATGTCTGCAAGTTAAAAATATCGTGTTTGGAGTCCAGTAAGCGATAAAGTCTTTTCTATTGAATAATCCAAGATGGTGATTTGTGTCCTGGCGGCCTGTCTGGATGGTATTTCAAATAAAAGATGATAGACAAATGCAGGGCCGGCCTTAGGTTTCACAGCGCCCTGAGCGTAACCAGATTTTGGTGCCCCCCCCCCCCATTCATGCTCTTTGCGCACACGCACGCATGCACACCCAAGTGCAAGATCCCCTTTAGTGTGTATAAGCAGATCCCCCCTTTGGTGTGTATATAGGCAGATTTCCCCCCTTTAGTGCATATAGGCAGATCCCCCCCCCCCCTCCCCTTTAGTGTATATGTGGATGTCTGTTTTGCCTGGGAATTTCCTGGAATGGGCATCAGATTAACTTTAAAGAGTAACTGTCGGGCATAAAATCCAAAATCAATTCTTTATTTATATCTGGTAAACAAGTAATAAGGATGCTAACCAGGCAATCCAAAAGTTAAAATCACTATTACTTTTCTTGTTGATAAATTATCATTCCCCAGTTTATATGACTCTTATTTGGTACACAGAACATTTGGTACACAAACGAGGAAGTTGCAGGGCATGCTGGGTTGTCTTTTTTATGCTTCCCTACTTCCCCTCAGACTTAACTAATGCAGCCTGATTGGCTGAAGCCTCTTTCCCTTCTGTTTTCCCCTCCCACACCACTGTTCCTCTCTGATTGGCCAAAATTTCTGAATTTCTGAAACAATGCACTTTTTATAGTGAAGGGCGGGAAAATCAGGCAAAGGAGACTAAGGGCGGATATTACATCACGACTGGCTTCAAAATAGCCACAGTAAATATGGAAACTGTCTAAAATAGGATTCTCTACTTTACCTTTATAAAATTCACAGGAATCATAACGTGGACAGTGCAATACATATGTTATGTAAGTAGAGCAAGTATTTATCTACTTATACATTTGTTTTTTTTTCCTGAGATAGTATGGCTGACAGCTCCTGTTTAATAACTTCCGAAAAGATTGTTCTGCTAGCATTTTTTTCTATAGGCTAGAAATCCATTAAATATGGAGAAAAGTGTGGAAGTAGATAAGAACCTTTTTGAAGAGTTTCTAGACGTGTTAGCATCCCTGGTGTTTTGGAGCCTGTCATGCTGGTACAGGCCTGTCTTAACGATTTCTGTCATAGCCAATCTGAGATTTATTACTACTTAACCTTGCAGGCGGTGCTTATACAGCCAGGACAAGAACTTGCTAACTTTGCTTCTGTTCTGTGAGTTATAGCTAAAAAGGTTAACTAACTTCTGTGTTGAAAAAGTTTAAAGTCGGAAAATACAAGTCATGTAAATGGTTTGTCATGGGGTTGATCTTGTCGTGGAGTTGATTGCTGGATGTGTGTGTGTACCTTTTGTCTCATGTTATGCTTTGTTCTAGCAAGGGGTAATTTAGGTGAAATAGATTATTTAGAGCTAATGATATGTTCACTCCCAGGTACTTAAAGGAAACCTAAACTGAACAGGAAATTTCATACTGTGCCTGCGCAGGACACTCATGGTGAAGGGAGCGTGATCGAGGATGCACACGGCCAGGGACACGCAGGCGCAGTGGCCATCAACTGGCCAGTTGGAGGAAAACGAAACTTAGGAGCTGCAGGGGACCGGAGGATCGTTGAGTGATGGCACGGGCATCGGGCGGCTGTGCTCAACACCACTGGTAGAAGCTCCAGGTAAGTGAAACTCTTTTTTCCTGTTTGGTTTAGGTTCACTTTAATGTGGCATGTTTTTCCAAGAATGGGAAAGAATGGTTTCCCCAAGTCTTCCCCCCACTTTTTTCTGGTCTCTGCAGAGTTTTCGACACTGTACCTGCTTACCTCTCTGGCTCACCCACCACATCTCCAGTCACACATCTACCAAAGTTTCAGTCACATGTTCATCTCATCTCCAGTCAGGCAATCCTTGAAGAATTTATGAACCAAATACATACAGGCAGTCCCCCACTTACCAACAGGTTCTGTCATGGGAGCTTGTTTTTACGATGAATTTGGTTGTAAGTCAAGTCATGTATTTTACATACTGGTAAGTGTGGATAAATTATAAACTTTCAGACAACTCAGAACTTCAACATGGAGTATAAACAATGTTTTCTGGTTTCAATTTTTCTTTAGACCTGGTACCCACTAGCAGCACTTTAGGAGCGTTTGGTGATCAGTAAAGTGATACGGCAGTGGAACACTCTACGGATGCTTCCACTGCAGCACTCGGGGATCGGGCTGCAGCATTTTTGGAGCAATCCCAGGTAAATCGCATTAAAAAGGGAACTATAACCAAGGATTGAACATTCTAATGAGTAGCTGATACCCCCTTTCCCTCAAGAAATCCTTTTCTCAAATAGATCATTAGGGACATCTGTATGGCCGATATTGTGGTGAAACCCCTCCCACAGTGTGATGTCCTGACCAGGGTCCTGACAGTTTCCTGTCTGTGAACCTTGTTGCTTTGTGGGAAATAACTGTTTTTTACAACTACCAAGCAAGCAATATCTCCCTCTGTGCATAGAACTCTCAGTAACAAACATTCCGTACAGATCACCTGGCAGAACTAAAGATGTCGCCACCAGTGATACATTTCAGAATGTAAATAAGGGAGAGGAAAGATTTTGCAATGGGCAAACGCAGACTAAATAATCTATAAAAGAATATTGTAAAAAATGAGCAATTTTATTCATTATGTTATTTTCACTACTGTTCCTCTGTCAAGGGATGCAGGGTCAAATCGCGATCTCTCCTGTAATCGCGGTAATATTGCAGAAATTCCGCAATTCCAGAAATCGCCAGTGCTTTGTGATCCGTCACAAAGCACCACCAATAAGTCTCAGGCCTTAGTGTACCTAACACAACTTACAACACTGTAACAAGTATTAAAAATATGTAACTGCACAGTACAATTGGTAGGTGAGGACAACTTTGTATGTATGAGAGACTTGTAGCTTGAGTGTTTGTAAGTGATGAATAATCTGTATTTCCTTTTTTTATATCACACTGGTCCTTTCTGCCATCACTAATCATATTTTATGTTAGCATTTGGAAGTAAACAAGGCTTAATGTAACTTTGCCTTCTTAAAACAGAAGGTATTTGCAATACTTCAGCTGTAAGTGAGCAACTTTGGTTTCCCATGATGCATCGTTCCTGAAAAGGCTAATGATCTCTTTATGCCCCTGAAAGCAAGACTACACATCCAGCACCGCTGGTGAATAGTGAGCCTATAGCTTATAAATATTACAGAGCCATAATGAACCCAATAAACATACAGCCTGTTTGGGACTTTTCTGTTCTCCTCAGAACACAGCATGGATTGATATGGCTCTATGTGGTAGGGCTTGGACCAGTACTAAGGAATACCCAGACAGCTCATGGTGACCCAGAACCACTGGGAAGGTATAAAGGTCTAAAAGAGACCAAAGAGCCCTTTATTAAAGTGGACCTGAACTCTTGCACAGGACAGAAGGAAAACATAGAGAAATGCACCCTGTATATATTTAGAGAGTTTAGCCTGTCTAACTCCCCCTCATCTGTTACTAATCACCAGTGTAATTTGATCCCTCAGCTATGTCAGCTGCCTGCCATGGCAGAGCAGTTAATTTGTAAACACAGGATGTTAACAACATGTCTGCTTCCATGAAAGCAGGAAGTAGACACATTGCAGATTTATTGCAGAATTTGTATCCGCTGTAACAAAGAACTGTTTCTATTTAAAGTGGTCTGAAATTCCGATATAGCATTCAATCAAAATGCGTTTTCCTACTTTTTATTACTCATACAGTTATCATATTTGCTTTTGTGCATAAATAATATTGTCTGTTTACAAATTACAGGTTTCCAAAGTTTAGTTTATCTTGCCCTGAAATCTGCCATTGCATTTTATTCAAACTGCTTTTTATTATATATTAACATCTTCTAATTAGCTGTTCTGAGCTGTTTGTGTGCTTGAAGCACAGAGAGCTTCACAGAGATCTCCTTTTCACTCGTTACACTGTGTTTACACACATGTATCAACATTGGAATGCAAACAAAGATACTGTTATCTCCAGTTTGGATGCAGATTTGAAGCTGAATAGCAGGACAACGTGCTTTCTTTAACCATTTCAGTGATGTTCTGCTAAAAAAAATGTCTAGGATGGTAGCTTTCAAGCTGTGAGGAATCTTAGAGCAAAGTAGAAATGCTGACTTTCAGACCACTTGAAAGGTTATTATGCTGTTGTGTATCGTTTAGACAGAGAGGAAGTTCTGAGTTCAGGTCTGCTTTAAAAAAGCAATGCTAAATGTAATTAAGCCTTCCTAAAACGGAAGGTATGTGCAATAATTCAGCGGAGCTATCTGGGCATTTCTAATGGTGCCCATACATGGTACAATTTTTTCAGTTCTTTTTTCCGATTGGATAATTTCATTTGATTATTCTGTTAGATCGAATAAAAAGTTGCATCGTTGTTTTCGAGGTACTTTACACGAATGTTCGATTTGTCCGAAAACCCAGAAAAAAATATCGAATATAAAGATTTTTTTAACCTGTCCAATCGGATTTTTATCGAAAAAAATGGATAATCGTTCATTTTTCTTGATCGGAAAAAAAAAAGATTATTTTCAACTTTCATTTGATTCGATCGTTTTGGTCGAATAAATGGGAAAATCAAACGTTTTTATTGTACCATGTATGAGCACCATTAGATGATTATCCGGGCAGCTGTTTTTGTTATTAGGCAGGTTCCAGGCTTGGAAAGAAGTGCGAAGTGTATTACCCACAGCATTTATAATGGAAGAAGTGATGTCAGGATGGCCAATTCCATAAAAGGGTGACTCGAGCAATGTTAAAGGCCAACTGAATCAAGAGGTATATGGAGGCTGCCATATTTATTTTCTTTTTAACAATACCAGTTGCCTGGCTGCCCTGCTGGTCTATTTGGCTGCAGTAGTGTATGAATAACACCAGAAACAAGCATGCAGCTAATATTCTCACATCTGACATCTGATCTGCATATTCTCATTCAGGGTTTATGGCTAAAAGCATTAGAGGTAGAGGATCAGCAGGATAGCCAGGAAACTGGTATTGCTTAGAAGGAAATACATAAGGCAGCCCCCATATCCCTCTCAGTTCAGGTGTCCTTTTAGTGGCTTTTCTACATCTGGCCACTAGAGGGGGTTTCCTTCTCTCCACTGAAAATAATAGACCACCATTTCAGAGGTGTACAGTTAATTTCCATAAGATCTGCACAGGTTTATAGGTACGATTCCCCGCAGCAAATTGTGCCTTGATCTGTAATAAATCTGAGAAGCCAGATCTCAAAGTTTTCAACAAGTCACAAATTTATATGAATTGTAAAAAGGTGATTTGATTCATTTGATTTTTTTTTGGCCACCGTGGGGTGCGGGTATAACTAGAAGTGTGGTGGAGTAGGCATAGTATGGTTATGAATGGAAGTGGGAGCATGAGTATAACTGGAGATGACCCTGAAGCATAAATGGAGGTGTGGTGGGGCATGGGTGGAGGTGTGGTGGGGACATGGCTGTAGGTGTGGTGGGGACATGGCTGTAGGTGTGGTGAAAGTATGCCTGGATGTGTGGTGAGGACAAGGCTGGAGATTATGCTAAAGCATAAGCGGAGGTGTGGTGGGAATATGGCTGGAGGTGTGGTGTGGACATGGCTGGAGGTGTGGGGAAGGTATGGTTGGAGGTGTGGTTGGGGCATGCAGAGCCGGGACCAGGTCCTCCAGCACCCAAGGCTGAGACACCAAAGTGCGCCCCTCCATCCCTCCCACCCCAGCTGTCACACACTGATTGCTATTAGACTAAGAGGGCCGCAGGGCCCACAATGTCCCCAACACCTTAATATCTAGTTATCTGGCTTGCAGTCACTGCCATGTATCCCTTTTTCTTATTTATTTCTGCTTCAAACACAATTAGGAATGACAGCTGAATGAATTGTGCGCCCCCTCCTACACTGCGCCCGGAGGCTGGAGCCTCTCCAGCCTATGCCTCGGCCCGGCCCTGGGGGCATGGCTGGAGATGATTCTGAAGCATAAATGGAGATGTGGTTGGGCCACGGGTGGAGGTGTGGTTGGGGCATGGCTGGAGGTGTGGTTGGGGCATGGGTAGAGGTATGGTGAGGACATGCCTGAAGATGTGGTGGGATCAAGGCTGGAGGTATGGTGTGAACATGGCAAGAAGTATGGTGAAGGCATCATTGGAGGTGTGGTTGGGGCATGGGTGGAAGTATCGTGAGTACATGGCTGTAGGTGAGGTGGAGAAATGGTTGGAGGTGTGATGGGGACAAGGATGGAGGTATGGTGGGTACAAAGCTGGAGGTATAGTGGAGACACAGCTGGAGGTATGGTGGAGACAAGACTGGAAGCATGATGAAGGCATGACTGGAGGTGTGGTGGGGAGATTGGCTGGAGTTGTGGTGGGGACATGGCTGGAGATTATGCTGAAGCATAGTGGAGATGTGTTTGGGGCACAGGAGGAGTTGTGGTTGGAACATGTCTCTCTTTATTACCTCAGAAAGCTGGGCACCATGGAGTTCAACTCAGGATAATATGTATTCAGTGTTTCTGCACTGCAGCAGTTACGTAAATGTTTGGGTATTTATTGCTGTCTGTGGCCCTTCACCTCATCTCCGTTTCCTGACACCATCATGGACCTCTGTGGCTATAGTATGAAAACTTGCTGACCTGAGGTCAGAAAACGGGAAAGAGCAATGAAATCTTCAAAGGCTTTCTAAATCCACTCCGCAGTAAAAAATGTATGTTGCTTTGAATATTGAAAATTGGTTCATTCTAGAAAGATCAAATTTTTTATTTTCTCCTACGTTTTTAGGCAATAAATAATACTCCATAGTAATATTTGTTTTCATGCTGGCGCTTCTATAAAACCTGTACATATGTTTTCCTTTTAACTCGGGTGTAGTAAATTTGAAAGAATGATGAGACGGTGTTTAAAAAAAAAGTTTACAGGCGAACAAGTCGGCACTAAAACGCTATTAAGGGCCACCTGTATTCATAACCATATGTCAGAATCCCCTCTGGTATGGCGGACAACCTCTGTGTGTGCGCGTGTAAATCTGGGCACGTTTAGGTGCTGCCGTGGCTCTGTAATGCAGACGCTCCACATCAAAGCTTAGGGCTTTACGCTTTCTCATCTGCAGATTACAGGCCCGGCAACCAGGCACTAAACCACACGAACATAATCCGCCCATCTTTACATATCACTTGTAATTCCGAAAAAGATGATTTGCTGTGCCTGCTTAATTTTATTTATCCCCTCTGCATTTGTGTTATTTCCTGAAAATACTCATTTCAGAAAAGCAGCGTTAGCCAGAGAGTTAGGGCATTGTAACGACAGCAGCCAATCATGCACGCTGGATCATCTTGTCGCCGCTGTAATTGGGGGCTCTGGTTGCTATGGTGAATGATAACACGTTCCTTTTAGAATATGCCATGTATGTGTGGTCCTTGACCTGGATCTACTCCAGCACTGCGTAATATGTTGGCACTTTATAAATACAATAAATAAATAATAAAAATACTCCCAAATAGGGATGGTCATATCTAGAAATCATGGAGATGAATTGTTTGATCAGCTGAACGCTTTGAAAAGCTCGATTTGCTGTGATCACATCCTCATGATCATGACTAGCAAATCAGGGACCTGCATATCTATCACCTGACCAAACTGATCACATATGCTTTTCCATGAGTTCACCTAGACATGACCATCACTACCATCACTACTCCCAGTGATCTTGAGTCTTCAGATACCCAAGAAGAGACAAAAGGGGACAAAGCAGCACATAGATGTAGTGGTTAGCTCTCTTGCCTTGCAGCGCTGGATCCCCGGTTCAAATCCCAGCCAGGTCACCATCTGCAAGGAGTTTGTATGTTCTCCCCGTGTCTGCATGAGTTTCCTCCAGGCACTCCAGTTTCCTCCCACATCCCAAAAACATTCAGATAAGTTAATTGGTTTCCCTCTAAATTGGCCCTAGACTATGATACATACGTTACATGATACATACATAGACATATGACTATGGTAGGGATTAGAGTGAGCCCCTGTGAGGGACAGTTAGTGACAAGACAATATATACTCTGTGCAGCGCTGCATAATACTTAAATAAAAAAAATAAATAAAAGCAGGAGAAACTTAGTGGTTGTATGTAGGGTATCACCTTCGAGATTTGCACTCAGTGGCGTAGCTAAGGAGGTACAGGCCCTAGTGCAAGTTTTACATAGGGCCACCTCAAGCACTCTGTACATGACAATTCAAACTGAGCACCAAAACCTGCCTATGGCAGCTACAGTTTCTGAGAGGTCTAAGCAGGAGGGAAAGGGTGATTTACCCCTATTCATAGCACATAAAGTCATGATTATCAGCAGCATAGCACTAATGAAGACCTACTACTGCAGTTGACAGAGGACCACTCTGACCCAAGAGCCCCAATGCTGTCACGACCTCTGCATCCACTTTTGCTATGCAATCTGTTTTAATTACAGAATTTGGGCCAACAGTAGGTGTGTACCTTTTAAGACTTACCTTATTGTTTTTTTCATCGGCTTACGGAGGTGGGGAGGGAAGGGACACAGGCGGGAAGCCGTGCTATACAGGAGGCGGGGGAGGGGCGGTGACAGGCTAAGGTAAATAGCAGGCTAGCGACAATCTGCTTGTCGCTAGTCTGGCACTTTTTCTAATGGGGACAGCAAAGCTGGGGGGGGGGGGGGGGGGGGTGAATGAGGCACACTGGAAGAACACAGAGGCCGGTCATTGTATACAAAACATGCCTCTGTGTCCTAATATGATTTGACAAACCCACCTCGGGCTCTCTTTAAGAAAACCTGGACTGAAAAGTCAAAATAAACATACACACGTCATACTTACCTGCCATGTAGTCTACTCATCAATCTCTTTCTCCTCTCCTGCATCCTGTTTGTCCACTGTGATCGTCAGAATTTTCCGTCCTCCATTTTAAAGAGGAACTCCAGTGAAAATAATGTAATAAAAAAATGTGCTTAATTTTCACAATAATTATGTATAAATGATTTAGTCAGTGTTTGCTCGTTGTAAAATCTTTCCTCTCCCCGATTTACATTCTGACATTTACCACATGGTGACATTTTTACTGCTGGCAGGTGATGTCAGTGGAAGAAGATGCTACTTGCTTTATTGGCACTTGGACCCAGCTGTAAACAGCTGTTATTTCTCACAATGCAATGAGGTGCTGACATCACACTGTGGGAGGGGTTTCACCACAATATCAGCCATACAGAGCCCCCTGATGATCCGTTAGAGAAAAGGAAAAGATTTCTAATGGGAAAGGGGGTATCAGCTACTGATTGGGATGAAGTTCAATTCTTGGTCACAGTTTCTCTTTAAAAATAGCCATTACCTCATAACAGCTTCCTGGTCAGCACGCTGTTAAACTGTAATATTGCCCACTTCAACCATAGGGAAACATGGACACATGGAAACATTACCTTGCTCATCAGTTGTCCTTTCAGTTATAATTGACAGCAACTGATATATAACTGACAGCAACTGAAATATTTCAGTTATGACAAATGTCTGTTTAACCACTTGAGGACCCAGCCTTTACCCCCCCCCCCCCCCTTAAGGACCAGCATGTTTTTTTATGATCTGTGCTGGGTGGGCTCTCCAGCCCCCAGCACAGATCAGGTTGCAGGCAGAGCGATCAGAGCGCCCCCCTTTTTTCCCCCTATGGGGATGATGTGCAGGGGGGTCTGATCGCTCCTGCCTGCCTCGGTGTTGCGGGGGGGGGCACCTCAAAGCCCCCCTCCGCGGCACAATTCCCTGCCTCCCTCTCCTTCCTCTCACCCCTGGTGATCGGGGCTGCACAGGACGCTATCCGTTCTGCGCAGCCTGTGACAGGCTGTCATCTGTCACATGGCGGCGATCCCCGGCCGCTGATAGGCCGGGGATCGCCGATCTGCCTGTAAACAAAGGAGACAAATGTCTCCTGCGTTTACATTTAGTCTACGAGCCGCGATCAGCGGCTCGCAGGCTATTCACGGAGACCCACTCCGTGATCTAACAGGAAACGGCCGCTCGCGCGAGCGGCCTTTCCTGATTAATTAGGGAGGCACCTGGCGACGCAGATGTGCGTCGCTGGTCCTCCAGCTACCACTTTGCTGCCGCACGATATGAGTGTGCGGTCGGCAAGTGGTTAATAAGATTTTTTTGTCTTGTTAGAAATAGAAGGAATTGTTGTAAGAAGAAAATTGTGAGCTTCTGAGAGGAACGGATGGTGAGGTAAGTGTGTAGTATTCATTTGCAGGTACATCAAGTGTCTATTTTAAATAATTTTACTCCGTTCAGGTTCCCTTTAAAGGAAACGATAGACTAATAATAGTTAAAGTTTTATACATACCTGTGGCTTCCTCCAGCCCCATCCGCCCTAATCGCTCCCACGCCGCCATCCTCAGCCTTCTCCAGCTCTGGTACCGGGTCCCGTAACTTTGGCCAGTCGCAGCCAGTCTGATTGCACAGTGCGCTCTCTCCGTCGGAGAATAGTACTTGCACCTGCGTATTTGTCTCTGGTACACTTTAAAGCTGAACTCAGAATGTCCTCTCTGCAACAGCATAATAACCTTTAATGAAAAACATTTTATACAAATCCTACAATAAATCTGCAGTGTTTTTACTTCCTGCTTTCATGGAAGCAGACATATTGTTAAAATCCTGTGCTTTCAAATGAGCTTATCTGCTATGGTAGTCAGCTGACACAGAGGAAAGATCAAATTATACCTTGTGATTAGGCACTAATGAGGTGGAATTACAGAGTACATTTCTCTCTTTTTTTTCTGTCCTGTGCAAGAGTTCAGGTCCACTTTAAGTATCCCTTCAATGGCAGATGTGTAGTTTGCAGGCATAATTTTGCATTAAAAGGTGTCTCTACTTCCCACTTAAAAAAAGTGAGGAGGTACAGCTTCTGTTGTAGGAATCAGGATGAAGAAACAAGAGGTGGGCAGAATCCAGCTGACACAGCGCTGATAGAGGGAGATGCTCTATGTGAGTGAAGGGGCACTGGCTCCCCCTTCCCTCCCTCTCAGGTATCCAGAGACTTGGCTTATCCTGGGCTAGCTCTGTGCAGGAGGCAGGGAGGGGTTTCTTTGTCTGCAGTGAGGGGCAGAGCCTTCTCCTCCCCAAAAGTTTGTGAGAAGCAGTGGAGGCAGGTTTCTCCTATAAAGCCCGTGCAGAGGCTGCCAGTGGAAGCATCAGACAGGCTGAGCACAAGGGACATGTACACTACAGCCTCTCCAAGCACTCCAACCTGAGTACAGCTAAGGACAGCTGCCTGTGGAGACGCACATTCCTCCCCCAGCACATCTGGACTTCATATTTTGGGAATGGCCGCTGGGTATCTCAGCCTGGCACTGCTCCCTCTCCTGCTGGCCCAGGTGGGCTGCAGTGACCCTCAGGATACTGATGCCCCCTCCCTGGCCTTCGTGTTCGATGTCACCGGCTCCATGTACGATGACCTCAGGCAGGTGATCGAAGGGGCCAATCGCATTCTGGAGCGCACCTTGACGCGGAGATCGAAAGCCATGAGCAGCTACGTTCTGGTCCCATTCCACGATCCAGGTAAGGAGGAGGTTGGCCTTAGAACTCTTTCTTAGACCAGCCTTGACTTTTTTTAAGCAGTTGTTGAACTACAAATTTCAGCATGACCTGCCAGTTTAGATTGGTCAGCATAAACTTTTTTCAATGAAAACTTTTTATCTGTAGAGCACCTGGTGCTGTTTCATCCGCGTCCTCGAAAGGGGCTTACATTTTGCACATCTTTAAGTGTGAACAAATATCCTTCGTTAAACAAAAGGCTAAAGTCCTTGGAACGAGGGACTCAGGTAGTGTTTACGTTGTTACAACATTTAAAACGGTTCACAATAATATGCACTTCCCTTCAGACCCCCCTCCCCACCCACTATCTCAGATATATATGTCCTATATTTACATAATGAGGAATTCCAAATCACCTTACAGAATACACAAAACCATTCACATCTGTCTCTGGCTCCTATCTGTCTAGGGTCAATATTGGGAAGATGTTAATTAATCTATCTACCAGTGAGAACACACCAGCAAGAGCACATGGAGAACATACAGACTCCCTTATTATTTGTACAGCACCAACATCTTCTGCAGCGCTGTTCAGAGTATATTGACTTGTCACTTAATGTCCCTCAGAGGGGCTCACAATCTAATCCCTACCATAGTTATATGTCTATGTATAGTTTATGTTTCGTAGTCTAGGGCCAATTTAGGAGGAAGCCAATTAACTTATCTGTATGTTTTTGTGTTGTGGGAGGAAAGCAGAGTGCCCGGAGGAAACCCACGCAGACACGGGGAAACCATACAAACTCCTTGCAGATAGTGCCCTGGCTGGGATTCGAACTGTGGACCCAGCATTGCAAGGCGAGAGAGCTGACCACTACGCCACTGTACTGCCCATATGCCACTGTGCTCGCCGCCACACTTTTGAATGAAAATCAACTAAACTTATACCTTGTTAACTTTCTGTAGCTCAATGCAATACAAGATTATGCAACGTTGATCGATGAGCAATTCCTGTCATTGCCAATTACTGTCAGCTCTGCATAAGCCTTGTCTTAAGGATCGTACATACAAGGGGGGGGGGGGCAAAAATCATCCGAAGTGAATTATGAACCATGCGTCGTTCAGATATCATGCAGTAAAGAATCAACCCGACGGGTTAAACGAACGATCCACATCGATTTTCATGCATTTCAATTGACTGTTATAACAAGACATGGCAGAAAACATCTATACTGTGCTTTTCTCCTGGTGCACTAAAAGCTTTTGAGCTGCAGCCACTGGGGCGCCCTCAGTAACCAGTAGCAATGTGAGAGAGTCTCGCCCAAGGACTCCTTACTTTCAGGAACAGGAAGAGCTGAGGTTTCGAACCCAGGTGTCCTGTATCATGTCCATTGTCAGCAGTGTGTACAGAGCTATGGACGATCATTAAACGATGTGTCCGCTCCTTGCCTAGATGCACCATCATTTAACGATCTGACTGTGTAGGGTATCATCCGTAGTCTTATAAAAATGTTTACATCACATCATGTGGATATCTTGAAAGATAGATCGTGGATCGTTAATCGGTCGTTTCACACAATCTCTCACAGTGTGCATACCGTAATATCAATTTCACCACGGCAGCTGCTAGTTTTGAAATACCCAATACAGTGCAAAACTCCATGCATTTTCCCATCAGATAGGTCAAATTTATTAAATTATTTTTTTTTGATCGATTTTGTAATGAAACCAATGCAGGCAAGGGGAGAACATACAAACTCCATGCAGAGAGTGCCCTGCCTGGGGTTCGAACCAGGGTCCCAGCACTGCAAGGCAAGAGTGCTAATCACTATACCACCGTGCTGCCCTTTAGCCATTGTGTTGCCCCAACATCACAATACTGAAAAATTTCAATCCTCACTTTATGTTTTGCCCCTCCGTAACTGAAACTCTAACTTCTACTGTGCAGATAAACTTCTGGATAGAGGATCGTCTAGCCTGTGTTTTCTTTGGGTCAGCGCTGGCCACTAAAGAGTTATTCTGCTAATGTGGTTTTATTTGGCTGCATAAAAGTCAATTTTGATGCCAGAAAAATGCCAGCCCCCTAATCTCCGGCAGAGAAGTGCTGTCAGGGGAGCTTGTTATAGGCATACATACATTCTTTACACTCGGACACACATCTGTGTATTATTTAATCAAGAACTACGTGAAATCTGCGCAAGAGACTCATTTGGAAGAGGAATGCATGTGGACCGCCGACATCCCTGTTCATCTATGAGAAGTGCTCCAACCCGTACACACATTTATACATCGATATACAACTATTTTTATATTTAAAGCACAACTCAACCTTTCTGACATTTTTAATAATAGAAAGCAGGGCAAGGAAAGCATCAATTTTGTCATTAGGTATAACTAACTATCTTGTTTTGTTTAGCTAGTACAGACCCATCAACGATCTATATTTTGCGCCGATGGGCAGATTCGACCAAGAGACAAATCTGTCTCTGATGGAATCTGATTAGCGAGAGCTCTGTCAGCTTCCCATAACCACAGACTGCTGTAATCAATATGGAATCAGCCTTGTGATGCCGCCTTGCTGCTGGCCCCCCCTATGTCCAATGTGCCCCCATGGGGCCCAGTGCACTATACATTACCTGTCCATGGCTACCGCTCGATTGGGCTGGCTCCAGGCTGCGTCCTCCGTCAATACAAGCAGTGCACGTGGTTGGCGGCATACAAATAGGCGCGTGTGATGTCACAAACGTGCCCACGCTATTCCAGCAATTTCGTGGGGCATGTGTGTGGACGGAGCACAGCACCTGGAGCAGCGGTGGGCACGGACAGGTAATGTATAGTGCACTGGGCGGGGGTGGGCGGTTCTTGGGGAGGGGCAAACTTGGTTGAACCGTCGATCGAGTGTGCATTTGGTGGCTCCGATTTTCATCCGATTCAATTATACTAATCGAAACGGATGGTCAATCGGCCACCGTGTCGCCTGATGTATGGCCACCTTTAACTGCTCAGGTTTTGCTTCTGGACACGATGGCCTGTGTGGAACTGTAGACACAGCAAATGAATAAGTAAACCTTCATAGCTTGCAGTCTGTGCTATAAGTAAATAAAAATTCCCTCCCCTCCCATCCACCTCAAAGCAGTAGGATTAGCCATACTATGCCAGGGAAAAAAAAACACATATGTAAGTAAATAAATACTTGATCTACTTACATAACACATGTATTGTACTGTGCACGTTTTGATATCAGTGAATTTTATATAGTAAATGAAGATAATTCTGTTCCTGGTGGGAACCATATCTTTTGCCCACAGTTTGAGGCTAAATCCTGTTGTCATTTCTTCATTTAACTTTTTTAACTTTTTTTTTCTTTTCTCCTCCAATCGCTGAGTCACCTCAATCTTGCTTGTAAACACAAGTAAGCAGAGAATCATGTTTCAGCTAGGCAGCCAGGCAGGGAAATAAAGGGAAGAGGAGGAAAATATTATAGATAAAAAGAACCCCCAACATACAACTGTATAGCAATGGCTATTAAAGGGCCAGTACTCCTAAGATATGTGATAACTCCAAACCATAACAGCAGAAAAAGTTTTGAATGCAGGATTAGCATCTTTATCACTTAACACACTCAAACCAGTTGCTGTTGAAATTTAATTTGTATGGTGACAATCCCGCTTTAAATCGTATTGGGTTTTGAAATTGTGTTCTATTTGGTCATTGGCTTCACTTGGTGTCATATAGAGGCACCGGTGGTAAGGCTGTAAACTGGGTCACGGTTTCTCAGCTGTGGCTCTGTGGAATTCTAGGATTAAGTGAATGGAAATGTGAGGAATATTCAGAGTGCAACACTGTTTATTTTAGCCTCTGTACATCTATAGATGTCAATGTGGGGGCTTCATTTGGTCTCCTGATAAGGTTATCAGGGAGTGTTGAACGCTGTAGCGGGTGAAACTGAAGGCAAAGTGACGCTAGAAGGTGAGTGTGATTTGTCTTCTTAAAACAGAAGGTATTTGCGATAATTCAGCTTTAAGTGAACATCTGTGGTTACCCACAATGCACCGCTACTGAACATAGCGATGCATTGTGGGTAACCACAGATGTTCACTTAAAGCTGAATTATAGTAATAACCTTCTGTTTTAAGAAGGCAAATCACACTAAGCATTGCTTTTTAGTACCGGTAGGAGGGCTTTTCAATCTCTTTTAGTCCCCTATACCTTCCTAGTGTTTTGGGTCACCCTGAGCTGCTTGGGTATTCTGATGGAAGGTGAGTATTGCTTAGGATCCATGTTTAGGGTTAGGTGCCTAATAAGAAGGTTAATGTTAGGTGGCAGAGTACTGGGAGGTCAGTTTTAGATCGAGAGCTGGGCATACACGGCTCGATTTTGCCACTCGATTCTCCCGCCCGATCGATTCCCCGCCCAGGCGATTCTCATATCTTCTGCTCATTTTTCTTATCTTTTTCCATTGTCCTCAATGCGGAATTGAGCGCGGAAACGATCGGGCGGGAGATCGGACGTGTCGGAAATTATCTATCGAGCCATCTAAATGGCTCAGAATCGAGCCGTGTATTCCCAGCATAAAGGCCCATTTCCACTGAGCGTGAAATCGCATTGTGGTGGATTTTCGCATTAACACTGAAACCAATGTGGTTCAATTAAGTTGTTTCCATTGAATGTGTTTTTTCGAATGCGTTGTGATGCCGAAAAAATATGGACTGCATGATACAGATTTCCGCACTACTCACTCTCCCGTATCATGATCGATGAAAGTCAATGGTCCCGCATACGACCCAACTGGCAGATCAACTCAGAAGACCATAGGGCAGATATCGTTTGTGTCACTCAAACGACATTGTTCCAGAGCATGCGTGTGAAATGTCACTTTCCAAATTCACGCACAGTATTTAAACAACATAGTCGGTTGGGATACTGATGTGTGTGGACAATGTTGTTTAAACTACTTTTTCGTCAAATATCGTTTGAGCGAGTTTCAATGCGTATTTAAAAGTGCCCACAGATGACTCGACTTGGCGGCCAATCGACCATTCGATTCCATAATTATCATTGAATCGGATGAAAATCTGTGCCGCTAAGAGAGAGAGATGTTTCTGTGATCGAATCTGATCGGCGAGAGATCTGTTGACCACCATAAACCACGGACCGATTCCCAATCGGTTTCAGCATGAAATCTTGCAGGAATCGGCCTTGTGACGCTGCTATACCCCTGGCTGCTGTTTCCCTAATGTTTTCTGTCTTCCCCTCAGTGTGTCTTGTGCAGTTATACTATACCTGTCACGCCTCCCACTAGTGTCCGCCACTGTGTCTACCGCACTTCCGCATTTGCACACTTTGTTTCCGGCATTATAGCACCTGTCGTCACACACGCGCCCCATGTGCTATATGCCGGTAGTCACGTGGGGCAAAAATGCGGAAGTACGGTGGACACTAGCAGGCAGTGTGACAGGCGTAGCAACAGTGGGTGCAGAGGTTGCCAAAGGGCCCCTCTGCAGTATTAGCTCATTATTGGTCCTGTGCTGGTAATAATCACTTCTGTAGAAGCTTTACATAGTAGTAATCATTAATAAACTGTTCCCCATCCTCTTCTTGCACCTCTGATTCTTTGGTTGTCCTTGGCAGGTTTTGGTGCGCCCCATCAATTGTTATTCTATAGAGTGCTGGGGGGGGGGGGGGGGGGGGGGTAGCAGCAATGTAAGACTTGCACCAGGGCCCATAGCTCCTTAGCTACGCTACTGGCAACAGGTAGTTTATAAATACATTACTATAAATAAACATTGGGGGGACAGCGGCTGAGGGTTTCCGACCCGATCATCGTTTGCGCTTATCAAGCGCTGTTACGGCCGCACGCTAGATAAAGCATGTCGGTCTGAGATTTTCCAGCATGTCCGATCGATACACGCGACCAATTACAGGCCGAAATTAGTTGCATCTTCAATCAGGCATGCTCTTGGTCGGCTGGCCACCAAAATCGCTAGATGTTTAGGTACCATAACAGGACATAGGTGCTATTTATAAAGTTCATGATTTAGCAGTATTGCTACAAACCACTAAGTATGCGAGAGAAAAAAATAATCTGGACTGATGCTGTGAATGCAATTAGACAAAGTTCTTCGCAGATAGCAGCTCATGCCCCACATCAGCATTCCCACATGCTGTCACAGGAGGAGAGCAACAGGCAGTTGTACACAAGCAGATCTGCTGCTCACACAAGGATGTACACAAACAGCCAACACATTCTGCTGGTTTTACTGTCCTCAGCATGTGATCCAGTTTGCAGAGATCAAAAGGAGCCCTTTGTCTGAGTGTGTTTTGTCACCCAGTGTTTGTTCCTTTGACACCTTCCCTTTGATACAGCTGTGGGTCAGTCCCTTTATCTGTGTAAGCTGCTGTTTGAACAAGAGCTTCTCCTCAGTGTCACTGCTGAGAGGATACAATATTTACACTAGTCCATTCATTGGACTAGGCTGGGCTGCTGCTTTCCATTCATTGCTCCATCACCGCCTCTGCAGGCTGTTCCACGCTCTCCAGGGTCATCTACTGCAGCAGGAAAGGCTGTACTTTAATAAAAAAAAAAAAAAAGCTCTAGAAAACTAATGAAAATCCCCTCCGAAAGATCTGTTTTGCTGGGAGTTTTTTGTTTTACCAGATAAAAACATATTACAAGTTTTGGATAGTGTAGTAAGGTGTTAGAACCTCTAGCCGAAACTCGGGATCAAAATCGGCAGCTCAGATTGGTAATCCTGTGTCTGAGTGAGTAGAGATGGCTCGAACCTCCGATTTTCGGTTCACGAACCTCAAACGCGAATTTCCGCAAAAATTTGGTTTGCGCAAATTTTCGCGAACCGCAATAGACTTCAATGGGGAGGCGAACTTTGAAAACTAGAAACATTTATGCTGGCCACAAAAGTTATGGAAAAGATGTTTCAAGGGGTCTAACATCTGGAGGGGGGCTTGGCGGTGTGGGATACATGCCAAAAGTCCCTGGGAATAATCAGGATTTGACGCACAGCAGCGTTTTAAGGGCAGAAATCACATTGCATGCTAAATTGTAAGCCTAAAGTGCTTTAAAACATCTTGCATGTGTATACATCAATCAGGTAGAGTAAATAGTGTACTGCTTCACACTGACAGACCAAACTCACTGTGTAACGCACCGCAAACAGCTGTTTGTGTAGTGACGGCCGTGCTGGACTGGTGCGCACCATGGCGAAAGTGCAGGCGATTGCGGTTTTCAAGCCCATATGGCCGCCGGGCTGAGGTAGCTTAATGACAGAACAACAGTGACTGTCCAGCTGATCGAATTTATTCTGTCCGAAATGAAGCAACGACCTTATTATCTTGGGTGTGCCCCATCACCCCCCCCCCCGAGACACTCATATAGCTGGCGGTCATTGCTTCATTGTGATACGCAAGCCCCTTCACCGCGGCAAGGTAACGATCACGAAGGGGAATTAACACATGTACATGCCTTTTTGTTTTGTTGTTGCAGCTGCAGTGCAGCCAGGAAAATTAGGCAGGCATGTACACGCACCAGAAAAATGATTATAGCGGCCACTGCTATCCGCCTGGAGTCCTTGTTGGTGGTGGAGAAGGCAGTCATGCGGCCTGCAGGCAGAGATGCTGTGTGCTTTGCGACTAAGGCCCGTTCACACTTGCGTTTTGGCATGCAAACGGACCGGATCCGGATCGTATCAGGACCTGATCCGGATTGGATCCGATCCGGATCCGGTCCATTTGCATCAGGACTGCTTCAGGCTGCCATCCGGATTCGTGGGGGGAAAAAAAAACCAACAACAAAATACCTTAAAATTTGTTGGGGTCTGCAGAAGGTGCACCTGGTGCACCTGTAGAATCAGGTCCTCAGCTGTAGGTCTCACCTCCACCTCCGACATACTGCCAAAACAGCTCCAGCACATGTGTCACTGCTGCTCCACTCCAGATATGCTGGGCCCATGTGTCCCCATCCGAAATGGCCGCCATAAATACGCATAGGAAGTGGGGTAGAACGTCCGGTGTTGTCTCCAGTGTGTTCTGTGCTTCGATTTCCCATCGGTTTTCTATATCCGGATGGTGCAGTCAGGCTCCGGTCCGGATGAGCCGGACCAAAAAATAGCGCATGTTGAAAAAGTGTCCGGATCCGGTCCGGCTCCGTACTGTACGGAACGGACGCGTGTGAACGTCCGCATTGCCTTTGCATTGCTATGCGGAACGTACGTTCCGTTTGTACAGTATACGGTCCGGATCCGATCAGGCGGATCCGGACAGGGAACGCTAATTTGATCACAAGAACAACTCAAAAGAGCTGTTAAGGGGTACTTTTTAGCAATAAGTATCAGCAAGGAGCAAGCTAACAAGCTTAACAAGAGCCTAACTAAGCTTTCCCTATGTCTCTGCAGCAAGCTCTCCCGTCTCTAATTACTGCAGCCACACGGGTGAGGGAAATGGCCGACGCTACCTGCCTTTTATAAGGGGGAGGGGGGCTCCAGGAGGGAGTGTAGCCTGATTGGCTACCATGTGTCTGCTGACTGTGATGTAGAGGGTCAAAGTTGACCCTAATGATGTAGTATAGGGGTCGGGTCGAACTCGCATATAGTTCACGTTCGAACACGAACCACCGAAGTTCGCGCGAATCGTTTTGCGGTCGAACCGTTCGGGCCATCTCTATGAGTGAGTTATATGCAGGAGCTTATGCAGATCTCTCTGTGGTTGTTTTCTTCTTCTTGTTTTTAGGGTCTAAAAGCTTTGAAAAAATTGCACGGCTTTTTACCCTAAATATGGAAATATTCATAACGCCAGGGAGGTTAAAAGAGGGAAGCCTCAGGGTCCTACTGAAGCTTTCCTCGCTGATTTGACGCCCCCCGTTGTTAAGTGCGGCCCCCCTCCACATCGGGCCATGCAAGTCTTCTTCATCTAGTATTGCTGCACAATGGCCATGCAGGCGGGCTGAGTCGGCTATTGCGCAGTATAGCTAGAGGAAGAAGAGCGGCTCCGATATGATTAGCGAGAATGCATTGTCACTAATCTCCTGGGGGACTTCCCTCAGCAACGGGGGACATCAGACCAGTGAGGGAAGCCTCAATAGGATCCTGAGGCTTCCCTCTCTTTAGGTTAGTGTCTAAATTTGTACCTGAGCTTCGGCTTGGGTACTATTTAAATCTTTTAGATGTCTTTTGTGATTAAAAAACTCCATAAACGGAGGAAGGAAGCAAGGCTACACTGCCTGGACTTCTACATTTTATACTTAATGCCGTGCATACACGGCTCGTTTTCTGTGCCGGATCGAGCCAGCGGCTCGATGCCGGCGCATGCCTGCTCGTCCGTGCGTGCGCGCGGATCGATTGCCGCTCGTCCCTGCCGGCGCTTCCTTATCACCGCTCGATTCCCTGCCGTTGTCCGCCGGCGGGAATTGAGCGGGCGCGGGTCGAGCGGCATGATCGGGCCAGCTGAATATTATCAGCTGGCCGGATCAGCTGGTCGATACACGGTACAGAAACGTACTGTGTATCCCCAGCATTAGACAACTTTCTGGTTGTTCCTCCTCCATGTGTAGCATCCATGTACAGCAGGCCCTCTCTTTCATGTACACCTTCCTTGGGCAGCAGCTGCTCTTCCACATGTTTATTCACATTTGCAGCCAACACATTCCCTATGTACAGGCAATCCCTCTTCCATGTCTAGCCTCCCTATAAAGCAGCAGGCGCCCAAGGCCCGGGCCCTTGTGACCTTTCTGAAAATCCTGTCCTATATATCAGCGCTAGGTGCAAGCTGGAAGGAGGGGGCATGGAAGTACAGAGCCATTAGTGATAAGTGCAGGCTGGAACGGCATGGCAGCACAGAAATATCACTGACTTGTGCAAGATGGAAGAAGGGGGTACGGCAGCACAGAAATATCACTGACTTATGCAGGATGGAAGAAGGGGGCACGGCAGCACAGAAATATCACTGACTTGTGCAGGATGGAAGAAGGGGGCATGGCAGCACAGAAATATCACTGACTTATGCAGGATGGAAGAAGGGGGCATGGCAGCACAGAAATATCACTGAGTTGTGCAGGATGGAAGAAGGGGGCATGGCAGCACAGAAATATAACTGACTTGTGGAGGATGGAAGAAGGGGGCATGGCAGCAGAGAAATATCACTGACTTTTGCAGGATGGAAGAAGGGGGCATGGCAGCACAGAAATATCACTGACTTTTGCAGGATGGAAGAAGGGGGCATGGCAGCACAGAAATATCACTGAGTTGTGCAGGATGGAAGAAGGGGGCATGGCAGCACAGAAATATAACTGACTTGTGGAGGATGGAAGAAGGGGGCATGGCAGCAGAGAAATATCACTGACTTTTGCAGGATGGAAGAAGGGGGCATGGCAGCACAGAAATATCACTGACTTTTGCAGGATGGAAGAAGGGGGCATGGCAGCACAGAAATATCAGTGACTTATGCAGGATGGAAGAAGGGAGCATGGCAGCACAGAAATATCACTGACTTGTGCAGGATGGGCGAAGGGGGCATGGCAGCACAGAAATATCACTGACTTGTGCAGGATCGAAGAAGGGGGCATGGCAGCACAGAAATATCACTGACTTGTGCACTTACTATTGTCTGAGGCAGACGTTTTGCATGCATTTTTGATGATTTGTTTTACCAAATAAGGTAAAAACTAATATGAAAATAATTCTTTTTTTTTTACTTTTTTCATATAAATATTGATTACAAATGCATGAAAAGCGCATAAAATGCACATGGATAAACGCAAGCGCGGGGTGAAAAAACACAAAATTACAAATGGAAGAAAACGGATGGTTTTCTGCAAGTGTGACTCTAGCCTCATGAAAGTGGTGATCAGCTAAGTTGATCACAGCTTTTATAAGAATGTACTGTATTTCCACTAGCCGCGAATCACGGTCGTTTCACGCAGGTGATTTTGGATGCGGAATTGTATCCTATTAAAATCAATAGGCTGCTACCAAATCATGTGCGACCCTGAAAAAAACTTCTGTTGGCTGTCGTTTTCCACAGACCTTATCCGAGTCTAACCGTGCTGTGGCTTTGCAACACCAGGGGTGCCACGTCCGATTCGGACACGCCATCCTGTGAAAATATCACTATTATATCCCCAAAAAAAGTAAACCGTTAAAATCTGACAGAACTGACAAGTTTTGGACTAGTCCGTCTCCTCATCAGTGATTCTCAGGGCAAGGCCTATTTCCACTACACACAGATTGGATGCAGAAAAACTCCAATGAATGCCTATGGGAAAATCTGCAAAAAAAAAATTGCGTTTAGTGGAAACAGGCCCATAGGCATTCATTGGAGTCAGATTTCTGCATCCATTCTGCATCCAATCTGCGTGTAGTGGAAACAGGCCCTTATGGTGCCCATACATGGTACAATAGTTTTCATCCAATCTTACCATTTTTATGTAGTATTAAAGGATAACTTAAGTGAATATACTGAAAGGATAATTGAGGCAGTTGCCTTATATTACGTAGAAATGCTACGATTGGATGAAAAAAATTGTACCATGTATGGGCACCATTAGCGTTTCCCGAACGGCAGTTGCTAAGCCTAATGCTGGGTACACACGATGAGATTTCCCGTTCGATTCCCGGATCGATTCGATTAAATCAAACATGTTCGATTGGATTTCGATCGTTTTTTCCGTCGATTTTGCATACCTATCATGAAAAAATCGATCGAAACAAATCCAATCGAACATGTTTGATTTAATCGAATCGATCCGGGAATCGAACGGGAAATCTCATCGTGTGTGCCCAGCATAAGGACTCTTTTACACTTAATCAGTTGCTCTCAGTTAAAACGGAAAGAAAACTGATTTTCAAAGTACCAGTAAGTCCCATGTTTTCCTATGGCACCTTTCACACTTAACGCGTTTTAACTGAAATCTTCTTCCCAATGCACTGCTATGGAAAAAAACGCGTACCAACGCACACTAACGCATACCAACTGATTAAGTGTAAAAGGGCCCTTACTGACAAAACATTGTGCAAGTGATTAGGGTGGCTGGCTGGTATCTTACTGTTTTGGCAGTTAAACTGCCATTGAAGAAATGCTTCTGAAAACCCTGAGAATCCCCCATGATGACAGGTTTTGGACTAGTCCATCTCTTCATGGGGGATTCTCCGCATGGCCTTTATTATTTCTAAAGAGACAATCCCTGAAAAGGATTTATATGAAGATGCAGAACGCCCCTCTACCTGTCTGCGCACTTTTTTGGCAGTTGGGCAGAGCAAGTGCTTTTGAAAATAAAGAAAACACTGAGAATCCCACATAAGGAGTTGGGCTAGTCTAAAACCTGTCAGATTTTTACTACCTACTGTAAGTGACCGCAACATAGGAAAAAAGTAATTTATAGCTTATTTTACTCTGGAAGAATTGTACTTCTTATTTGTATGTGTTTACGTTATTTTACATTTTTACGATCTTCGGGATAGTGGCCCTTTAATCAGAGATCTAAACACTGTTATCAGTGGATTCTGTGTTTATATACAGTATAAGCCCCATATAGTTCTGTATGGAAAGACTTGAGTGCAGCAGCTACCCCTGATGAATGTGTCCTGATAAACAGAGGATTTGTTCTTCATAGCAAGGTGTGCCAGTTTGCAGCACTGTTTAGTGGAATGTTCTGTTTGGCTGGCGGTTGTGATCTCCAGATTATATCGCTACAACTTCACACCTGGTCTGTGTTGGAGGAGTTTTTCCACAGACAGCTGGAAGCAGCAAGGTCTGCCGACCTTCAGCTATTAACATTTACTGCTCCAGCGCAAGGCTATAAATCCACTTTTTAGAAACCAGACTCATCTGATAAGGAATTCCTTCAGCATAGCTGATAACGCTGGAACATATCAAAGCAGAAAAAAAAGCTACATACACACTATAGATACAGTCAGCTGGGAGGGACCAAGACTCTATGCCTCAGGTGATGGTTGGCCCAAAGCTGTACAGACGTGCCACTAGCCTGCAGGCGACACATTTGTTGCTACGGTGGAGGTGGAGGGACAATGAGCTGTACACAACAGACCAGCTTACCGCGGGTGAGGTGAGTGGGGACAGCAATGTGTTCCAGGGCCAAAAGGTACCTGAGATCAACATAAAGGGTTTATTTCTATTTACCTGGGGCTTCTTCCATCCCAATAAGGTGCATGAGCTCCCTCACTGTCCTCTCCAGGGCACTCCGTTGTCTTCTAACCAGCCCTGTTAATCTGGCCAGTCATGGGCTTCTGGGCATGGTCAGCTGCTTGTGCCCCCGCCTGGGAGCGTTCTGCGACTGCACTGTACTGATGTGCAGGTTCAGAGTGCTCCCGGCTGCAGGAGCACAGAAGAGGGTGTGCGCCTGGCTGATCCGCTTATGTGCAGAAGAGTGTGGCTGGCCAGATTACCGGATCTGATTAGAAAACAAGAGAGCATCCGTAGAGGACGGCGAGGGAGGGAACCTCCCTCCCTCGCCCGAGCACACACCTTATTTGGCTGGACAAAGCCCCAGGTAAGTATATACAGTGGGTTGCAAAAGTATTCACCCCCCTTGAAGTTTTCCACATTTTGTCATATTGCTGCCACAAACATGAATTAATTTTATTGGAATTCCATGTGAAAGACCAATACAAAGTGGTGTACATGTGAGAAGTGGAATGAAAATCATACATGATTCCAAACATTTTTTTACAAATAAATAACTGCAAAGTGGAGTGTGCGTAATTATTCAGCCCCCTGAGTCAATACTTTGTAGAACCACCTTTTGCTGCAATTACAGCTGCCAGTCTTTTAGGATATGTCTCTACCAGCTTTGCACATCTAGAGACTGAAATCCTTGCCCATTCTTCTGTGCAAAACAGCTCCAGCTCAGTCAGATTAGATGGACAGCGTTTGTGAACAGCAGTTTTCAGATCTTGCCACAGATTCTCGAATGGATTTAGATCTGGACTTTGACTGGGCCATTCTAACACATGGATATGTTTTGTTTTAAACCATTCCGTTGTTGCCCAGGCTTTATGTTTAGGGTCGTTGTCCTGTTGGAAGGTGAACCTCCGCCCCAGTCTCAAGTCTTTTGCAGACTCCAAGAGGTTTTCTTCCAAGATTGCCCTGTATTTGGCTCCACCCATTTTCCCATCAACTCTGACCAGCTTCCCAGTCCCTGCTGAAGAGAAGCACCCCCAGAGCATGATGCTGCCACCACCATATTTGACAGTGGGAATGGTGTGTTCAGTGTGATGTGCAGTGTTAGTTTTCCGCCACACATAGCGTTTTGCATTTTGGCCAAAAAGTTCCATTTTGGTCTCATCTGACCAGAGCACCTTCTTCCACATGCTTGCTGTGTCCCCCACCCCACATGGCTTGTGGCAAATTGCAAATGGGACTTCTTATGCTTTTCTGTTAACAATGGCTTTCTTCTTGCCACTCTTCCCATAAAGGCCAACTTTGTGCAGTGCACGACTAATAATTGTCCTATGGACAGATTCCCCCACCTGAGCTGTAGATCTCTGCAGCTCGTCCAGAGTCACCATGGGCCTCTTGACTGCATTTCTGATCAGCACTCTCCTTGTTCTGCCTGTGAGTTTAGGTGGATGGCCTTGTCTTGGTAGGTTTACAGTTGTGCCATACTCCTTCCACTTCTGAATGATCGCTTGAACAGTGCTCCATGGGCTGTTCAAGGTTTTGGAAATCTTTTTGTAGCCTAAGCCTGCTTTAAATTTCTCAATAACTTTATCCCTGACCTGTCTGGTGTGTTCTTTGGACTTCATGGTGTTGTTGCTCCCAATATTCTCTTAGGGCTGGTGCACACCGAGCGGCTTTTTGGGCGTTTTCAGATCCGCTTGCGGCTGCGGATCTGCTTGGTCAATGTATCTCAATGGGGTGGTGCACACCAGAGCGGGGGGCGTTTTGCAGAAACGAAAAATGCCTGGGTGAGGCATTTTTTGGATTGCGGGTGCGTTTCTGCCTCAATGTTAAGTATAGGAAAAACGCAAACCGCTCTGAAAAACGGCACTTCAGAGCGGTTTTGCAGGCGTTTTTGTTACAGAAGCTGTTCAGTAACAGCTTTACTGTAACAATATATGAAATCTACTATACTGAAAACCGCAGCAGCAATCCGCAAAACGCTAGCAAAACGCCTCATAAAAATAAAAAAAAGCGTTTAAAAATCTGCTAGCGTTTTGCGGATCTGCTAGCGGGTTTTGGTGTGCACCAGCCCTTAGACAACCTCTGAGGCCGTCGCAGAGCAGCTGTATTTGTACTGACATTAGATTACACACAGGTGCACTCTATTTAGTAATTTGCACTCATCAGGCAATGTCTATGGGCAACTGACTGCACTCAGACCAAAGGGGGCTGAATAATTACGCACACCCCACTTTGCAGTTATGTATTTATAAAAAAAATGTTTGGAATCATGTATGATTTCACATGGAATTCCAATAAAATTGATTCATGTTTGTGGCAGTAATATGACAAAATGTGGAAAATTTCAAGGGGGCCGTATACTTTTGCAAGCCACTGTATATACTCTTTATGTTGATCTCAGGTTCTCTTTAAGCATCAGGGAGCGAGGCGTTAGGCGGACGCTGTATACTCCTTTGTTTCACTCTAGCTTATCGGCCAAGATGGTCTTCATCGGCCACCCGGGCCGTGGTCAATCCAGCATGTGTTTGTAGCTAAAGACTTGCCTGGCAGCAGTGTTCATCCTCTGCCTTCATACCTACCGACCCAGAACTGGTATGCAGATCCGGTCGCTTGCCTCCTTGCATACTTCTGAGGGGATGACTCAGACGTCCCTGTGGCCAACAGAAATTCATCTAAAAATACTAATTGTTGTACCGCCTTACGCTACTTGATATCGATCAGATTTTTAGCAGAAACCTAATTAAATAACGATTGGAACACCAGCACTGCTAGCTTAACTCTCGATGCAGTACCAAGCTATGCTCCAGCCACTTACAGAACTCGCCCACAAGCGATATGCTCCCAAAATGCTTGGTAAACTAGTAGGCATTGACCATCAAGGCACAATTGTTTATTTGTTTTTTCATCTAAAAATCTATCAGGCAGGGAACACACTTGTCTTTCAGTTTTCTGCGCGCGGTTTCCTGCATACTTTTTCTGCACACCAAGTGTGTCTCTATGCCGGAAAACGAGCGCGTTTTTTCATAGCAGCTGATGTAATTGATACAGAAATCTGACAAAATGTGCAGAGTCATGATGCAGAATGTCATTTTTTTTTCTGCGCACGAACAACACAGTAAGTGTGTACTAGCCCATTGATTAACATGAGTTCTCAGTTTTTCTGTGCAGAAAACGTGCACGAAAACAGTCAAGTATGTTCCCTGCCTCAAGAAGGCTGTCGTTTTTGGTAGAGTTTTTGTTTGATTCATCATTTTTTCAAATCGAAAGTCTTGTTATTTAAAAAAAAAAAAAAAAGGTTTAATAGGTTTAATGTATGACAGGCTTGATTCTTTGATTCACTGGTGTGCAGTCACATAATCACTCCTCACTTAGGCTTCTTGTGTCACATAATCACTCCTCACTTAGGCTTCTTGTGTCACATAATCACTCCTCACTTAGGCTTCTTGTGTCACATAATCACTCCTCACTTAGGCTTCTTGTGTCACATAATCACTCCTCACTTAGGCTTCTTGCTTTAACCTTAAGTGGGAGCAACAGTGAAAAATGGTCACTAGGGGCGTAAATAGAGGGGGGGACAGCCCCTGCAATCATGGGGGGGGCCAGAGCTGTGGGGACCCCGACTACTAATCCAATACAGAGGACTCTGTTTTCGTTTTGTGGCTACACTTGTTATGGGTGTGAAGATCATGATGGCCACACTTGTTTTATGACCCTTGTGAGATGGGCCCCAAGGCCGTGATGGGCACCAAGGGGAGGGAAGGGAAGGGGTGCCAACATGGGGATGGGGCAGCAAAGTTTTTAGATGGGGTATGAATTGTAGTTATACCACTGCATGGTCACTTGATTCTGACCTGCCAGTTAGGAATGTACCAACTGATCCCATGGTCCTTCATACTGTAGGTTCTCCTGTAGCAGAATGTATGCACTGTCCACCCTGCAAGGGTCATAAAGCAAATTTGGATATCAGGATCATCACACCCATAACAAGTGTACAGTATCCGCAAAAACAGCTAAGCCGAAAAATGGACCCCTGGATCAGAGTTAGGAATGGTTATTAGTTCGGGGCTCCCTACAGCTCTGGGCCTCCCCTCTACAGGGTAGATGATGACTGCTATTGGAGGGACATAATGGTGGCATATACTGTATTATGCAGGGGGGGGGGGACATGGCTGCAGTTGGAGGGAGATAATGGCACTAGGGTTAAGTCTAAAGGTTAATGGCTGGGGCTCAATCTATGCTCATAATGGTAAAATTGCCGTGGGCTCCCTGCTCACTGCAACTTTACCAGACTTTACTGTATCAGGCCCAAGGTGTGGCCGATATGAGGAGGGGAATTATTGTGGCACTTGTTATGGGGGGTGGGGTTATGTCATAGAGGTACTTAAAGTGAACCTCCGGACTAAAAATCTACTTAGCAGAACTGAAAAGGCTTGGTGTTTCTTTAACAGTTTCACAGCATCAGAACTTTGTTTTTCTTACCAAAGCATCATTTTTAGGTGCATTTTTATCTAAGCTCCACCCATCAAAGAAAGGTGCTCAGGACACAGGACAGTTGGAACTGTGTCTCATGCTCCTTGTCACCTCCTTTCAACCAAAAAGATGGCTGCCATCATGAAATCAAACATTTGCCTGTTCTTTTAAAACAGGGTTGGTAAGAGATTATATTACCTATCTGTTTTAATTAACATAACTAATGTAACTTAATGACAGTGTGTTTGTTTAGGCTGGAGTTCCTCTTTAATGGACTTTTGTGATAGAGGAACTTAGTGGACACGCAAATATATGCAGAAGGCTTGGAGAGGGACATCATGGACATTGGTGGATGGGACAGGATGGGACTTTACCAGGGTATTACTGGGGGAAGGTGGGTGGTACGATTACACCAGGGAACAATCACAGCACACGGTGTGAATGAGCCTTTACTATCTTGTATTTTCTGGGATAACACACTTTTTTTTACTTAAAACAAACATCTGCTCTCTTTGAAGGCGGGCAATAGAACCTCCATTTTGTATCCCTGCCTGCGTAGTGGGGGTGAATAAAATCCGTGTTTTGCTTTGTGGGACCGCAGACAGATTTTCCGCCTCTTCCATAAACGGCCCTTTTGCGATTCTGTTTCCACGAAAGTGAAACATGCTGATGGCAGCTGTACAGGTCTCCGTCCAGCTGGGAATATAATTACATTAATACATTCTCAATGTTGGGAATCATTGAACCATATGTTTAAAATATGAAAACAAGGCAGACCAAACGGTAGGCCGGAGGAAATGTTCGAGGGAGGCAGTGAATGTACAATGAGGATGTGAGGCTGCCTGTGCTAAGCTGTGCTCTGGAAATTCAGCCATGCTATAAAACCAGAATGGGAGCTGTTGCTGTGGCGACCGTTGTTCAATCTGCTTCCAAAATGTAATAAAGTGAACCCGAATCAAGTGAAATAATTTAAAATAAACACATGATGTACCTGCAAATGAATATTACATACATACCTTGCCGTCAGCTCCTCTCAGAAGCTCACCATTTGCTTCTAACAATGAATCCTTCCAGTTCTGACAAGATTTTGTCAGAACTGAAATATTTCAGTTATATCAGTTGCTGTCAGTTATAACTGAAAGGACAACTGATGTTCAAGATAATGTCCATGTTTTCCTATGGCTCTGGTGGGCGATATTACAGTTTAACAGTGTGCTGCCCAGGAAGCTGTTATGGGGTAATGGTCATTTTCAAAATGGAGGCTGGAGAATTCCATTGATCATAGTGGACAAACAGGATGCAGGAGAGGAGAAAAAGCATTTAGTATTCAGGAAACATTTCACCTCAGGCAAACCTAAAGTAAACTCTTCTGTCTTTAAGTTAAGGTGAGATCTCTAAAGTTAACTCTTCGATCTTTAAAATAACTCCAGAATTCTGACAATAACTACAGAGGAGGTAACTTAACCACTTAAGGACCACGTGTTTTTTTAATGTTCGGTGCTGCGTGGGCTCTCCAGCCCGCAGCACCTATCAGGTAAAAGGCAGGGCGATCAGACTTCCCCCCTTTTTTCCCCACTAGGGGGATGTCCTGCAGGGGGGGTCTGATCACCGCCGGCTACCTGTGATTTGGGGGGGGCTCCTCAAAGCCCCCCTCCGCAGCGATATTGTGCGCTCCCTCCCCTTACCTCTCTCTATCTTCCCCTCTGTGAGACGCAGGACGGATATCCGTCCTGCGCCGGATAGGATAGGCTTCAGCCTATCAAATGACGGCAATCCCCGGCCAATCAGAGGCCGGGGATCGCCGATCTCCCTCAGTGTGCTACGCAGCAGCGTCGTATTGATGTAAACAGCGGGGATTTCTTCCCCGCATGTTTACATTACGTTCGCGAGCCGCGATCGGCGGCTAGCACACTGTTCACGGAGACACCCTCCGTGAACTGGCATGGAAAGGCCGCTCGTTTCCATGCAAAACCACAAACGACCAGGCGCCGCCTATCGGCGTTAGCTGGTCGTTAAGTGGTTAACTACAGAGGAGGTAACATAAGGAATGGAGAGATAAGATAACTCTCTCACTGGCCTCAATTCACTAAAATCATGCTGGAGATACTAAAGCAAGAGAAAACTTACCTCCACACAGTGAGAGAGTTATCTTATCTCTTCATTCCTTAATTTACCTCCTCTCTTTTTTTTTTTACACACAATTGTCCATTTACAGAGATATTTCTCCCACTCAGCATGGGTATGTGTAAAAATACACCCCAAAACACATTATACTACTTCTCCTGAGTACGGCGATACCACATGTGTGGCACTTTTTTGCACTCTAACTGCGCTAAGGGGCCCAAAGTCCAATGAGTACCTTTAGGATTTCACAGGTCATTTTTGTTTCAACACTACTCCTCACGGTTTAGGGCCCCTAAAATGCCAGGGCAGTATAGGAACCCCACTAATGACCCAATTTTAGAAAGAAGACACCCCAAGGTATTCCGTTAGGAGTATGGCGAGTTCATAGAAGATTTTATTTTTTTTCGCAAGTTAGCGGAAATTGATTTTAATTGTTTTTTTTTTCACAAAGTTTCATTTTCCGCTAATTTGTGACAAAAAATAAAATCTTCTATGAACTCACCATACTCCTAACGGAATACCTTTGGGTGTCTTCTTTCTAGAATTGGGTCATTTGTGGGGTTCCTATGCTGCCCTGGCATTTTAGGGGCCCTAAACCGTGAGGAGTAGTCTTGAAACCAAATGTCGCAAAATGACCTGTGAAATGCTAAAGGTACTCATTGGACTTTGAGCCCCTTAGCGCACTTAGGGTGTAAAAAAGTGCCACACATGTGGTACCGCCGTACTCAGGAGAAGTGGTATAATGTGTTTTGGGGTGTATTTTTACACATACCCATGCTGGGTGGGAGAAATATCTCTGTAAATGACAATTGTTTGATTTTTTTTTACATACAATTGTCCATTTACAGAGATATTTCTCCCACTCAGCATGGGTATGTGTAAAAATACACCCCAAAACACATAATACTACTTCTCCTGAGTACAGCGATACCACATGTGTGGCACTTTTTTGCAGCCTAACTGCGCTAAGGGGCCCAAAGTCCAATGAGTACCTTTAGGATTTCACAGGTCATTTTTGTTTCAAGACTACTCCTCACGGTTTAGGGCCCCTAAAATGCCAGAGCAGTATAGGAACCCCACTAATGACCCAATTTTAGAAAGAAGACACCCCAAGGTATTCCGTTAGGAGTATGGTGAGTTCATAAAAGATTTTATTTTTTGTCACAAGTTAGCGGAAATTGATTTTAATTGTTTTTTTTCACAAAGTGTCATTTTCCGCTAACTTGTGACAAAAAATAAAATCTTCTATAAACTCACCATACTCCTCACGGAATACCTTGGGGTGTCTTCTTTCTAAAATGGGGTCATTTGTGGGGTTTCTATACTGCCCTGGCATTTTAGGGGCCCTAAACCGTGAGGAGTAGTCTTGAAACAAAAATGACCCGTGAAATCCTAAAGGTACTCATTGGACTTTGGGCCCCTTAGCGCAGTTACGGTACAAAAAAGTGCCACACATGTGGTATCGCCGTACTCAGAAGAAGTAGTATAATGTGTTTTGGGGTGCATTTTTACACATACCCATGCTGAGTGGGAGAAATATCTCTGAAAATGGACAACTGTGTGTAAAAAAAATCAAACAATTGTCATTTACAGAGATATTTCTCCCACCCAGCATGGGTATATGTAAAAATACACCCCAAAACACATTATACTACTTCTCCTGAGTACGGCGATACCACATGTAAACTTTTTTGCAGCCTAAGTGCGCTAAGGGGCCCAACGTCCTATTCACAGGTCATTTTGAGGCATTTGTTTTCTAGACTACTCCTCACGGTTTAGGGCCCCTAAAATGCCAGGGCAGTATAGGAACCCCACAAGTGACCCCATTTTAGAAAGAAGACACCCCAAGGTATTCCGTTAGGTGTATGGCGAGTTCATAGAAGATTTTATTTTTTGTCACAAGTTAGTGAAAAATGACACTTTGGGGGAAAAAAACAATAAAAATCAATTTCCGCTAACTTTTGACAAAAAATAAAATCTATGAACTCGTCATACACCTAACAGAATACCCTGGGTGTCTTTTTTCTAAAATGGGGTCACTTGTGGGGTTCCTATACCGCCCTGGCATTTTACGGGCCCAAAACCGTGAGTAGTCTGGAAACCAAATGTCTCAAAATGACTGTTCAGGGGTATAAGCATCTGCAAATTTTGATGACAGGTGGTCTATGAGGGGGCGAATTTTGTGGAACCGGTCATAAGCAGGGTGGCCTTTTAGATGGGCCTGATCTGATGGATAGGAGTGCTAGGGGGGTGACAGGAGGTGAGTGATGGGTGTCTCAGGGGGTGGTTAGAGGGGAAAATAGATGCAATCAATGCACTGGGGAGGTGATCGGAAGGGGGTCTGAGGGGGATCTGAGGGTTTGGCCGAGTGATCAGGAGCCCACACGGGGCAAATTAGGGCCTGATCTGATGGGTAGGTGTGCTAGGGGGTGACAGGAGGTGATTGATGGGTGTCTCAAGATGTGATTAGAGGGGGGAATAGATGCAAGCAATGCACTGGCGAGGTGATCAGGGCTGGGGTCTGAGGGCGTTCTGAGGGTATGGGCGGGTGATTGAGTGCCGTAGGGACAGATAGGGGTCTAATCTGATGGGTAGCAGTGACAGGGGGTGATTGATGGGTAATTAGTGGGTGTTTAGGGTAGAGAACAGATGTAAACAATGCATTTGGGAGGTGATCCGATGTCGGATCTGCGGGCGATCTATTGGTGTGGGAGGGTGATCAAATTGCCCGCAAGGGGCAGGTTAGGGGATGATTGATGGGTGGCAGTCACAGGGGGTGATTGATGGGTGATTGATAGGTGATTGCATCTATCAGGGGGATAGATGCATACAGTACACAGGGGGGGGGGGTCTGCTTAGAATCTGAGGGGTGGGGGGTGATCAGGAGGGAGCAGGGGGCTGTTTAGGGAATAAAAAAAAAATAGCGTTTACAGATAGTGACAGGTAGTGATTGATGGGTGATTATGGGGGCGATTGGGTGCAAACAGTGGTCTGGGGGGTGGGCAGAGGGGGGGGGGGGGTCTGAGGGGTGCTGTGGGCGATCAGGGCAGGAGGCAGCCTGTATAATACACTTTGTATACATTACAAAGTGTATTATACACTTTGTATGCGGCGATCCGGGTGCTAGTAACCCGCCGTCGTTTTAAACGGCCGGCGGGTTACATCGCGAGGGGGGCGGAGCCAGGCGCCGGTGGCTGATCGCGGCACGAATGACGCGATCGCTCCGCCCATGCCCGTACAAGGACCGCCGCCTCTGTGCATGCGGCGGTCCTTGCGGGATCCATTTGCCGGCCGCCTCTGTGCAGTGGGCTAAGGATTGAAGAGTTAACTTTAGGTTTGCCTGAGGTAAAATGTTTCCTGAATACGACATGCCTCATCACCATGGTGACCACTCTAGAAACGTTATTAAAGACAGGAGATAAGCTTAGTAAATTGAGGCCACTGTGTGGAGGTAAGTTTTCTCTTGCCTTATTATCTCCAGCATGATCTTAGTGAATTGAGGCCAAAATGTCACAGGCATAGTGTACCTTACGGAAATCAACAAACATTGAGTTCAACTTCGCTAGTTTGGCCCCTTAGCAATCTCAAGAATGACAATATGGCCCTTGGCCTAAAAAGTTTGGACGCCCCTGAAGTAGGGTAATTCGATGAACTGGCAGCAGAATATTGGCCAAAACAAATTCAAATGATTATTTCACCCGCAAAAACTTTTTCTTTGTCAATACAGGAGTTTTCCTGACATGAATCGCTCACTGTATTCTGCAAAGCACTGTAGAACCTGTCAGCACTATGTAACCACATAGTAATAATAACGTGGTCCGTACACGTTTCCTACTGGCAGTGGCACCTCAGTGCTTCTCTGTAACTGATTCATTGGCTGTAACAGCTCCAAACTTGTCACAAAATGCTGGCGTCAGATGACAGGACTCTACTGTGAGCCACAGCTAAAGAGGGAAACCTACAGTATACAGTAGAGTGTGATAATTGGAGTGACTGGCCTCTCAGAGCTCTGTTTCCCGAGCCCAGCGCTGAAGTCACTGGGTGTTACAGGCAGCAGAACATCTGTGCAGAGCGAGCTGACACAACAGTGTGCATGAGTCACTACTCAGCACATGATACAGCAGAGCTGACTAGCCACCTGCAGAAGACCCTTTCTGAGGGGAAGGGTGGTCAGCTAGTGCTCCTCAGAGAATGTCTGATGTATAATCTGTTTTTCATAGAAGAACGCTGATTATAAATGATTGTCCTGGGTCTTCTGACAGAGGAGTCACATGATGATAAAAGTGCATAGCTGAGGATTCATTATGTACCACCGCGTTCTCCAAGTATGTGAATAATGACGACCACATTGTGTAACCGCACTGCTATATGTCTCTGTTCTGTGAAGCTGATACAACAGTGATGTCATGCGGCAGTGGCTGTGGTTCGACCACGGAAGCTGTGGAGAAAGTTGGTGGAAAAGAAAGAAAAACTTTTAGAGACTTCATGTAGGCCATGGGCTAAGAGTTGGTGTTACTGTACTCATTCGTAAAGGGCAAGTGACCAGAGAGGGATATGGAGGCTGCCATGCTTATTTCATTTTAACTGGTTCAGCCTATGGGTGTTTTCATCTCAAGGACGGAAGCAATTTATCTCTGTCAGCGCTCCTCCCATTGATTCGCCAATAACTTTATCACTATTCATCACAATTAAAGGATCTATATCTTTTTTTTGCCACACAGTAAGCTTTTTAAGGGTGAAACTTGTTTTCAGTAATTACTTTATTTTCTATGCATTTATAGGCAAATACAAAAAGAAAAAATATACTGTTTTTCCAATTCCACCCCCTATAGTTTTAAAATAAGCAATGCTTCTATAAATAAAACCCACCTATTTTATTTGCCCATTAGCCCCGGCTATCAAAACATTTAAATTATGTTCAATGTAGTCTCTATATATTATTTGGAAATAAAGGTGAATTTTTTTCTTTTTGGGGATTTTTTGTTGTGTCCCATCAATTGTAAGCCCTTATGTACTAAAATAACAGAAATATACCCTCATGACATACATATTAAAAAAAAAAGCCGAGTCCATAAGGTAACTATGTATTGATTTTATTTACTGCTTTTCTTTTCCATCTGTTTGCTTGGTAACTGAGGTAGGGCATTGGAAGGGATTTATTATATTTATTTTTCATTAAAAATCTGTGGTGTGTGTAATTTAAAGTGGATCCAAATTAAAAATCTGAGATTTCGGAACTAAAATCTATTTTCTAAATTATAATGATAAATAGCAGCCTTTTTTCAGCTGCATGATGACAAATATAAAATATTTTACATTTCTCCCTTCCTGTCAAATTGCCGAGACAAAATCCGGCAAACTGATGGGAGTAGGTGGTGTCCAGCAAAGGAGGAATTGCTAATGGCTGCCACCTGTATAACCCTAGTTATGAAAAGAGAAGGGTGAAAAGCATGCACTGAAATGCTCATAGGCTCGAAGGAGTGTTTATTTATCTTTGTATGTGTCAGAGTGGTGCAACTAAATATTTTGATTTAAAAAAATGTTTGGTTTGGGTCCGCTTCAACTTTTCACCATTAGAGGGCACTAGAAACACTCCATGGTTTACCAGGAAGTGTTTAGTTGTTGTTTTTTGTTTTTTTTTAACTTTCATTCCGTTCTTTATTATGAATGAACATGGCCCCTGATCGGGGTCACGTTCATTTATTACAGGCACTGCGATTGGTTCGGAGAAGCCCTGCTTCCCTTCCCCAATTGCCAAAATGGAGATCAGAAGTTTGACTTGATTTGGCGCATGCTGGTTTCAGGTGTGTGTCTCAGACTCTACTGATGCATGAATGATCAGCAGGATGCCAGGCACCTAATAGTGTTTAAACACTTCAGGTTCCAGGGTTTTTACCTCTTAAAGTAAGCCCAAGCTGAAGCTGGGGCTTAAAATCAGATACTTGCCCTGAAGGGAGGGAAGCCTCAGGATCCCTTTGAGGCTTCCCTCAGTGGTCCCTCAGTGGTCGGAAGTCTCCCGTTGCTGAGCATGGCTCCTCTCCACATGAGGGGCCGCACAGCTCCTCTTCCTCTATCATGGCCGCGCAGTAGCTGGATGCGCAGGAGCAGGGAGCCTGTGGCTCTGGCTTACTTTGCATACATGGGCGGGCTTGGTTGGCTATTGCGGGGCCACGCTAGAGGAAGAGGAGTTGCGCAGCCCCCGATGTGATTAGCGACAACAGAGTAGCGAGGGCAGCCTTAATAGGTTCCTGAGGCTTCCCTCTCTTAAGGTAAGTATCTGATTTTATACCCGGCTTGTATTTTGGCTTGGGTACACTTTGTACACTTTAAAGTTCCTGAGATGGTGGTAGTCACAGGGGCTATTGTTGCAATCCTTGTCTTGACCTTGAGTACTCACTTCGCGATTCTTCCAACAATTTCCCAGTTGATCTGCAATTTTTGATGCACAAAACCGCATTGCAAACTCAGCCAGCCAAGTGATTAAAAAAAATATGCAAAAACTGTTTGTGTGCAATGCGCATGACTTTATGCTTTGCAAATTATGATATATAGTACAAAATATGCATTAAAAAACACAAGCTCAAACTAGTACTTTAATAACTGCATTAGCAATCCATCTTTTCTGTTTGTTTTCCATTACTGAATAAGCCCATTTATCTCTCTCTGTGAAATAGCAGCATAGTGAATTTACTAGTATATGTCTAAATACTGCCTACACCATCCATATGACTCATGCCTGCGGTGACGTATGAGCTGCCTCTGAGCACCCATTAGGTTGTAAAGTATAAATCAGGCTTTAAGTGCAGATTATCCTGATTTTCATTAGGATGTGAGAGCTTCCGTCACTGGTGGTGAGACAGCTGTGGTTAGCAGGACACACCGCGTTCAGCCTGCCGGGCCCGAGAAATGTGGCACTTTACTGCTAAGTTCGGGGGTGACTTACACACAAATGTGCTCTAATGCTTTGTGCATGCTGCAGTCATTCTACATGAATAATCAATGACATGTCCAGAACCGGAAGACACCTTCCACCTTCTCAGGAGGAAAAAATGTATCTTCTGGGAAGCCAGAAAAATATATTTTATTTTAAAATAAACCTATGAATTAATCTCATGTTCTTATTTTCAGTTTAAAGGGACCATGAGCACTCGAAAAAAATGAAACTGGTACTTACCTGGGGCTTCCTCCAGCCCACCGTAGGCCGCGAGGTACCCCGGCATCCTCCTATCTCCTCTCCCGGTCCGACTGGCACCTCCGTTACCGGCGACTTTTGGGCTGAAGGTCGGCTGGTTCTTCCTGAACAGAGACGCTCCACGTCATCACACTGGCTGCTACTCATCATCGCGCCGCCCAGAGTGACAGTGATGCGCATGCACCGTTCAGAGTTAGAAAGCCGTGCATGCGCAGGACTGTCACACCGGCAGCGTGATGACACGAAGCGAGCGGCGGGCTGACATGGAGCGTCTCCGTTCAGGAAGAATTGGCTGACACTTAGCCTGAAAGTTGCCGGTAACGGAGGCGCCAGCGGGACCGGGGAGGAGCCAGGAGGATGCCGGGGGACCTCGCCGCCTACAGTGGGCTGGAGAAAGCCCCAGGTAAATACCAGTTTCATTTTTTTCGATTGCTCAGGGTCCCTTTAGGAGGTTACATTTCAAGTCTGAAGTGTCTACTCCTAGCATATCAGTGTGAGGTAAAATTGGTGCGTCCAGCTCTCACACATAGAGAAATAATGACCTTTTGAACTTTTTTTTTAGCACTATCCCTTTGCACTATCCTGATGTCAGGAGTGTTTGTTTATCCAGATACAAGGGTTTTGGCTTCTAATTACTTTTCAGGAGAGCTGCTGCTGCTGCAGTTGGACTGCTCCTTCTGCACAGATGAAGCACTGGTTTATTATAACTTGTAATGAAAAAATAAAAAGTTGTAAGTAGGATAGGAACTATATAATTATTATTACTAATACGGTATGTGTCAAGAGAGACAAGCTCTGTATGAACAGAGAATGTATAAAAGGTATAGCTTTATTGATTCAGATAAAAAGATCTTAATGAGGACCTCCACTGAAAATAACGTAATGAACAAAAGTGCTTAATTTTTACAATAATTATGTATAAATTATTTAGTCAGTTTTTGCCCATTGTAAAATCTTTCCTTTCACTGATTTACATTCTGACATTTATCACATGGTGACATTTTTACTGCTGGCAGGTGATGTCAGTGGAAGGAGATGCTGCTTGCCTTTTTGGCAGTTGGAAACAGCTGTTATTTCCCACAATGCAATAAGGCTCCCACAATGTGATGTCAGCACCATGGTCCTGATATCACATTGTGGGAGGGGTTACATCGCAATATCAGCCCCCTGATGATCCGTTTGAGAAAAGGAAAAGATTTCTCATCAACAGCAGAACTACGGGTGGCCATGTTGCGTCAGCGATATCTGCTAGATTAAATCATTATGATTGAACCAGCTGGCTATCAATGCCGAAAATCGAGGGTGTGCACTTTTTTTTGTAAAGTAGGATAGAAAGAAACTCGTTGTTGCCCATCTTCATTTCCTGTTTTCGGGACTACTAGTTTTCATAGGAAAGCCACAAATATCCAGTGACGGATTTCAGGAAAAGCCACAAAGGCCCGAGCTTTGGGTAGCGGCAGCCCATGGGGGTAGCTGCACATGGACCCAAACTTTGGCTCGGATACACTTTAAATTTTACAGTTTAAAGGGCTACTATCTTAAAATTGTAAAATGTAAAATACATGAATCCAGGTGCATATTAAAGTTCTTTGTCCTTATCTGACTTTGTTGTCATTGAGGTAATCCACCTCACCCCTTTTATTTTAACAGTTTTTAACACAGTTTTATCATTATCTGGGCCCCTCTTATCCCCCTTTGTGTCACACACCTTTCTTCAGGAGGGTTAGTCTTTATGGTTAGGGCCTTCTACCAGTGACGGTGCCACGCTGGGGCTTACCCAGGCTTCAGCCCCAGCTGGCAACTTATCAGCCCCCCTCAAAGCCCCCCCACCGGCTGCCTCAAGTTCCGAGAAAGTGTCCGACCCGACCTCGGCTCGTCATCTGTCTCTGCACTGCAGTGGAGGCGGAGCCGAGCCTGGCTGCCTGGGAGGAGGGCGAGGGCTTGGCTTGGGGTGGCACCCACCCCAGCGATCAGTCCCACGGACTCCCACCCACCCTGGCGACATGTCTGCTTCCACCCTGGGCTGGGCGCAGGCTCAGCTCAGTCACGCAGAGCGGCCCGCCCCAGGGGGTACGTACGTGGTGGTCGCGTCTCGCCGCGTCTAGCGGCGTTAAAAAAGTGTGTCACGTGACAACGTCCGGCGTCACGTGACACTTGCCCGCCGCGCAGCCAGCTAGTTGCCGCCGACATGAGAGTGTCTGCGTCACTCTCCAGACTCTCTCTGCGGCACGCCAGTCACGCGGTGTGACAGTGTGACACACACCCAGGCCAGGCACCGACCCACAAACAGCGCACGGGACTGGAGGCTGGACTCTGGTGCTGACAGCCAGCACAGCAGGACTTGGAAGACGGAACTCTGACAGACCGACAAGGTGGGTGCGGTGGCTGTCCTCTCCAGCCAGCCAGTCAACTGCCAAATTGTTTTTCTGCCCCAGCCCCCCCAGGCCTCCTGAGCCAAGCACCAGCAGGCACACAACCAGTCCACCACTAGCCTAGGCCTAACTCTGAGTGAGCACGCCCCTGGGGGGCCACAGAACCAGCCAGGCCTGAGCTGCCCTGGGGCCCCCCCATCCCACCATCACCAGCCAGGCCTGAGCTGCGGCTGGGGCCCCCCATCCTACCACCACCAGCCAGGCCTGAGGCCTTCCCACCAGGCCTGAGCTGCCCTGGGACCCCAATCCCACCACCACCAGCCAGGCCTGAGGTGCCCTGGGCCCCCCATCCCACCACCACCAGCCAGGCCTGAGGCCTTCCCACCAGGCCTGAGCTGCCCTGGGGCCCCCATCCCACCACCACCAGCCAGGCCTGAGCTGCCCTGGGGCCCACCACCACCAGCCAGGCCTGAGCTGCCCTGGGGCCCCCCATCCGACCACCACCAGCCAGGTCTGAGCTGCCCTGGGGCCCCCCATCCCACCACCACCAGCCAAGCCTGAGCTGCCCTGGGGCCACCAGCCCACCACCACCAGCCAGGCCTGAGCGTCCCTGGGGCCCCCATCCCACCACCACCAGCCAGGCCTGAGCTGCCCTGGGGTCCCTAGACCACCACCACCAGCCACGCAGGCCTGAGGCCTCCAGCCCACCACCAGTCAGGATTGAGGTGCCCTGGGGCCCCCAGCCCACCACCACCAGCCTGACTACATATACTGGGGAGAGCTATACGCCTGGCTACATATACTGGGGACAGCTATACACCTGGCTACCTATGCTGGGGACACTGGCTGTCTGTCATTATGTGCATTTACTGGTGAAAAGTTGTCTCTTATGTGCATTTACTGGGGAAATGCTGTCTGTCATTATGTGCATGAACTGGTGAAAAGTTGTCTCTTATGTGCATTTACTGTGGAAATGCAGTCTGTCATTACGTGCATTAACTGGTGAAAAGTTGTCTCTTATGTGCATTTACTGTGGAAACGCTGTCTGTCATTATGTGCATTTACTGGTGAAAAGTTGTCTCTTATGTGCATTTACTGGGGAAATGCAGTCTGTCATTACGTGCATTACCTGGTGAAAAAGCTGTCTCTTATGGGCATTTACTGGGGAAACGCTGTCTGTCATTATGTGCATTTACTGGTGAAAAGTTGTCTCTTATGTGCATTTACTGGGGAAACGCTGTCTGTCATTATGTGCATTTACTGGTGAAAAAGCTGTCTATTATGTGCATTTACTGGGAAAACGCTGTCTGTCATTACGAGCATTTACTGGTGAAAAGCTGACTCTTATGTGCATTTACTGGTGAAAGGCTATCTGTCATTATGTGCGCTTACTTCATTTTTTTATGTAACTACGTTAGCTGGTACAACTACATTACAGTTAGCCCCGCTTACATGACGTCATGACCACGCCCAATGTCAATTACCCCAACCCCCCCCCACCCCCCCGCCAAGCCCAGCCTGCCAGCCCTTGTGTCCCCTTTGAGCCCCCCCAAAAATCTGAAGCTGGAGCCGCCACTGCCTTCTACCCTACAACCATCTAGAGCTATTTTTGTAACAAGAGAGTGACCACGTCCAGTCCGACAGGACACCACGAGTAGAGTCAGGTTTGGTTGCCCGCCTGCAACCTCCCTTTGTGAGTACCCATTCTTCTCCGCCATTTGCTTCAATTGTTTTACATATTACACTACTGGGGATTCCGGTGTCTGTGTGTGTTTTGTTTTCAAATCACCCCAATGGCGTAGAAATCAGTATAGCAACCATAGCCATTGCTATAGGGCCCGCGGCAGCCCTACGTCACAGGGGGCCCGCAGCTGAGAGAGGACTTTAAAAAAAATATATAATTATAATAATGCTGGCCCGGGGTCCCCCCGATAATTATAACAACTGGCCCCGCCCCCGGCTCCTCTCGTCGCTAAGTGTGGCTGGTGAGGAGGGGGACTACTTACGGGCGGCGCGCATTGATTTACTCCCTGGCGGCCAACCTGACAATTACTCTATAGTTCCGGCCAGCCAGGGAGGAAGGAGGAGTGACGTCACGACCGCCACGTGCCCACTTTACGATTAATTTCTGGTGAAATGCTGCCCACTGTATGATTATTTTATGGTGAAATTATATCCACATTGTGATTATTTTCTGCTGAAATTCTGCCCATATTGTGATTATTTTCTGCTGAAATTCTGCCCACATTGCGATTATTTTCTGGTGAAATGCTGCCCACGTTGTGATTATTTTCTGGTGAAATGCTGCCCACTTTACGATTAATTTCTGGGGAAATGCTGCCCACTTTACGATTAATTTCTGGGGAAATGCTGCACACATTGCGATTATTTTATGTTGAAACATTTCTGCAATACGATTATTTTATGGTGAAACATTGCTGCAATACGATTATTTTATGGTGAAACATTGCTGCATTACGATTATTTTATGGTGAAACGCTATCCCATTACAATTATTTTATAGTGAAACACTGCCCCATTACGATTATTTGGTAGCTATGTGGGGGGTTCCAAATTTTCGTAAGGGGGCCCAGTGATTTCTAGTTATGCCCCTGACTACTACCTAAACTGGGGACACCTATAGACCTGGCTACTTATACTGTATTTAGAGGGGTGTGGAAATGTTGGGGTGGAGGGTTTTGGAGGAATGTTTGGGTGGGAGGTCCGAGGTCCGTGGGTTTGGAAGGTCGTGGGGGGGCCATAACATTTTTTTGCTATGGGGCCCAGTCATTTCTAGCTACGCCCCTGGATCACCCTACTTATCCGTAACATAAATAAAATAAACTTACCGTACAAATAAAATGTGCTATAAATTACTTTTTTCCTATGTTGCTGTCACTAACAGCAGGTAGTAGAAATCTGTCAGAACTGACAGGTTTTGGATTAGCCCATCTCTTCATGGGGGCTTCTCAGGGTTTTCTTCATTTTCAAAAGCACTTAGGCCTTGTTCACATTTAAAATTGCAATTGCTGATGGCGCGTACCTGCGCGTTGCAATTTTTTCTAAAGCGCTTTTTTAAACGCTTTTGCAGAGCGATTCGTTTTTATCACTTCCTGACGCAAGTCAGGAAGTGAACTCTTTGACCCGGAAAAGAATAAATACAAAATATTTATTCTTAAAAGCGCTTGGGAAATCGCTATACAAAGCGCTTTTTCAAGCAGTTTGCAATTTCCCTATACCTTCCATTGAGGTGAATCGCCCTAAAAATGGTACAGGCAGCGCTTTGGTGAGCGTATCGGAATCGAAACGCTTAGATGTGAACACTCTCATAGAGAATCATTGCACAAGCGTTTTTAGGGAGCTTAAAAAAAGCAAAAATTGCCCTTAGTGTAATTAAGCACTAAAGGTGGCCATACACTGGCCCGATTTGCGGCAGTTTCGACAGCAGATTCGATCACTGGGATCGAATCTGCTGCCAATCGTTCGCGCAACACGCACCCGCCGATCCGATTTCCTCCCGAAATCGGATCGGTCCGTCGATCGCGCCGTGCGGGAAATTACCCTCGATCGCCCGCGGGTAGGGAGCGCGTCGCTAGCGGCGGCCGATCCGATCAGGTATACATTACCCGAGGCTGGCTCCCGGGCATCCCGTCCGTCACTGCTCCCGTCATGGCACCTCCGGCATCCTCGTATAACTTCCGCTGTCATGCCAGTGACAGCGGAAGTACAACTAGAGGGCGCTCTATTTGAACTTCCGCTGTCACTGGTGTGATAGCTTAAGTTCTATGCGGATGCCGGAGCCGGAGGTGCCACATGACGGGGACATCACGCCCGGGAGCCAGCCTCAGGTAATGTATACCGGCGGGGGGAGCGGCGGCAGCACCACCACAACAGATTGTGATCGGTTTCAGGCTGAAATCGATTCACAATCTGTTTGCAGGAAAGGCAGCCATACGATCCCTCTCTGATCAGATTCGATCAGATAGGGATCTGTCAGCTGGTCGATCTGATGGCACATCGACCAGTGTATGGCTGCCTTAAGTGAACGTCCAACTGCCAGGATAGTGTGCAAACAAGTGTGTGTGTGTGTATGCGTGTGTGCATGTGTGCGTGTGTGTGTGTGCGTGTTTGCGTGTGTGTGCGTGTGTGTGTGTGTGAGCGAGACGGGGGAATGGCCTGCATCTTTGTATACATCCTTTCCAGGGAGTGCTTTTGTAAACAATAAATTAAAGCGGAACTGAAGGGAGAGGTATATGGAGGCTGCCATGCTTATTTACTTTTAAGCAATACCAGTTGCCTGTCAGCCCTGCTGATCCTCTGCCTCTAATACTATTAGCCATAGCCCCTGAACAAGCATGCAGCAGATCAGGTGTTTCAGTGGCTCAGACTTTAAAGTCAGATCCGACAAGACTAGCTGCATGCTTGTTTCTGAATTTATTCAGATACTACTGCAGAGAAATAGACCAGCAGGGCTGCCAGGCAACTGGTATTGCTTAAAAGGAAATAAACATGACAGCCTCCATATACCTCTCTCTTCAGTTCCCCTTTAAATACTGAGAATCCCTCATGAAGAGGTTGACTAGTCGAAAACCTGTCAGTTCTGTCAGATTTCTACTAACTACTGTAAGTGACAGCAACAGAGAAGGAAAATAATTTATAGCTTATTTTACTCTGGAAGAAACATACTTGTTACTTTTATGCTTTACATGTATTGTACAATTTTACATGTTTTTTATGATAGTGGTCCTTTAACCCCACTTCTCATTTTTGGTTGGATTTCATAATGAGAAAGGTGCCTAGGCGTGTACTATTGCCCTGACCCATGAGGTGACTGAGGGGATGACTACTTCCCCATTTCATAGGCGGTCAGTGCCCTTCAAACACAGTCACATGCCCACGCATGTAGTGGCCGTACAGTCAGACGTGTGTCGGACGTGTGTTGGCTCACTGCCAGCCATTATCTTCTTGTTGCGCAAACCATGTGCCCGTCATGGCCCCCGAGGAATTCACCCGAAGGGAAAGTTTATGAACTTTACAGCGTGAAGTCCCTTTGCAGTCAGCATGCATACCTGACACTGGCCTGTCTGATCTCTTCAAAGAGAATCAGCTGTTCCGGATATTTACTGGAAAATTCTTCCCGGAGGCTTCTGTATACGTTACGCACCGGCTGAGTTTAAAGGAAGAGTTATAGACATGTAAATGAGGAGTATTGGTCCGCTAGGGGGACTATTAAATGCTCGCAAATCTACGGGGCTTTTTTTATTGTGCATTATGGAATGCCATTTTCCTCACTGGGGCCCATTGGCAATTCCCCTTTTTCTCCTGAGTTTTCTCGTAGGAGGTAATTTTTCATCTACTTAAAATATCTTTCCAGGACTTTTCAACTGAAAACGTACTAAAAAGTAGGTGAAAAAGTACCATCAAAATTATTTTGGGCATTTTCTTGCTTGCTGGTGATTTAAAAAGGCATTTTATTGAAACGTTAAAAAAATATCACCTAGGAAAAAACGTTAATTGCATATCGGCCGGAGTGTCAAATTTGTAAAAATTTGTAAATCAGCTCGTCGAAATCTGCTCCCTAAATAGGTCAAAGTGAACCTGAGATGAACACATCTCAGGTGCTATATTTACCTGGGGCTTCCTTAAGCCCCCTTACAGCCGATCAGTCCCTCACCGTCTCACCCGGTGGCTCTGGTCCCCCGCAGTAAGGTCCGGTATCCTGTCCGAGTCACGCTTTCTCACATCTCCGGTAGCGCTCTGCACCTGCGCAGTACTACTACAGTGCTCATAACGCTCTCGGTCATGGGAGCACAACAGGGGACAAGCGACAAGGGCTACGAAGCGCGACTCAGCCAGGCTACCGGGCCTTACTGCGGGGGACGCCGAGGGAGACAGTGAGAGACCGAATAGCGCTTGTGGACGGCAGCTGGGAGGCTGAACTGCCTGACAAACAAGCAGTTCAGCCGCCCATGACTCCGTCTCCGATACACATGGCCCCACGTGGTTGCCTGTGCAAGGTGGTCATGTGTGTGACCACACATGTGCCCACGCATACGCTATTAACCATGTGGAGCGCGTGTATGGGTGGCAGTGCGGAGACAGCCAGTGGCAGACACCGACAGGTAAAGTATACTGCACAGGGGGCACATTATACATTATACAGGGGTTCTGCCGTGTTCGTCCTGATAATGCTTGCCGTTACCGTCATGCACCAATCGAGCATGTTGGTCCTACATCTTGCAGCATGTTCGATCGATACATATTTATCGTTAATCGGGCATGCTCCTTGGCAGCACAGATTTCCATCTGATCCGATTACAAGTATCGAGTCGTATGGTCAATCGGCCACCAAGTCGCCTGATGTATGGCCACCTTGACTTCCCCCAGAAAATGTGTGCATGAAAACAGGCGCCAGGTAAAAAGGGCTCGGCAGGATAACAAAATGGTGCTGGTGAATAACGAACTCTCAATAACCATAAACATCGTTAACGAAATTGGTTAACAATAAATACCATTTTAAACCAGGCAGGAGTTGATAACTAAAATATATTAACGCTAAAAATCGCTATGTAATTCCACAATACAGCCTAACCCCCCCTCCCCATGTTGCCTAACCCTAACCACCTCGGTGGTGCCTAACTCTAACCCCCCCCTGGTGGTGCCTAACCACTCCCCCTGCAGAAACACCATTTTACACATAGAAACAATAATATCTTTGATAACGTCAAATCTGTACATACAAACAAAACAATATGACAAAAACTATAACGTTGCAAGCTTCTAAAACGATAACATACTTCAAAAACTTTAATGTACTCATGTTGTTAGGTATATTTATCGGACACCCTTTTTTTCTGCTTTTTTCGCCGATATTAACGATAATTGCATTAATGTCTATGGCGTCGCCCTTTTCATCCACTAGCCACCGGCGCTTTTTTATCCTGCTACCCAAAAAACATATTTCATCTCAGTCTCTGCTGGAAGGACCTTGTTGTAAAATTGGGTTTAGAGTACGTGACAGGGACTCTTCCATTGAGTTGCTGCTCAGATTACTGCAGTCTTTTACCTGCCTAAATCAGCACGACAGCATCTCTGTGGTTTCCCTGGTTAGATGTTAAACCTGGCGCAACAGCTAATATTTTCCCTTAATAGCCCTTATACAATGCAAGCGGTAATTTCATTTTACTGTTCCTGTAAATGGAATAAAGCCGCCTTGCTATTCTTGTGACGCAGTTTCTTTAACTGATGTCATAATTCTACTCAAGAAACCACAAGCAAATGAATCTGTTTTATTTCCAGCACAAGAGCTAGAAGTAAGAGGAATAAAACGGGGTTTAAAATCTATACAGAAAAAGCGTAAACAGCGGTACAATCGTCATATGTAATATCCGCAAAGGCTGCAGGAATAGTCAATTATTCTAAATGCAATATAATTTTAAGCGGATGCACAAACGTTATTTATTAATACACACTAATGTGTTCCACCGTCGCTGACTAGCAGCGCTCTTGTGTAGAATACAATGGCATAAATTGTAATAATGTGGGCTTTTAAAAACATGTACAAACACGCACAAGGTGTGAAACCGACATAAACGTCTCTATGTAAGCATGTTGGCAAATCTCCACTGATCCAAAAGCAAGTGATCAATGGAAGTTATTCACAAAATGTATCTCATGCTTTATCTCTCTATAAAAAAACACCTTTAAAGCGGATCCGAGATGAAAAACTAACTATAACAAGTAACTTGTCTATATATCTTATTTGAAGTTTAGATAGTTTACAGAGCATATCTGGCTGCAAACAGCTTCAAAAGTTTATGATTATTTATTCCTGTGATACAATGAGGGCAGCCATGTTCTGTTTGTCACAGGCTGAGGGGTGGAGATGCTATCAGCTTGCCTGTGTGTAAATTCAGTCACCTCTCCTCCTCCCTCCTCCCCTCTGCCACTGAAATCAATGGCTAGTAGCCTCCTCCTCCCCCTGCCCAGACTGAGCTCCCATAAACCCTTGCTACAGTGCCAAGGCACAAAAGGGGCTGTGGACAAGGCTTGTTTAGTTTATAGAGAATTAAAAGTATTAAAACAAAACAAAAAAAGGATTTGGCTTGAGGAATGCCCTATAAACTATATGAAAGGAACACAATTATGCCATGAGTAAAAGTTTATCTCGGATCCACTTTAAAGTAAACCTGTACTCAGGACAGAAGGAAAGAAAGCATAGAGAAATGCACCCTGTATGTATTTAGAGAGTTCAGCCTGATATATTTCCCATCATCTGCAACTAATCACTACTGTAATTTGATGTCTCAGCTGTGTCAGCTGGCTTCCTCGGCAGAGCAGCTAATTTGTAAACCCAGGATCTTAACACTATGTCTGCTTCCATGAAAGCAGGATGTAGACACACTGCAAATTTATAGCAAGATTTATAACAGCTGTAACAAATAATTGGGTTGTTATGCTGCTGCTTGCCTGAAGTGGGAGGGATATGGAGGCTGCTATATTTATTTCCTTTTAAACGATACCTTTTGCATCCTTCTAATATTTGGCTGCAGTAGATTCTGAATCACACACCAGAAACAAGCATGCGGCTGATCTTGTCAGATTTTTGTCAGAAACATAATCTTTATGCTTGTTCAGCGTCTATGGCTAAAAGTATTATGGGCAGAGGATCAGCAGGCTAGCTGGGCAACTGGTATTTTTTAGCTTGAGTTAACCCTGCTGTAGTGCGCAGTTCTGTTCCAAAGCATTGGGGACAGTGGTATGTATCGGAACACTCATCCCTATTGCTGATTAGTGATGACAGGATAGCGCTAATGTGTATAACTGAATAACATCTGCAACCACTCAGACTTCTATCCCCTTTATAATTATTGTCTGGAATTTGGAGATGTGGTGATTATTGCAGATATACACCTCTATACTCCACCCATAAGGCTCTAGGGCCGTCTAGAGAACAGAGCAAGATCTTCCAAAAATGTTGATAACATTTTCCTCTATGTTCAGACTGCTAACCAAAACAATGATGTGTGTCTAGCAAGGCTGGCAGAATCCCCGGATCTGGGTTGCTAGAGATGAACTTAAATTCCAACTTTCCGTGCAAATGCCCACTAACATCCAACTGAGCCTATCAAGCAAAGTAGCTGCTAATTTAACGTGGACCTGAACTCTTGTACAGGACAGAAGGAAAACAGAAAGAAATGCCCCCTGTATGTATTTAGGGAGTTCAGCCTGTCTACCCCCCCCCCCCCATCTGTGACTAATCACAACTGTAATTTGATATTTCAGCTGTGTCAGCTCAGGAATCTGCTCTGTCGTAACAGATCAGCTAATTTTTAAGCACAGGATGTTAACCCTATATCTGCTTCCATGAAAGCATGATGTAGACACACTGCAGATTAATTGCAGGATTTTTATCAGCTGTAAAAAATAAATGTTTTTGCTACTAGCAATCGCAATCACAAATCACAAACGCCAGCGATTGCGATTGCGATTTTTCATTAATTCTGTTACGCGATTGCGATTTGTGATTTTCATTTGCATTGCATTATCATTGTAAAAATCACTCCAGCAAGCGATTGCGATTTGCAATTAGCGATTTCCAAATCGAATCACTGTAGTGGAAAATACTTCTCGTGATTTCTATGATAAAGTAACAACTCTAGCAATTTAAAAATCACTAGCGATTTGCGATTTTGCGATTCAGCAATCACAATCGCTCTAGTGGAAAAGGGCCCTAAGGTTATTATACTGTTGCTTATCTTTTAGAGCAGAGAGGAAGCTCTGAGTTCAGATCTGCTTTCATTACTAGTTATGAGCTAATTGATCAGCAGCTTCTGGGCTTGGTTGGGTAAAGCTGTGTACACACTTGAAAGGTTAATGAAATATATCAGACCAATTTTACCCCCTTCCATGTAGTATGAGAGCCATACTCTACACAGTCTATTCTATGGAGCTGAACTCCCCAGCAGACAGAAATCTTTGCAAGATGCTGCACACAAAGATGCTGTACACATTCAAAAGATCAGTATCTGCAAAAGATCCGTTCCTGCAAAACGCTTGATTTTATGGAACGACGGGTCCGTCAGACCCTCCCGCTGGGCGGGCGTTCCAGCGACAGTCCAGCTTGTGTACAGTCTGTCAGGCAGACTGATAAGGCTGTTTCTGAACAGCCTTATCAGTCCACCGACAGACTGTACACACGCTGGACTGTCTGCTGAAAACCCGCCCAGCGGGAGGGTCTGACGGACCCGTCATTGGCTGCAGTCAGGCGTGTGTACGAGCCTATAGTCTATGATATCTGCAGATCTCATACACACCTTGTTTAACTGACATTCATCTGCAGATCAGACAATCATCTGCAGATCTGAAAATCCATCCTGGTGGATCCGATCTGCAGATGAATGTCTGTTAAATAAGGTGTGTATGAGATCTTCAGATATCATAGACCAGGGGTGCCCAAACGTTTTGGGTCGAGGGCCGGGTCAACATAGTTCAGACTGCTGGGGGCGCCAGAGTATACATAAAATGATGTAGAAGTCTTTGTGCACTAGACAGTGAAGTATACCCAGGTGACAACCTGCAGGCCAATTGGACAGCAGTGTCACCTGATGTGGAATTTGATTGGAAATCAGCGAATTACTGCTTTCTGGCTTCATTCTGTATGCAGACCACCAATAATTAACGATGTAGCCGACCGCATCTGTAATACATTTTGTGCATGGGGGGCCGGTAAAAAAGCCTCAGGGGGCCACATTCTGAGGACTACTGTCATAGACTATGAATACATTTTGCAGAAACTGATCTTTTGTAGGAAATCAATCTTTTGCATGTGTGCAGCATCTTGCAAAGATTTCTATCTGATGGGGAGTTCAGCTCAATAGAATAGACTGTGTAGAGTATGGCTCTCATACTACATGGAAGAGGGTAAAATTGGTCTGTTATCTTTCATCAATCTTTCAAGTGTGTACACAGCTTAAAGTGATAGCTCATCAGTGTACTCCTGTTCTGCACAGTCCAATCAGTATATCCTGACCAGTCTGCATTTGCTTGAGTGCAGAGAAGGAAAGTGAGACCAGTGCTGCATTGTGTAGAGCCTCCAAAGGATTGGCTGGACAGAATTACAATCCTGTAGAATTCCATCTATTAGAATATAAACTATGTTACAGCCGGTGGACATGGGTCATTGGAGACCAGAAGTCTTGTTGGTATTTTATTTGTAATGTGACTTTTCATTCTCATGAGTTGAGGTCACATCCTGTCATTAATTGTGCACTTTTCTTTGTTTACTTTTTTAGAGATTGGACCTGTCACCATCTCAACAGACCCAGAGAAATTCAAGAATGAACTGGAAGAGCTGTATGTCCAGGTACTACGCTATTTTATCACGCCATGAATACAGTAGATTATGCCATATGGGCAAAAAATAACACTCTAAGAAAAAAATATCTATTTTATGTATTTTATGTCAGCTGTATACAGTACGTAAGCTGTAATAATACGCAAGATATGAATGTGTCCCCCCCCCAGCTTAATGTGTATTACTGTTTGAGGGGATTCACTTATCTGGTACTCTACAGAGATTCATTGAAATTTACTACCCTACAGAGATTCTTTGAGATTTGGTATGATTCAGATATTCACTGAGAATTAGTACTCAGTAGAGTATCAGGTCTCTGTTCATCTCCATAGAGTACACAATATCACTGAATCTCTACAAAGACTGGCTGGGATTTAGTGCTCTGCAGAGATTCACTGACATGTACTACCCTACATTGATTCACGGAAATGTACTACCCTACAGAGATTCAGTGTGTTTAAGTACGCTATAGAGATTCAGTGATACTGGGTACTCTACAGAGATGAACACAGACCTGATATTCTACAAAGATCACTATGATTTAGTACTCTACAGAGATTCACTGAGATTTATTACCCTAAAGAGATTCATTGAAATGTATTCGCCTACAGACACTTAGTGAGAGTTGGTTCCCTACAGAGATTCAGTGAGTTTTAGTACTCCACAGATTCAGTGAGATTCTGCACATTCCAAAGATTCATATAGGTATTGCATTTAACAGAGATTTACAGAGCGGATCAGTGAATAATGGCGCACAGCGGCTATGCATAAAAATGGCGCCGCATTAAAAAAGATACGCTTATCGCTATTTATCGTTAGTACTGCATAATAATGGTGCACAGGGAAAAAAGAAGAAAAACGGCACACAGTAATGTTATTTATCAATAGCGCCATTCATATGCCAAACAGCAGACGTTATTGCGCACAGTAACGTTATTTATCAATAGTTAACCTACATAAGCCAAACTGCAGCCGTTATTTAACTGCAAAACGGTGAATGGATTTATTGTAACACTGTCAAGGTTAGGGTTAGGCACCACTAGGGGGTGGTAAGGGTTAGGCACCACCAGGGGGATGGTTAGGGTTAGGCACCACCAGGGGGGTGGTTAGGGTTAGGCACCGCCAGGGGGGTGATTAGGGTTAGGCAACACCAGGGTGGTGGTTAGGGTTAGGCACCACCAGGGGGTGGTTAGGGTCAGGCACCACCAGGGGGTGGTTAGGGTCAGGCACCACCAGGGGGTGGTTAGGGTTAGGCACCACCAGGGTGGTGGTTAGGGTTAGGCACCACCAGGGTGGTGGTTAGGGTTAGGCACCACCAGGCGGGATCTAGGGGTTAGGGATAGGCACAGAGAGGGTTCTGTGCGTTAACGCTAATTTTCAATAAAATAAACAGAGCTAAATAACGATAAGGCCTTAACGTTAAATAGTGATAAGCGACAAACGGATTAGCGGCAACACCGTGCGCCATTATTCGCAGGCGCCATTTTCAGATGCATCCTTACAGAGGTATAGTGCTCTACAGAGATTCCCAGAGGTTTAGTACTTTATAGAGATTAACTGAGATTTAATAATTTACAGATATTTAATAAGATTCTGAACACTACAGAGACACAAATTTAGGTCTGTGCAAACCAATGGGGAGCGCCGGCGGGATCTTCAAAGATGTTTTGTGAGGGTTCAGAGGCAATTATAGCGATGGGAGTTGCGGCAAGGGGCGGCAGTTGTTTGGCGGTAAGTGCAGGCTGTCGTGACGGATTTGCGTGCAAGTCCTGGGGGAGCGAGGCAGCAGTGCCATTTTACTGAAGGACAACACCACAATGCAACACCTCGCTCCCCCATAACCCAGGATATAGGAGCATCATTCAGGCTAACGATTGGCCATCGCACGAATGAAACTGGCAATAGGATTTGCCAGTAATCCTTGTGCGGTCGCAAGGTGATAACTAAGTTGCTCGCATTTGCTAGCTACTTATCAACTCGAATAGGATGTGGCCCAAAGTGAGGTAAAATCTCTCCAAAGAAAACAAGACAGCAAAAAACAAACATACAAAATAACCACATACACTGTGTTCATAATGTGGAAAGGTGTAAGAAAATCTGTGAGGTACTGAGTGTCACCTGTGTTCTCAGTGGAAAGAGTTGGTGTCTCTACACTGAAGCCATAATGCTGAAACCTTACAGAGAGCCTTTCCTTTACCATATCTAAGACAAAAATAAAAAGTTTTAGTTGGAGTTCTACTTTAAGTTCAGGAAAGTTTTGGTGGAGTACAGGGAAGGGAGTGGGGAATGTGAGCAAATGAGGAGAACAGTAACTTTTCACTAATTAGGAGGCCTGCAGTAGAGTTTTGTTAGTTATGGCAGCATCTGATTGCAGCGAATGAGTAGAATCTTTGCTCTTGTGCTGCAGGTAGTGATCATGTGACCAGGTAGGGTGTTTGTGTGTGTGGGGGGAAGGGTTGTTAGGGTTAGGTCAGGTAGGGTGTTTTGCAAGGTGCGGTGGGGGAGGAGGGAGTAGGTTAGGCATTGGGGGTAGGGTTCGGTGTGAGATTAGGGTTGGGTTTAGCTATAGTAAAATATAGGTATTTACTACTGATTTTACAATCCTTTTTTACACTTTAATAGTAGAATATCGTCTTTCCTGTGCGTCCCCAAATTTCCAGGTGCCCTTATAGTATGTACATGTCTTTAGCACATATTTGCTATACAGTAGCCTCTGCATCTGTGAGAGCTGATGGGCTAGACGTTACCATCCATCTCATGTCCAGTACATGCTATATATACAGTAAATATGTATCCATGGTGGGAAGGTGGTTATTTATCTCTCCTTCTTGCCTAGGTCCAGGGGAGCTCCTTTAAAATGTTGCTATGAAGCCCTTTTATTACATGCCTCTTTATGCGAGCGTAATAAATAGGTCTTTGCTGCCCACTTCCTGTATGGCCATTATGCAGAGGGCTGATGATGTCATCATTAGCCTGCACATTGTTGCACATTGCATTGCTTCATGAGTAGATTCCAGAGTTGATACTGAAAGGTCCTGGCATGCTGCAGACATTAAAAAAAAGGTAAGAATCTATGGGCATAAGCCGAGGGAATTTGATTTAGTTTTGTTATCTTTAAAAAAAGCTGCTTGTTGATTACAGCCTCTTATATTTTTTTTTTAACCGCCTCTCTCCTGCTTGCCTTAACGGACACCTGAAGTGAGAGGGATATGGAGGTTGCCATATTTATTTCCTTTCAAACAATACCAGTTGCCTGGCAGCCCTGCTGGTCTATTTAACTGCAGTAGTGTCTGAATCACACCAGAAACAAGCATACCGCTAAGCTTCTCAGATCTGACCAAAATGTCAGAAAAACCTGATCTGCTGCATGCTTGTTCAGAGTCTAAAGCCTCATACACATGAGACACAGATGTCTCCTGTTGCCAGGAGGCAAGAGACCAGGGAACGACAGCTCCCTGGCGGCGACAGCTATCCACATGTCACGCCAGAAAGGCAGAGACGCGGCGGAATCTGTCTGTGAAGGGAGCATCCCCCGGCCGGATGCTACATTCACTTGCGTTTGTCTCCTGTCACAAGTCCGCATACACATGCAGTACGCGTGGCGGCCTAGCGACAGTTGCGGAGACGGAAGTTGCCGGAGATTTAACTTTTCAAGCGCACAGCAACTTTACTTTCCGCCGACAGTTCGTGGCGCGTGTGTCATACACACGGGGGACCTGTCGCCGCAACATGTGTGTGGCAAGTGTTTGTGGCGACAGTTGTGCCCGTGTGTATGGGCCATTAGGCTAAAAGTATAAGAGGCAGAGGAACACCAGGACTGCAAGGCAACTGGTATTGCTTAAAATAAACCAGAGATCAGGCAATCTAAAAAATCAATACTTACCAGGGCCTTCTCCAGCTCTATAAACACGCCTGTGTCCCTCGCCGTCCTCCCGCTGTCTGCCGTTCAGCCGCAATCAGCCCCAGTAACGGCTTCAGTTGCGTCAGTCCAGTTGCGCAGAAGATCCAGACTGGACCCGATTGAAGCAATTACCGGGGCTGATTGCAGCTGAACAGCAGACTGCGGGAGGATGCCGAGGGACTCACACGTGTTTATGGGGCTGGAGGAAGCCCCGGATATCGATTCTTTAGATTGCCTGATCTCTGGTACACTTTAAAAGAAAATAAATATGGTATCCTCCATATCCCTCTCATTTCAGGTTCCCTTTAAATGTAAGCCTTAAAACTGTGAGGTTATCTAGACTTTGTTTTAAGGAAAATACCACGTTTGTTATAAAACCGCCATACTTATAATAGCACCTGCACAGTTTATTCACAGTTTAATTTTATTTAATCTCTGAGCAGCTAAAACTGTCTAAAAACCTTTTCACAAATGGTACTTCTTTTTAACCATGGCAACACAGCACAGAGTACAGAATGTCCAGAAACTCCCACCTCACATCACCACCAATTAGTTGCACAGAGCAGGAGGCATTGCTATGCATTTTCAACACCTGCATTAATCCTTTAACTGAGAGCTAACCAAAAAATCAAAGTTGAAATAATGTTTGCCATAATCCTTGCAATATACAGAGCTGAAATGAAAGTGTTGCATTCTTCACAACCAATGTGGAACTCTCCTTTAAATCCCTTTGTATTTGTAGGGTGGAGGTGACTGCCCGGAGATGAGCGTGGGTGCGATCAGGAAGGCGGTGGAAGTTTCCCAACCCGGCTCTTTCATTTACGTTTTTACAGACGCCAGGGCCAAAGACTTCAGGAGGAAGCAAGAGGTTCTGCAGCTGCTGCAGCTTAAGCAGTCTCAGGTTAGTACATCTCCTCCTATCCTGATCCAAATCTGTTTGTGTTTGATCAGTATACTCATGCTGTTATTCTAGTGGACCTCGTGGATGCTGAATGCTTCTTAAGGTGTGCATACATCAGACCAAGTATGCACACCTTAAGAGACGGATCTCTCTCTGATCTAATCTGATCGGAGAGAGATCTGAAGGCCGATTCACGATCAACTTCAGCATGAAATCTCTAGGGAATTGGCCTTGTGATGCTGCATCCGCTGCCTCGTGACATTGTCCCCCCAGAGCCCCATGAAGTATACTCTACCTGTCGGTGTCTGACGTTAGTTCCGGGCTCCATCCTCCATCCATACACAAGCTTCACGTGGTTGTCGGTGTAACGTGGGCGCAGGTTTGACGTCACACACGCACCCTTGCATATACCAGCAACGGAACGCGGAGACAGCGGTGGACACAGTATACATATGCCCCCCCCCTCCAGTGTCCCATGCAGTATACTGTACTTTACCTGTCTAAGGGAGGACAGTGTTGTGTGTTCCATTGCCCTTACCGCAGCGCACACCAATTGAGTATGTTGGTCGGACGTTTTGCAGCATGTCCAATCGATACATGCGAACGATTTCAGACCGAAATTGTTTGCATCGTCGGTCGAGTATGCTCTTGGCGCCACTGAATTGCATCCAATTAGAATAATCAAGTTGAATGGTCGATTTGCCGCCAATTCGCCTGATGTATGGCCACCTTTATATGTAGTAACCAGTCCAATTCTGACTATTGTACTAGCATTGCTTGTACAGATAACCTGAAGCGAGAGGATTATGTTGGCTGACATCTTTACCATCTGTTAGTTCCTTGGATTCTAAGCTGATATTTAACCTCTGCTGAGTAGTGTTGCTCATATGCATCAGAACTCACAGAGAATCATGTGATTAGTTTGATCAGCTAGCAGATTTTTAAAGAGAACCTGAGATGGGGCGATATAAAAAATGTATACATACCTGGGGCTTCCTCCAGCCCCCTCCGAGCTGATTGCTGCCTCACCGCCGTCCTCTGCTGCTGCTCCACAAATTGCCCCGGTAAGTCTTGTGGTCTGGGGCATACTGCGCACATCCCCATCGTGCTCCCGTTGGCCAGGAGTGTTCTGCGCAATTGTAGTAGTACTGCGCAGGTACAGAACACTCCTTGTCACAGGAGCGCGTCGGGGAAGCGTGCACAGCCGGACTGCGCCGACTGGCCCCAACTGGACGAAATATCGGGGCTGCAGACAGCGGAGGATGGCAGCGGGGGAGAAATCTGGCCGGAGGGGGCTGGAGGAAGCCCCAGGTATGTATACATTTTTTATTTCCCCCCTCTCAGGTACACTTTAAGCTGGTACACGCATCTAATTTTTACTTGCCAATGATTGGCCAATATTATCACTTCAATGCAGTGCGAGACCTTACCTACGCAATCTGTTGGCCCTCATACTATATGGAAGTGGAAAAATTAGGCATTGATTGGCCAATCAAAATGTGATGTGTTTACCAGGCTTAAGGGCCGTTTCACAGTGTGGTGCAGCATTTTACTGCAGTCTACCGCTAGGGCAATGAAAGTCTATGGGGTAGTTCACATTTCCTGCGCAGGGCCGGAGCTACCATAGGAAAAAATGGGCAATTGCCCCAGGGCCCATAGAGCCTGTAGGGGCCCCCAAGTTGTCCCTCCCCATCTTAACTGTTGCTCCCTTGGGACTCTGCAGAGTCTGTTAAGTTGGGAGGTGATTGGGGAGGGTCAGCAGCCGGCTCTTGGGCCCAGGAGGAAAATTTGGCTGCAACAAAGGGCCTCTAATGACGCTTTTTGGTCGGGGGTTGTCTGTTGGGGGGCCCCCAGGCTAATTTTGCCCTAGGGCCCAATTGTTACTTGAACCGGCCCTGTTCCTGCGGTGCAGTGCACTGCGCCGGAAGTACTTTATCTAACGCGAGCTCATACCTACATTGCTGTGCTGTTGACCGGAAGTCATGTAATTCAATGGTAACATGCGTGTTTTTAAAAGGACCACCGCAGTTTTACGCGTTGCACATGTGCGGAAGCGTATTTTAGCAATAAACTTTTGCGCACGTCATCGATTTTCCAACAGGAAGTGAGTGTCACTGACCCTTCCTGCTTGGCCTGCTGCCAGATAGGGATTACCGCATTCTAACGCGGGAATTCCCGAAGGTCTGTTTTTTGCAGTGTGTTGTGGCCCCTCGACCCGTCTGCCTGGGGTCTTGGTCAAATGCTGTTCTCAAGTGTGCAGAAAAACATTTGGCGGCTTCCGGTGGCGTGTGGCATTTTTCACCCCGCCCCCCCCCCCCCCCGCAGGGGGACTTATAGAAGCGATGCTTTGCAGGATCACCATAAATAAATAGTATCATCCTGATTCAAAATGTTTTGCTTGGATATACTGTATGTATTTGTTTTACATTTGCTGCATCAGCTGCAAAAGTTGTAAACAGTCTCTAGCCATTTGCTTCATTCACCTTATTTGAATGAGTCAGAAAATAAACAAAGAAATAGATTATTGGCATTACAGCTTCAAGCCCAATAATCTTGTCTTTAAAGTCAAAATAATTTTGGGGGATATACCTGAGGATCTCTACTTATCTTTGATTATACAACATGCTTTTATGTGTACGTCTGGTTCATATAATTGATGTTAATCTCTTATGAGCAGGTGGTGTTTGTCCTTACCGGAGATTGTGGCGACCGGTCTCACCCGGGTTATCGCGTCTATGAAGAGATTGCAGCCACCAGCTCAGGGCAGATCTTTCATCTGGACAAGCAGCAGGTTAACGAGGTAAGTGATGGACATCGTAAACTTTAAATAAAGCTTTGCTTCAGACTGTCAAACTAACAGTTTTGGCTCTAGTCTAGTTTAGTTCAATACTCAGTACAGATGCCATTCAAATTCAAATGTAATCGCAATAAAGTCCCACAACATGAAGTCCTTTTCCTCCTCTGTAGATGTTTCTAGGTCCCTCTTCTTGCATATCACAGTACACCTCCACCACACCCAATCAGAAGCCACTCGCCAGATGCTATGACCACCAGGGTCTAATAGCACATTGGGGATATTCCCAGGTCACCCCCGACCTCCACGATCAGATACTATCCACTATTCCTATTCCCCCTTAATATCTCATTCATGGCCAATGTGATAACTTTAAATAAAAACCTATCATAGCATAATACTGTAAAACTACTTAAAGTGAATGGGAACCACATTTAAAAAAATTAGATAGATACTTATCCAAGGAGAGGGAAGGCTCTGGGTCCTATAGAGCCTTCCGGCTCCTCTCCTGGTCCCGTTGTTCCGGTGCTGGCTAGTCCGGTAGCAGTATTTGACTAAATTAGTCAAATACTGCTTTACCTGGCCGAAGGAGGCTTCAGAAATCATCAAGGAGCCAGAGTGCACCTGAAGAAGGGCGGCCCTGTACTGCACCTGCGCAAGCACGCTCTAATGCACGCTCACGCCTGTGCAGTATGGAGCCTCATGTCTTTGGGAGGACACGGCTCCCGAAGACTTCTAAAAACCCTTTCGGTGGGGGATTGAAACGGGGGAGGGAGCCAGCACAGGATAGAGAGCACCGAGAGAGGAGACGGAAGGCTCTATACAACCCAGAGCCTTCCCTCTCCTTAGGTAAGTATTTCCTTCATTTTTTAAAAAATGCGGTTTCCATTCACTTTAAAGGGAACCTAAACTGAGAAGGATATGGATTTTCCCTTTTAAAATAATACCAGTTTCCTGACTCTCCTGCTGATCCTGTGTCTCTATTACTTTTAGCCACAGCCCCTCAACAAGCATACAGATCAGGTGCTCTGACTGAAGTGAGACTGGATTAGCTGCATGCTTGTTTCAGGTCTGTTATTCAGCCACTACTGCAGTCAAAGAGATCAGCAATACTGCCAGGAAACTGGTATTGTTTAACAGGAAACATCCATATCCCTCTCAGTTTAGGTTCCCTTTAATAGTATCAGAGGGTATCACACTCACATAACATGACTTGTAAAACAAGGCATCTAAGGGCAATAGAAAAGCTTTCCAGAGGAGCTGATGAAGTAAAATAGTTTTTGCCATCTATTTACAAAGGGGTTCTTTACTGTAAGGGTATTTCACACATGGATTATCTTACCACAGGAAGTACTGGTAGTTATGACAAATTAATAGTTAATTCCCAACATAGTTGATTCCGGGATTTTTTTGTGTGACTGCCACCTGGTTACGGGAAGGATTTTTTCCCCTCCTTTAAAGGGGTTCTGTGGAGGGGTTAAATAAACAAAAAACGCCACTTACCTGGGGCTTCTATTGCCCCCTGCAACTGTCCTGTCCCGTGCCGTCCTCTTACGATCCTCCATTCCCCGCCGCTGGTCCCGATCTAATATTCATCTAACAAGACGCGCATCGGGAGGTTACTGCGCAGGTGCAGTACAAAGTTTTCTTGTAGTGCGGCTGACAGTAAGCTCCTGATGACGCGCTTGGGAGCGAGCATGCCTGATTAGACCGGGACTGATGGCAGGGAACGGAGGATTGTAGGAGGATGGCGTGGGACGTGACAGCTGCAGAGAGGCCGATAGAAGCCCCAGGTAAGTGACAGTTTTTGTTTATTTAACCCCTCCGCAGAACCCCTGTAAAGGGAACCAGAGATGATCTAAAGAAAAGCTTTTATACATACCTGGGGTTTCCTCCAACCCCATACGCACGGACCGCTATCCACCGCTGCCCGCAACTATGAGAAACGGCTCCTGTCACTGACGTCATTGGAGCCAGCTACGCAGGAGAAGTGCGCCCTCTGCATATCTCTCCTGCGGCTGCTGGAGAGATACGCAAAGAGCGCACTTCTACACTAGACTGGCTCCGACTGGCGGAACAGCGGTGAGCCGGTTCTCGTAGCTGCGGGCAGCGGAGGACGGCAGCATGGGAGCGATCTGTGCGTATGGGGCTGGAGAAAACCCCAGGTATGTATAAAAGCTTTTCTTTAGATCATCTCTGGTTCTCTTTAAGGCTATTGTACCCAAGGCTTGTAAAGTTTTTTTGTATGCCTTCCCCTGGATAAACTGGGATATGTTTGGGTTCAGGACAGTGATGTACTAGTTTTTCATTGAATCATTGAATTTTTTAATATATATTTTATCTATTTATTTTTTTTGTTGAACTTGATGGACAGAGGTCTTTTTTTCAACCAAACTAACTATGTAATTATGTTTGAGGATGTTTCCTCTGAGCTCATCACACTCAGCTGGTTATTACATAGTGGACCATCTTCTGTGTAGCTGTAAAGGAAATTGACCGTTTATTGAATAACCAAGTTGAGTGATGCCAGCTGTTCATTACATATTGTTGTAAAGAGTATTATGAAAAGAGCCATTGTAGGTTGTGTATGTGCAATACAAGGACAGGCTATTCCTTGGTCCCTCTGGTAATATTTAACACATTTGTCATAATTTGATGTACTACATTACAGAGAGATTTAACTTTTTCTTGAGGCCCCTTGCAGACTACGTTGTACCGTGCTATGCTTCCCCACCACAAGGGCACAGTTCACACAATGCAAAGCGGTGCGCTGGAAGTAGCAAAGTCTGCAGCACGTTACCGCATGTCCCTTGGACCGACGGGAATCCCAGTGATGTACTTCCTGCCCAGTAGGGAGTACATTACTAGCCAGAATGCGGCCTATGCATATAATCCTGTCGCCGCACGGTAGCGCAGGGTTGAAGCCTAATTTCTGCAGTGTGTTAGTTAAAGTGCTTACTCCTCTCGCCCTGCTGTTTGAACACCCCAGTTTATATTAGTTTATAATCCTGAATACTGTTAGAATTTGTCTTGAGTTTAGTTGATGTTTCACATTTAAAGTGGAGCTCCATTGACAACACAGCAACGCCTGACTACTCAGTGGCACAGGTAGGAGCAGGTTAACCCTCAGGCCATATAATGAGGCTCCTCCCTCCCACAGATGACACAATCTCTTTGCAGGCTTTTCATAGGCAAAAAACTGCCATGGCATTTTTTCAGAAAGTGGTCAACATAACCTGGAATTTGTGGCTAAAGTGGTCAGTTTTTCAACATATTTTCCTGTTACTCTGTTAAAACTTCTGCCGCCTGTGCTGATAGTATGGGTTTTATTTTTCCCCAGAGGACCGTTTCAAAGCAGTTTAGAATGGAGATTCCAGAAATTACAATTGTATAGATCCGTTCTTTTTAATTGACCGGAATTTTCCCCAGTGCTTGTTGCAGTTAGTGACATCTGTAAGTGGACTCTTGGGACAGATCATGTGACAGGAAGTGGAAGTATCTTAATGATCTCATTGTCCAGTGTCAAGACTCTGACCGGTTTATTGCGGCCACCTAACAGACCTGTGGGGTCCTCTGGCCTTCCACTTGCACCCATATTGTTGTAGTGACATAAACAGTGGTGCATTGTGCCCCCATCAGTGGTAACAGGCCCTCTCCTGCCAGGCCCACATCTGTTTGCTGTTTATGACAGAGGGGAAGCTAAAGCCTGGATGTCTCCTGCATCCTGGCCTTGTCTGCCCCATCTGGCTGCAATTACAGGCAGTGCCCTAATTCCATCACACGGTCACGTTATTGTGCTGAATAATCACATCTGTACCCCCCCCCCCCCCTCCACACCACCTCCGTGAGATGACTTTGTAAGTTTCCCTTTTCCGTTTATTTTAAGTAAAGCAATCCCTGATGCTTACAGTCCTTGGAAAGATTGTGGCGCTTGTGGTCAGTTCAGTTTATTTCCTTGTTGGCGATTGGATTGTGATGTCACCCAATCTGCTTACCCTAGTAATTTTTTTCAAAAATTCATCTCACAGTAGAAAAGTATTGTGAATATACCGTAAGTGCTGAGTGATCACGGTGTTCGAATGGTACCTCAATGTGTAAAATGAGCCTTCTAAAGCTAGATATCCTGTCTTAAACAAACTGCAACTACCCTGTTCTCCTGAAAATAAAACCTATCCCTAAAATAAGCGCTAGCAGGATTTTTCTGGATTTTTGAGGATGCTTGAAATGTAAGCCCTACTCCAAAAATAAGTCCCAGTTACAGTACATAATGAATTCAATTTAAAGGATTACCAATGTGAAGGGGTATAGAAAATCGGACTCTATGTTATGGTGTAGGGAGGTGTGCAGTCTCGTACCGCACCTCCATTAGGCTGCGTCCCCCTCTGTTCGCCTGAAAACAGCTCTCGTATCCTGCAGATGGTCAGTGTGGTCGGCACCCTTTCAATGTGTTCTTGTCAATGTGCGTGCATGTGCTGATGAGTCCCAAAGTAGCTGACCTGGCATACAGCGCATGTGCAGCGTTGTATATCCGGGTCAAAGGGCAGCAACCACATAACCATCTGCAGGATACTGGAGCTGTTTAAAGGCGAACGAAGGGGGGCACGGCCACAGTAAAAGACTGCACGCCTCCCCATACACTAACATAGTGTCTGATTTTCTATATTCCTTCGCATCGGGTATTCTTCAAATAGTGGCCAGGCAGCTACGGTATACATGGGAACATTTAAATAAGTTGGCAATAGAATCCAGCAGGACAGAGAGACCCTTCGCCAATGAAAACAGACACGCCCAAGTGAATCGCACTCAAAAGACTTCACAAAACCCAAAACAATAAGGGTTGGCTTGTCCCGGACTCTCCGTAATCGTAGATTGTTGTTCATGGAGTCAGGGATGGAATTCAGGGTTTGGACAGTTATGATGATCCAGAATATGGTGATATTACTTAGGGGTTGATGCACAAAAGTGCGGTAATATTGCCGTTCCCAGACAGTGCACGGCAATTTTACCAGTACTAGTGACAGCATGTACTGCGAGTCATGCTATTTGTGCGATTGTTGCTGCTGTAACAAGCGTTGCTAATGCTAATTAGCATCACTAATTAGAGCATCAGGCCCTATATTTGAATAGATGTTGATTCTTTTTTTTTTTTGTTCTAGAATAAATGTAGAGTGTTGGAAGAATAAGAGATCCCTGAAAATAAGCCCTGATGCATCTTTTGGAGCCAAAATCGATATAAGACCCTGTCTTAGTTTGTGGAGACCACATTACAGCAAAGTCCCTGGTATCTGACACCCGCCGGGATCACCTGACGCTGGATACATGTGCTTGCCCCCCCCGTGCAGGATAAAAACAATCACCAAACCTCCAGTGACGTCTTCTAGTCTTCCTGCAGCTCCTAGCGGCTTTCCGATGTCTTCCTTGTACGGCTCCTGGCAAGTCACCTGACGTCCGTCGGGTCGCGTGATACGCCAGGAGCCATGCATGGGCTCCTAAAAGCCGCTAGGAGCTACAGAAAGACTAGACGACTTCACTGGAGGCTTGTTGAGTATTTTACGGTCTGCATCCTCCGCCACCAAGGCACAGTCCCAGTTATCCTCTCAGGCATGCCGGTTAGTTGAGACTTCCAGTTGCCTGAGGTCTGGATATAGGGGACTTTGCTCCTCGATTGTTGTCAGACTTGTTAGAATACCAGGTCTGCATATTAGTCCTAGGTCAGTGGTTTAAAGTATCGGAAGCAGAGGATGAGCTGGACTAGAATCCAACGGGAATAGTTCAATAGGAAATAAATATTGCACTCTCCATGACACATGGACAGAGGCATATCTAGAGGGGTACAGGTATGATTCGTGCCATGGGCACCACAAAACCATGGATGCCATGCCCTTCCCTGTGCTGCGCCCCCATGCCTGCCCCTGTGCTGCACCGTCATATCTGCTCCTGTGCTGTGCACCAAGCCTGCCCCTATGCCTCCCTGTGACTCAGATCAGATTAACTCTTATCTGGGGAACATGGCTACTTAATTTTTGTATGTGGGGCGCACTTAGCTTAGTGTTAGAAAAGAGGACAGAGAAGGAATGAGAAAACATATTTCCAAAAAAGTAAATTTAGCAATATCCTGAGCCAAAAAACACAGGCAACCATAACACATGTACAGAAGAAAGGGTGCTGTTTTTAGAGGGGAAGGGGGCTCTGACTGGGGGGCGCAATTTCAGCGTTTTCCATAGGTTCTATATTACCTAGATACGCCTCTACACATGGAGTGGGGGAAATAAAGAAATAGGTGCATAAAAAATAGGAGGACGTAGGAACAAAGTAGAACCGCATGGAGTATTCCTTTGAAAACACTGGTGAGATTGAATGTAGTTCATTTCCTTAGAATCTCGTGTCTGTAACATATGCGATGTCCACAACAGTCAGGGGGATACAGACAGCAGTAATAACTTTTCAAAGAGGCTAACCCATACCCGTCTTTTACAAATTGTATTAGCAAATCCATTTCAAGAAAACATGAAGCACTTTGGGATAACAAAAGGTGGAAATAATAAGCAAACATCTGGACATTTGCACTTCAAAAGGTGAAATAGTGGTTTGCACCTGAGTATGTAGCTAGGGAACAAACAGGCGCTCTTGTGCAAAGGATGTTTAGGATTTTTTGTGCATCTGTGTGGAAAAAGACCCCCACCAAGCTCTAACTTCATATTGTCTAGCAGCTGAAAGCCTGGCTCCTGCCAATACTTCAATTTTGGTTCTTGATAAGGTGATAGATTAAAACTTCTGATAGGCTTTTATTATTGTCCTTGGTACAAGGCTGTGTATACATTTTCAACTGATGTTGCCCATCGAGGATCAGGAGCTGATCCCCCTTGGCGACATCACTGGGCTGGGCTTGCCATGCAACAGGTGTGGAAGCGGCGCAAACAGTGGGGCCAGTGGGGGATCGGTGTCGCTGGGGTTGAGTAGATCCGCCCAGCAGATCTCTTATGGGTTGGGGGCAGGGTTGCTCTCACGATTAATCACGAGTGATTACCCGTGATTCAAATGAGGCTTCATTGGCGCAGGTGTGCGGCGGGGATACAAGGGGTTATTTACCCATAATTCCGCCATCCACCCTGCGTTCCAAGCAGCTTGCATGCATCATATTGGTCGCGTTGCAAGCCTCACACCGGCGCACTTCCTCCTTCCGACTTGGAGGAAGTGCGCCGTGGTGAGGCTTGCAACGCGACCAATAGGACACGTGCAAGCTGCTTGGAACGCAGGACGGATGGCGGAATTATGGGTAAACAACCCCTTGCATCCCTGCCGCACACCTGCGCCAATTACCGTAAGCCTCATTTGAATTACTCGTAAGAGCAACCCTGGTTGGGGGTTTGCTGGCTGCTGTACACACACCTGATTGGTCGGTCGTTATTGGCCGCCTCAGCTGACTTAAGTCAGGCGTAAGGGCGTAACAATAGCAAGGGATGCAGTCGCAGGGGGGCCCATAGAGGGAGAAGCCTGAGGGGGGACCTGGCTCTCGGTCCTCCATGGCCATTTTTAGGAGAAGGAGGGGGAGCAGCAGGCAAAAACAGCGGCAGGGAGGGGGGTCCCAACCCCCCCTCCATCACATCGGGCTACCATCAGCGCTCTTCCCTCCAGCAATGACAGCTGGGGGGGGGGGGCCCATCCAAAGTTTTGCAGGGGGCCCAGTGACTTCTAGTTACGCCCCTGGTCGGGCGCACAAGATTTTTGAAGGATTTTCCCACTCCTCCAGTGAAAAAAAAAGTCGATATTGACCTTTTTAGCAAATACACCAATCCAAAACACTTTTAATATGAAGTTTCAAGCTCATGCTCGGATTTCTAGTGCCCCTGTTGAGGAGCATTCCTATTACTTCCTGTCCAGGACAATTCTGGATTTTAATGCAGGCTGAATACAACCCAATGATTGCCTTGCCTGAGACAAGAGGGACATGTTCTGAACCAGAGACTTCTCATTCAGACAGCTACATTGTCTATCAATTGTCCTGCTGTACATTGACTGGTCTTAAGATGCTGATTAAAAAAAAGGTTCTCTTGGGCTTAAGAACAGTGGAGAACATAAGTGATCCTGCAGAAATGACCCTGATCCATCAAAATCATTGGAAATCTGATATGGGAGACACTAGAACTTTGTCAGACACGATTGGCCATGGTCATAGATGACTATGCCCAATTTTGGCCACACCTTTTTTTGATCATAATTTGCATATTGTAGGGGCAAGGGGTTAAGGAGGTTGGCCCTTCAGCAACTAGGCCAAGATGGAGGTATTGGAAAACTGGGACACAATGTAGGAGCATATAAAAGCTGGGACACATTTTGGGGTTCCTAGGAAGCTGGGGCTCAATGCAAGAGGTACTGAACGATTATGGAAACACTTGAAGGCTGCAAAACACTAGAGAATCCTTGGAAAGCTTGTCCACCATAGAGGATGTTGCTAAAAGCAGAAATACATTGTGGTGAGAGCTGGAAAGCTTGGATACACAAGAACTTCCTAGACTGTTAGTTGTAAGTGGCTACACCAACTTATTTTTTATGTGAATAAGCAAATGTCCCTTTGCAGTCACATACATTCATGCATGCTCTGAATGCATTTGTGTGGATATAATACCATAGATGCATATTCACTAACCAATCATTAACCTTCGCTATGACCTACTATGAGCGAGGCAAGGATTGCAAAGCCCCTGCCATGTGGGTATAAAATAAAACTGCATCATCCATTGGTTGTTGTTTTGCTCTGTCCCAGGTGCTGAAGTGGGTGGAGGAAGCCATTCAGGCCTCTAAGGTCCACCTGCTCTCAACAGATCACGAGTCTGCAGGAGTCAGGCAATGGGAGATTCCATTTGATCCAAGCCTGAAAGAGGTGACCATATCCCTCAGTGGACCAGATCCCCTCATCCGGGTCATTGATCCCACAGGTAAGTCCTGATGGCTGATATCCAATATGTGTATAACATAATCATTATTAGCCAAGATAGTACGCAGTGCTGGACAATGATTAAGTGCTGACATCAAGTGCAGCACTTTACAGAATCCATAGTCATGTCTCTGACTGTCCCTCAGAGGAGCTCACAATCTAGTCCCTACCGTAGTGTAAAGCCAAGAACCTGACGCACGCACCGTCAGTAATGTTTCTGTGCGCAGGTTGTACATTGCAGTGTGTATAGGTATTAACGCTAGCATAGTACCGCGTATTGTGCAATTAGCCCAGCCCGCAGTACATGGGTAATGTGGGTGTTGCTGTGGTAATGAGCAATAAACTGTCACTTGCATACCTGTTTAACTCTTTCATGCAGAAAAAGAAACAAAGGAACACAGTCTAGTTACTAATATGCTTGGTACTGTACATCTTGTACATACACATGTCTATCTCATCATTGAGTTGATTCACTAAAGAAAATTGCACGAGTAACCTCCTGTTACTTGCACTATTTCCACAGCATGCTTTAAATGCAATGTGCTGCATGCTACATGCGATATCAGCTGTGTAACTATAGGAGCGCACACTATGCTGCAGTTAGTGCAGCATAGCGAACGCTATTAACTTAAGTCTTCTTCCTGCTATTAAGGAACGGTCCTTTCCTCCCGCCCTGAGCCCCTTTGCGTCCAATCACTATAAAGGATGTGAGCCACGCACTCTGGCTCAATAGGCTGCCTGTCTCTTGACAAGCAGCCTATTGGGCCAACTAACTAACCCCTTGTGTCACCCATACTTGGCCTTAAAATTCATGGACACCTGTAATGGCTGCCAAAGGGATCGGATGCTATTGCTAGAGCAACGGTTGTGGGGCCTATCGCTGTGAAGATGCATCGCTATGCTGTTGCACAGTCATGCTGATCCAGGGATTTTATCTGATTGCCATCTGGAGTCGGGAAGGAATTTTCCCTTTAGGCGCTAATTGAACCATGCCTTGTAAGGGTTTTTCGCCTTCCTCTGAATCAACAGGGATATATGAGGGAGCAGGGAAAGCCTGCATTGTCCTGAAAAAAAACAACAATATATGTGTTACTTTGGTGGCATCCTATATAATAATCCCCGTGTCTCTGCATCCCTGTCCCTGTGTGTGTGTCTGTGCGTTTGCGCTACTGCGCATGTGTCGCACAGACGGACACGGCGGGCGTGTGCGTGCGGCGGTCATGTGTGCAATCGCCCACACATGACCGCCGCACGCGCTTGCCCGCCCGGCCCCCTGTCCTGCTCCTGCCCCAAGGTTGTCCGTGTGGCACATGCGCAGTAGTGCAAATGCACAGACACACACAGGGACAGGGACTTGCGGCGGTAGCGGCGGTCACATGGGAAGGGAGGAGAAGGGGGGTTCCGACACAGACCTAGAGCCCGTTTTTAAAGGGAAACGAAACCTCCCTAGCGTTCTGGACGAGCTAGGCTCGTCCAGAGACGCTAGAGGGCACCGCTCAGGCCCCGCTGGGCTGATTTAAATAATTTTTTTAAATACACGCAGCAAGCACTTTGCCGCCGATCCGCCACTACCCGCTGTGATACAGGGTCCCCCCAGCCGAGACCCCGTGCGCTGCCTGGCCAATCAGTGCCAGGCAGCACTGAGGGGTGTATCGGGTCTCCCTGTGATGTCGGTGACATCACAACGTTCGCCGCCATGGCGACGGGGGAAGCCCTCAAGGAAATCCCGTTCAGAATGGGATTTCCGGACGGGCCATTGCGCCAGCGGCGATCGGAGGGTAGGGAGGGACGCCGCAGGGAGGGGGGAATCATGTAGCTACATGACAAAAAAAAATGTGCAAAAAACTTTCCCGCGGCCACAGGGCCGAGGGAATCAGAACACCAGGCAGGTTAAGCCAGAAAGAAAAAATGAGTTTTACTCACCTGGGGCTTCTACCAGCCCCCTGCAGCAGTCCTGTGCCCTCGCAGCCACTCACTAATCCTCTGGTCCCCCACTGCCAGCTAGTTTCGTTTTTGCCGACAGGACTGGCCACGCGTAGCTTTCTCCGCATTCCCGACTGTAATTAGCGCTATTTCGGGCCGCAACACGTAAATAAATACGCGTTGTCGCATATCTATGTGTAGGTAATGCGGCAACGCATATCTTTGTACGTGTTGCGGCCCGCAATAGCGCTAATTACAGTCGACAATGCGGAGAAAGCTACTCGTGGCCAGTCCTGTCGGCAAAAACGAAACTAGCTGGCAGCGGGAGACCAGAGGATTAGTGAGTGGCTGCGAGGGCACAGGACTGCTGCAGGGGGTTGGTAGAAGCCCCAGGTGAGTAAAACTCATTTTTTTCTGGCTTAAGTGTCCCTTTAAACGGGCTTAGGTCTACTAGTAAGTAATAAAAAGATATTGTTGTATCACAACGGAAACACCAAAATTGTCAGGTATCTTAAAGAACCAAGGAATGCAAAGTGGTTAAAGGACACCTATTGTAAAAAAAAAATTGTACAATTTAAAATACATGCATTTAAATGTACTTTTCCTCTAAAGTAAGATGCACTATACATTACTTTTTCCTTATGTTGCAATACTTACAGTTGGAACTGAAAATCTGGCAGATCTGTCAAGTTTTGGACTAGTTCATCTCTTCATGGGGATTCTCAATTTTTTTTTTTAATCTACAAAACCACTTGTTCACACCTAGGGCGTTTTGCGTTTTTTTTTTAAGCTCCAGCGATCTTAAAAATCACCCTAAAAACGCTTGTGCAATGGTTTCCTATGAGAGTGTTCACATCTGAGCGGTTAGTCTGCGATCCGCTCAGCAAAGCGGTGCCTGTACCATTTTTAGGGTGATTTTGCTGCAATGGAAGGTATAGGAAAAATGCAAAACACTCACAAAATCGCTTTGTGCGGCGGTTGCATTTACGATTCTAAGAATAAATACATTGTATTTATTATTTTCCAGATCAAAGAGTTCACTTCCTGACTTGCTTCAGGAAGTGAATAAACAAATCGCTCTACAAAAGCTCTTAGAAAAGCGCTTTACACAAAATCGTTGTAAGCGCCGGGAGGGAACTGCAGTTACTGAACTCCAGTTGCTCAGTCCAACTTCCAAAATAGTGCGCAGCTGGCTGACATTTTTGTATAGATCCTTTTCATAGAGTGCGTTTGTAAAGAATAAAAGTAATGCTTAGGAACCCACATGAAGGGTGCACTAGTCCAAAATCTGTCAGATTTGTCAGCTTTTTTTCTACCTATTGTAAATGACAGCAACATAGAAAAAAAGTGATTTATAGTGCATTTTACGCTAGGAGGAATGCACATTTTATATATACTGATTCTAGATTTTCATTTTTTTTTTCACGATTATATACATAACTATATTTTTAAAACGTTTTAACGTGACCCTAATCAGAGGAGAGTCAGACATGTGTATGGGAGATTTTCTAAGAGTCAAGGGTTCCTCTGTAGAGTTGAATGATGATGTGATTGTGTCAGTCCTGTCTTTGCTGTAATGTACAATCTCCCCTCTTTCCCCATATATAAATCATGTGGGCCTCTGATTTCTCCTGTGCATGCCTGTCCTATCTTCACTGCTCAGGAAATCATACAGTAATATTCTTCTATTGAAGTCATTCTCCCAGCAGGCTGGTGTTCCATGTCCTGATTGCACAGCGGTAATCTTCTCCACGGATTTGGCTGACACCCGTCACTGAGAGAAGTTCTAACCCCCCCTCTTTCTCTCCTGGCAGGGAAAACGCTGTCGGTGGGCCAGGGGCTGGAGGAGCTGCTTAGCATCCCCAATTCGGCGCTCGTTTTGGGACTCAAGCCAACTGTCCCTGGAATATGGGTCATCAAGGTAATGTTGTCTAACGGGAGCTGGGCTCCCGCTGCGCAGATGTATGTAGATTAGATAAGTGTTTCCCAAAGCTCTTACATTTACATCAGCCCACGGGACTCCCTGGCAAGCGAGATTTTAACTAAGGCATCGGTGATAGGCAGCTTTCAGTGTGATAATGGATTTTGCTGTGTCGGCCTCTCGGCAGTGGCACTGGGTCTAATGAGGACACGCTTGTCTAGACGAGGTTATTAATGGCCAGTTGTGTTTGGGTGGGGAAAGCTGATAACAGAACACTTCCTTTTCTGAGAGGCTTCCAAATAGAGCAGAGATTTCCAGGTCATCACTTCACCACACTCAGGATGGGCTACTGCTGAGGGTTTAAAAGATAAGTGTAGTTGCAGCAGCCCATTAGTGCCCGCAGGTCAGTAGTGTAATTATAGAGCTATGTACAAACACTAATCCTTTGTTATCCAGAACAGTTCATGATAATTTTTTGGTGATACTCTAGTGCAGGAATGTCGACTCCAGCACTCAAGGGCTTAGGTCCTCACACATTTTTGGCTCAGCTCAAATTAATTGATGGGACTGAATTAGGAAAGGTGTGGCTCATCAAGTACAACACATTTCTCATTCCAACCTAAACACTGGCATGGATAAGGCCCACAAGGACTGGAGTTAGACACCTGTGCTGTAGTTGAGCATTGGTGTTCCTGGACATTGGTGGACTCCAGGGATGTAACTACAAATTTTGTAGCCACTAGCAAAAGTTTGATAGGATCCCCCCCACTGTCCACACCCCCTTCTTCCACCTCCCCATGGTAAGCCCTGGCGCCCATCGACAGGAGTCATATGATAAGTGTGGGCACCATGTTTCCTTGTAACAGTGCAACCGTGACTTCTCTCACCTATAACAAATCACTGCAAGTGATGCTTTGAAGATGGACTCTTGAAATCAAAGATTAGGAGGGTAAGTAACTGAGCTCCTCTGCAGCTGCAGGGGTTGCTCCCCTAAAAGTTGCACCTCTGATGGCCTCCCCTTCAGTGCAGAGGTGGGTTAAAGGGAACCGAGCATCATTTTTAACTCCTAGGGCAGCTCAATAGCTCATTAAAAATGCCTGCTAACAATGTGCCTCATTAGTAAAACAAACTTTCATTTTACCCCATCTTTTTTTTCATTTAATGGTTAATTACAGACAGTATTCATCTTCTTCCTCAGTCCGCAAAGCTGCAGAAAATGGATGGCAGATTTGGATTCTTCTAATGAGACTTAATTGCCCAGTAGCTGAGATCAAACAAACTCATTCAGCATTGGGGGGGTGGGGGCGGGGGGGAGGAGGTGGGGTACACTGTGACTGTGCTTCAAACACATAAGATAAGTCACACTTGATGAACTTCACACCGTCCCTGGATAATGGTAGTAAAAAGGGAGCAGGGGGGTTAACTTCTCAAATATGGCAGCCCTTTCAGCTATTTGAAACCATGAGCTAAGATCCCTTTAAGGTGATGCCCTTGGCAAAGGCTATGGGGCCCTTGGCAAGTTAGTATTTTTCTGCCTACTGGTGATGGTCACCCGACGTTTTGGTAATGGAGCTGCCTAGTTTGTCTTGTGGACAATCCTGCTCTGCCTCAGTGATTTGCCAAGTTATGTACAGTTTTCATTGCAAGCTGCTGAAGGATACTTCCGGCTTGTTCCCCTCTCCTTGGCAGAGAATAAAGCAGCTTATTAGTACACTGATAAACTGTGTACATTTATGTGTACCATTGTCACCCATTTTATCCTATTAAACATATATTATTCTTAAAAAGCCCTAGTTCAGCTTCCCACTTTTTAATGCCTATTATAGTAAATTGTGTGCATTGTATGTCTGTACTTTTCAAAATAAATATTTTCAAAGTACCAGGCTGGCTGGCACTTGTAGTTCCCTAGCTGCTAAGAGAGTGGGTGGCCATGGCAGGTGCCAGCTTGTTCGCTGCAGCCTAATTACATGGTGTAGGGTGGGGCTGGGGTGGTCAAAGTGACAGTGGCAGCCATATTTGTCCAATAATGGGAGCTGGGGAAGGGGGGTGTTCCACCAAATCAGAAAGGGATAAAAGGTATGAATCAAAAGGATATTCCTGTTCAGCTCCCAATCTTGTGAATCTTCCTGATCCCCTTTAGTAGACGGTTTCTAGAACCCAATTAGTCTACCAAAATATGTCTAGTCTTCACTAGGGGAATTCAATATAAGGCCCCGTTTCCACTTCCTAGTGCACATTTCCAGGTATGTCCTTTCATGTGTGGCTTCCTGGACACCAGGCGCATTTGTACGCAAAAACGTCAGCATCTTCTGGAGCTGCACAGTATAATTCACAGCATGAACACACACAGTGTCCGGGAAAGAGCAATGCTATCGGTTGTTTATCTGTGCACAAAAAATGGCAGTAAATGGGTCCAATTGATTTTACATTGGGGGCCAGTTTTATTGTGTGAGGAAAAATGGTGACAGCCAGGTCTACTAAAAACTAGTCCTAATGCTGGGAATACACGGTACGTTTTTTGAGCCATTAGGATGGCTCGATTGATAATTTCCGACATGTCCGATCTCCCGCCCGATCGATTCCACGCTCGATTTTGCATAGGGAACAATGGGAAAAGATAAGGAAAACGAATGGAAGATAAGAGAATCGGGCGGGGAATCGATCGGGCGGCAGAATCGAGCCTCAAAAACACACCGTGTATTCCCAGCATAAGGTGGTATATAGAGACCCAGTGGGGCTGGAATGCAACATCCCAGGTCTACAAGGCTAAAGACAGTACTAGCTGCTCCATCTTTATTTCAGCATCTGATCACGTGTCCTGATGGAGTCTAGGGAATAGATGCAGAAGACAATTAGTGTTCCCAGCTTTTTAATGCTTTTTACCTTGTATTGTTATGGGATGCCTTTGCCTGAGGCCTCAGCTGTTATCAATGTGTCTGTGACTCCTTGTTTCAAGTCAAGATTGCCGTGAATTGACCCACCACAGGATGCACCGCCCTTTGACCACAGGGGACGGCACAGAGCCAGTCTTCTGAGCAAGATGTGGGGGGAATCCTCCTTCCCCATGACTTTTTTGAAGTCTGGATTAGTTGCAGCTTGCTACTTTGTTTCTTGTTCTATTGCTCTATCATTTACCTCAAACACGGGAGCCTGTCCACTCATTACTCTAATGAGGCCGTCCTACAGTAGACAGGCTGCTCACTCCTAATTGTTTCACACAGCACAATCCATCCTCCTGTAGTGAGACGTTTTTTAAAGAGCACTCATCTTAACCCTGAACAAAAGTCAAATAACTTAAACTGTGAGGTATTTGTGGAGGGTGATAGATTTGCAAGTGCTTCATTTATATGCAGTATAACCAGGAAACCCCCAATTCTCAAAAGACGCAGCGCGCACACTACAGCTGCCACACTAGGCAACCCCCCACAACTGTGCCACCCTCAAAAAACTGCAACCATATGAGTCTCCGTGTATACTTAAAGGACCACTATCGCGAAAATACTGAAAATTTAAAATACGTGTAAACACTTTTTTGTTTTGTTTTATTGTCTCTGCTTAATGACACATGCATTGAAGTATGTCAGAGCTCAAATCTGTGAACTATTGGCCCTTTTTATCTCTTTCCTGCTCTCAGAAACCATTTACTGACAGGAAAATGTTTTATGGCCGTAATTCCTTATCATTGAGGTTATGCTATAGTCCGACCCAGTCTCGACCCAGACAGAAACTGTCACTTGCATACCTGATGTTTAACTCTTTCGGGCAGAGAAAGAATAAAAGGAACGCAGCATAGTCATTTGTGTGCTAGGCACTGTACATACAGTACCTATGTCTATCTCATCATGCCACATGTCACCTCGGTTGTCTTTTAATAAAACATGCAAACGTAACAAAGACAAACGCGATTTTACTGCATTCTGCTATATGTCACTACAGTGCCTCTTTGATATGTCAGCCTTCATATCCTTAGGGAACTTCTTGTTCTTGTAGTGCTTGAGGTTTAGATTTGTTCCTTTCTGCACATTCCTCACTAATTTATCCATATTTTATGGTAATGTGGATGGTGCTTGCCCATTTGCTCTGTTTCAAATAGCCTTCATATCCTTCTCACAAACTGAGGAAGCCACTTTGATTAGCGCTGTAACATCTTCGATCACTTGAAAAGTCCAGTCAAGTCTTACATACTCCGCTAGATAACCCATCATTCTATTTGTCTAGTGGTTCTTAAATTTTCACCTTAGTTTTTTTTTCCTTTTACTTCCACTGCTTTTTAGAGGACTTCACATTGCACAAGATTCACATTTTTCCTCTCGCCTCTTGTTGAAACATTGCACTGATCTCTGAAGTTTGTTTGCGGATAGCGTTGCTCGGCACGTCCTCGGCAGCTGGGATTGATTTGGGAACCAGAAGGCGCCTGTTGTTTGCAGCCACGACGTACAATAATCCAGTTATTTTCAAGATGCCGGGGTGTATATTTATATGATGCTACTTGAGTTGTATTGCATAAATGTCACACGTCTTCCTTACGTCAATGCATAGGGTGAGTTATAGAGAATGGTCCGTCCACATTAATTCTTTCCCCTACGAAAGCACGGTTGACAAAGGACACAAGTTTATAGATAAATGAATTATATATACATTGACCAGCATAGCTTTGCAGTGAGAGGCCCTTATAAAACACAGCGCTAGGAGTGGATGACCTTATTGTTTTCGGTGTAATGATGTAAGTGTTGGTGCTGGAGTTGGCCATATGGCTCTTTCTTATTCCTATGGCTGGAAAGAGAAAAGGAGGGGGGATACATCTCAAGGGTAACAGTGGAAATACATACAATACTGGTAACAGGGATGAAGTAGTGGATAAGGATAACAAACTAAGAACAACAGATTGGTCACAAGGTTTATTTTTGATTGTGTTTCAAGTAGATGTGTACGGAGCTTGATAAATCCCAGGAGTCGGGAAGCCTGAAAAAAATAACAGCTGGCTCCTTTTTGAGTTTTTCTCCTATTGCTGTTTTGGTGTTAATACATTTGGCCTGTTACTGTCACTGTGCTGCTTTTAAAAGTGATTGTTTGTACTGTTGTGGGCCGTTGGTTCCTGTTTTCTGCTGCCTAGGAGTCATGGAAGAAATGCTGCTTCATGTAGAGAGCCGCTGAAGCCTGTAAATAAACCTATGTGACAAGGGTACACATAAGAGTACACGGACAGTTTATCAGTGATCAGTGTATTAATAGGCTGTTTTGATAGAAATAAATGTCAGTTTTTATATGCCAGTCCTTTAAACTGAGGAAGCCACTTTGATTAGTGCTGAAACATCTTCAATCACTTAAAAATTCCAGTCAGGTTTTACCTACTCTACTAGAACATTTTATTTGTCTAGTGGTTCTTAAATTTTCACCTTAGTTGTTTTTCCTTTTACTTTTGCTGCTTGTTAGGGGGCTTCACGTTATTTTTAAATTTTGTTTCAAGTAGAAGTGTGCTGAGCTTGAAAATCCCAGGAGTCAGGAAGCCGGGGCTCTTGAGAAATAACAGCTGACTAACTTTTTGAGTTTTTCTCTATTGTTGTTTTGGTTTTCGGATATGTGGCCTGTAGGTGGCACTGTGCTGCTGGTAAAACTGATTGTACTGTTGTGGATCGTTGGTTCCTGTTTTCTGCTGGCTAGGAGACACGGAGTAAAATACTTAATGTAGAGAGCTGCTGAAGCCTGTAAATAAACCTAGTTACAGTTATTCTGCATTCCCCCTACCCACAAGCCTGGCAGATCAACTCGCCCCTGCGACAGCCGATCGCATAGTCTGCGCTGCTCCCCTGCCTGCCATGTGATGTCATGCACGTGCCGCACTATTGTCCCTCCGCCTCCCTGCATAGCTATAGAACGCAGTGTCGGCACAGCTGACACACGTCTGTACAGGCTGGCCAGCAATGTCGCCCAAGGGGATTGGGTCCTGATCCCTGACAGACGACATAAATCAAGAGGGGTGTATGCACCTTAAAGTGAACCTTTAAGGAGGGGGCAGATGGGACACAGAGGCATTTTCCCTTGTGCATGGCATGCCTTTGTGTCCACTGTACGCCGCTCTCTGCCCCGCGCTGCGCTATGACCCCCTGAAATTGCTGACATTCAGCTTGTTGCCAATCTCAAGTGGTAGAGCCATCCCTAGCAGAAGAAGAACTCCTGCAAAAAAAACGCCCACTGGGGCGTTCCTGATTCCCCTTCCAGAACTGCCATTAGGCAGCTCTGCTTCCCCCTCCGCCGCTCGCTCCCTGCACGCTGCTCTCTGTGTGAGACACACAGAGCACAGCTTCCAGCGTCGTGACCCCAGGGGTCACGGAAAGTGAAAGTGGATAATATCTAGCCACAGGAGCGACGGGGATTGCGGCTACCTGATTCAGCCAGCTACAGGCTACCAAACAGGCTACATGGATCAGGTAGCATTTTTTTTTTTACAAATATGACTCCCCACTTTGGATTCCCTTTAAAGTGAACCAGAGACAAAGCACCCTCTTGTATTTTACCATATATATCAGTGGGGACATTTGAGAAAACACCTACCCTGCTCTCTGCTTCCTCCTTCACTGCTCAGTCTGCTTGTTAACAGCCCTGATAAAATCCCAGACTGAGCATTTAGTCTGGCTTTGCTCAGGAATCATTATAGCTGAATCTGTCTTCTCTGATGTCTTTTCAAGCCCAAGCCTGCCTCCTTCTGGCTCTGCTATAATGACTCCTGAGCAAAGCCAGACTGAATGCTCAGTCGGGGATTTTATCAGGGCTGATAACAAGCAGGCTGAGCAGTGAAGGATAAAACAGAGAGCAGGGTAGGTGTTTTCTCTAATGTTCCTTCTGATATATATGGTAAAATACATGTGGGGTGCTTCGTCTATGGTTCACTTTAAGAAGGATTTATCTTTTGGCCACATTGATCAGTGTTTGATCATTCTTGCTATAACTGAGACTAAGGTCTAAATCAGTGTAATAACCAAACTTCTAGCTGATATGTTTATTTCACACCAAGCTACACATACAAGGCGATTTCATATAAAAACAGTTGTGTTCTATATAGCAGCTGCTGGTTTACATAGTCTTCTTGCTTATATACCAGCCTATAGTCTTATATGCTAGACAGTTCTTATCGTGCAGCCCAAACATTCCATGTTTTGCAGATAAGAGCCAAATAAAGGTACCTTTAGTTGTCTCATGATTGCTTATTTTGTCTTATTATTGCCTTAACATGTTCATTGTTCACATGGGAAGTGCTGAGAAACACCAGCACTGGCTGCTATTTTGAGCTTTTTGTTATGGGATCTATTGTATTTTGATTTAGTTTTATCTTGCACCTGTACTTTTGCACTCCAGCACTGAGCACTTTCTACCACTGACGAAACCCCCCATTTTGAGGGGGCGAAACATGTTGTTTTTTTTGTGGGGTGGGTGTAAGTTATGTACTGTGGACAGGAATAGATAATGGGCTTGATTCACAAAACAATGTAGACGACCGTGCTATGCGTTTAGCGCACAATGTAATGCGCATGAAGGTTTGCGTGCGTAAATATTTACAAGCGCGCGCTAACGAAGGTTGTTGCAGGTTAATGTGCACACTTTGCCTGGTTAGTGCGTGCACGTAAATCTTTACACGCTCAAACCTTCACGCGCATTACATTGTGTGCTAAATGCATAGCACGGTTGTGCTATGCGTTAGCACTCTTTTGTGAATCAAGCCCATTGATTCCCAACTTAGCCGTGGATTCTAAGTTCCTATATGTGAAACCCCATACGGCTCATTCTCATCCTCTTTTTGCTTCTTACAAAATTACTGTAAATACGCTTGGGGTTTATGTAGCATATTTACGTTGAAGTTTGCTCTGAATTTTTCTTCTCCTCTCTTTCTTCAGATTGGCAGCACTGGACGTCACACTGTCAGAGTAACCGGGGTCAGCACACTGGATTTTCGGGCCTCTTTTTCCACCACTGCCATAATAGATACTCTACGCCTCATCGAGCGGCCCATACAAGGTGATCCATAAGGTGTCAGTTACTGGATAGGGCTTAGGGTGAAGAAGAGACATTCTGCATCAGAAATGTAGTGGTCTCATTAACTCAAAATTATAAAAATGTAATTTTGAATGGTTAAAAAATTATTATAAAAAATAAGTCCTCTCTGCTGCTTTAGGATAGCTTGAAAGTTCCACATTCAGAACAGTAAGGTCCTTTAGCTGAAGTCACATGACATGAACATTGAACCATGTGATGTCACTGTCAGTCCACCAATCTCTGCATTTTTGGGGATCTTAAAGTCCTGTATCAAGATGGGTACTTGCAGTTGCAGGTTACCCAAACTTAAAGGAAACCTGAAAGGACTTTAAAAAAAGCGTTTCACTTATTTGGGGCAGCCGCCCAGTGCCCGCACCATCATGGAACGCTCCTCCATTCCCCCCGCGGCTAAGTTTCAGTATCGCCGATTTGCAGTCGATGGCCACTGTGCCTCTGTGATGGTGTGGGCACAGGGCAGCTGCAGAGGGCTAGTAGAAGTAAGTGAAATACTTTTTTTAAGTCCTTTCAGGTTTCCTTTAAGTGTGGGTGATGCCCTATAAATTGGAGTGCCTTGGTTGCAGGTACAGAGGTGTTGACTCTCTAGAACCCACACATCTATCTCTGGAGACCTTACTACCCTGTGTAGGGATGCTCACTGGAATTTACATCCAAAAATAGTTTTTGCAGGGCAATGTACAGGTAACTTCAGTCATGTAGAGTTTTTGCAGGAAAGTGTACTGGACTTATTAAGCGGACCTGAACTCAGAACTTCCTCTCTGCTTTAAAAGATAAGCAACAGCATAGTAACCTTTAGGCCACGGTCACACTTATTAGAATCACATGCGTTTTCCACTATATGCTATGGAGAAAGCACATGCGATTCTGAGAAGCGTGACCATGGCCTTAAAGCGGATCCGAGATGAAAAACTAACTATAACAAGTAACTTGTTCATATATCTTATCTAAAGTTTAGATAGTTTACACAGCATATCTAGCTGCAAACAGCTTCAACAGTTTAAGATTTATTCCTGTGATACAACGAGGGCAGCCATCTTCTGTTTGTCACAGGCTAAGGGCTGGAGATGCTATCAGCTTCCTATGCCTCTGAAATCTCAGGCTAGTAACCTCCTCCTCCTCCTGCCCAGACTGAGCTCCCATAAGCCCTTGCTACAGTGCCTTGGCACTCTGAAAAAGCTGTGGGCGAGGCTTGTTTAGTTTATAGGGAATTAAGAGTATTAAAACAAAACAAAAAAAGTATTTGGCTTGAGGAATGCCCTATAAACTATATGAAAGGAACACAATTATGCAATGAGTAAAAGTTTATCTCGGATCCACTTTAAATAAAATAATTTCTTGCTTACAGAACTTCTGCAATAAATTTGCAGTGTGTCTACTGCCTACTTTCATGTAAGCAGACAAAGGGTTAACATCCTGTGACTTTTTATATTAGCTGTGTCTGCAAAGGACTGCCGAATTTCTGTGCTGACACAGCTGAGAGATCAAATGTCACTTGTGATTACTTCCAGATGAGGGGGAATTAGACAGGCTCTTCTCTCCATAAACGCACAAGGTGTATTTCTTTCTGTTTTCCCTATGTCCTGTGCAAGAGTTCAGGTCCACTTTAAAAAAGACAAAAAATGGCACAAAGATGGTAGGATGAGTCAGTAGCACTGTATTTTACCAGTTATTGGTTTTTCTTTAAGCTCGCTTACCATATTAACTCAAAAAATAATAATAAATATAAATAATAAAGATTTTTTTTTTTTTTTTTACTCCAAAACGACATAAAAACAAATATTGGTTTAAATTTTGATCAGTTGCCACTGGTGTCCCCCCACATGTAAGGAGTGTGCTGAACATTTATGAAATAAAAGACCTATATTTATCGACAGCGGTGCCGAACCATACGCTTTGCATGATAGCTGTAGCTAAATATCTCCCTAAAGCCACCACTCTGTTACTGCCCATCACTGTATCCTTTGTAGTCCAGTCTCCGGTTTAGCTATGTAAAGCTGCATAATAACAACAAGGTTTAATGATGAAAGCTATGGAGGGTATCAGTGGCTATCAACTGAATGAAGACTGAAGTCACAGTAGGTTGGAGCAAGGAATGTACCCATACCCTTTCCAAGGTACAGGTGGGACAGAACCAGTGGTAGTGAAACCAATTTGATAGGAAATGATCAGTGGGTCAATTTGGTTGGGAGAAATGATGCAGTAAAGGATACACTGATGTGAGGAACAACAGTGGTAAAGGTGCTGACAGATAGACTGGTGTGGGGAACTAGAGTAATGCGGGTGCTGATGGATAGACTGGTGAGGTGAGGGTGCTGATGGATTGACTGTTGGTTGGAGCCAGAGTGCTGGGGGTGCTGATGGATTGACTGGTAGTGGGAACCAGAGTGGTGAGGGTGCTGATGGATAGAATGGTGGTGGGAACTAGAGTGGTGAAGGTGCTGACAGATAGACTGCCATGGGAAACTAGAGTGGTGAAGGTGCTGAAAGATAGACTGGTGTTGGAAAGTAGAGTGGTGAGGTTGCTGATGGATAGACTGGTGGTGGGAACCAGAGTAATGAGGGTGCTAATGGATAGCCTGTCAGTGGCAACCAGAGTGGTGAGGGTGCTGATGTATAGACTGGTGGTGGGAAACAGAGTGGTGAGGGTGCTAATGAATAGACTGGTGGTGGTAATCAAAGTAATAAGGGTGCTAATGGATAGACTGGTGGTGGGAACCAGAGTGGTGAGGGTGCTGTTGGATACACTGTCAGTGGCAACCAAAGTGGTGAGAGTGCTGATGAATTGACTGGTGGTGGTAGCCAGAGTGGTGAGGGTGCTGACAGATAAACTGGTGGTGTGAGTCAGAGTGGTAAGGGTGCTGATGGATTGACTGGTCGTGGGAACCAGAGTGGTGGGGTGCTAATGGATAGACTTTCAGTGGGAACCATAATAATTGAGTTTCTGATGGATAGACTGGTGGTGCTGACAGATAGACTTGTGGTAGGAATCAAAGTAATGAGGGTGCTAATGGATAGAGTGGTGGTGGGAACCAAAGTAATTTAAGTTCTGATGGATAGATTGGTGGTGGGAACCTGATTAATTAAGGTTCTGATGGATAGACTAGTGGTGGGAAGCAGAATATTGAGGGTGCTGATGGACACACTGTCAGTGGCAAGCAGAGTGGTGGGGTGCTGATGGATAGACTGTCAGTGGGAACCAGAGTAGTGAGGGTGCTGATGGATAAACAGGTGGTGGGAACCAGAGTGGTGAGGGTGATGATGGATAGACTTTCAGTGGGAACCAGAGTAGTGAGGGTGCTGATGGATAGACTAGTGGTGTGAACCAGAGTGGTGAGGGTGTTGATGGATTGACTGGTGGTGGGAATCAGAGTGGTGAGGGTGCTGATGGATATACTGTCAGTGGGAACCAGAGTAGTGAGGGTGCTGATTGATATGCTGGTGGTGGGAACCAGAGTAGTGAGGGGGCTGATGGATTTGCTGGTGGTGAGGGTGCTGATGGATATACTGTTGGTAGGAACCAGAGTGGTGGACGTGCTTGTGGATCGAATGGTGGTGGGAACCATAGTGGTGAGGGCACTGATTGGTGGTGGGAATCAGAGTCGTGAGGGTGCTGATGGATAAACTGGTAGTGGGAACCAGAGTGAGGTGGTGCTGATGGATAGACTTGTTTGAGGATCCAGAATGGTGGGTATGCTGACAGGCAGACAAAAGCAGCAGTGTGTGCTGTATCGGTGGCACCATGATAGAGAATCAAAGAAAGGTCCTCTTCATTTTGCGGAGGAGACAACCGTTTATGCTATTTTCTCATGTAAAAATGGGAGCTTCATATGCACTTAACTAGGATTGTAATCAAGTGTATACAATACTTGTGCCTACTCTAAACTATAATACAGAATTCACTACGATAGGAAACAATGCTCTGAACATGATTTGTGTGAAGAAAGCTGAAACCATATCAGCACTTCAATGCCAACAGTCAGCCATCCACCTTCTGCAGTCTGCAGATATAATCACCCATTTTCCATATTTAGAAAGAAGGGCACTGAAGACCCTCATATTATGCCATAATCTTGACTTGATCCGTTGCTAAGCATTGTCTGTGCGTGGATTGGGAGCCTCCTCAGGAATGCTTTGCTTTCAAGTGTTTTTTCCTTTTTTTTCTTTTCTTTTTTAATTTGTGTCTTCCTCCTGCCGCTGGTATTTCCTGCATGCCGAGAATGCAGATGGAGGAGACCTCTGGCACTTATCGTGAAGGATGGCCCTGGTTGCATCCACAGATTAATTGTGTTTATAAGCCGTTGAAAGGGTGGGAGCATGGATTGAAAAGAGAATACAGAAATCTTTAGGGCTCTTTCACATTAGATAATGTGTGCACAAACCCAATTTTCATGCACACGTTATGACCTACGATGTGACGTCGAGAAGTTGCGGTTTGACGCAGATCAGCAGCACTATTTCACCCGACAGAAGAACGCCTGCAGCGGACGGTTAAAAGCTCCCAGAAGCGTTACAACGTAACACTCTGGAACGCTTTGTGTAATGTGAAAGGTAACATGAAAGTCAAATAGACTTTCATGCTACTCCGCTTACCGCATCCTAAAAGTGATCCGTCAAAATGCACGGATCAGCTTCTATTGTGAAAGAGCCCTAAGCGTTCAGTCTTCCCGGGTGGCAAAGGGATACCATAGATAACCGCTTGATGAGATCTGCAGAATAATGGTGCACTTAAAGAGGAACTTCAGCCTAAACAAACACTGTCATTAATTTACATTAGTTATGTCAATTAAAATAAATAGGTAATATAATCTCTTAACCATCCTGTTTTAAGAACAGGCAAATGTTTGCTTTCATAATAACAACATAGGAAATCCCATCATGCTTGGCACAGCTTCAGGGAAAAAAAGCCCTGGCAGTTTTCTTTGATGGGTGGAGCTTAGCTAAAAATACAGCTAAAAATGATGCTTTGGTAAGAAAAACAAAGTTCTGATGCTGTGAAACTGTTAAAGAAACACCAAGCCTTTTCAGTTCTGCTGAGTAGATTTTTAGTCCGGAGGTTCACTTTAAAGTGACAGTGAAGTGGGAAAAAAAAACTTAGGATATACAGTAATACATTGTATGTGTTCAGTATGGAGAATTAATAGAACATTAGTAGAAAAGAGTCTCTCATTCTTATTTTCAGTTTGTATTGCTTTTTTTATACCATTGAATCATTCTCTAATATTTTCAGTTGCACTCTGTCTTTTAAATGATGAAAAAGAGTAAATGAGCATTTGAACTTCCTGGCAGTAAAACCCAACAAACAAGAAATGTTGAGAGACAGGCTGAGATAAGTGCTTCAGAAAACAGCAATGTAGCCGACCCAAGTTGGGTCAGATAGCTCAGAGAAGCTCTTTTGCATAGATAACAACTGAGGTTTCTTAACTCTTCCTGTACTGGAAACAATATGAGACTCATATCGGTGCTACTAATGTTTTAATTCTTAGGCGTACTACACATTCAAATCATTATATCATAAGTTTATTTTCACTTCAGATTCCCTTTAAAGGACAGAACGCAGATGTGAACCGGGCTTAAATACTTGCAGCAAAGCAGGATCACCCACAAGGCAATCAAGGCAGGTGCTTGGGGCCTAGTCGTTGCCAAGGGGCCCAGCTGACACCTTCTCTGCCACCTCTCCCACTACAGATTACCAAAAGGCCCGATAAGGGAGAGTCCAAGCTACTATCTGCATGGCAGATTTAGGCCTCTTGCAGATGGAAGGCTGAACTGCGCACTTGTCCGGCAGTTCAGAGCCCCATCTTCCACCCACGACCGCCGTTTAAGTGCAATTAATACACCACGCTTGTCAGCAGTGGCATTACGCAGAGGCAGAGAGCCCTGACGTGTCACGCCTGAGCCTGGCTGCGGTCGCACTTAGGTGTGATACAATGGGGCGGTCGCCTGTCCATCGCCTGTATGGAGCGCTAACAGGTTCCTGGTCATTGGTCAATGCAAGAGAGCAGCTAACAGGCGAGAAATTCACTGACTTCAGCTGCCCATATGAAAGAGGCCTCACTGGGGCTTAGTGAACCCCCTAAAAGAGATAAATCATGAGTAAAGTCAAATAAGTAGAGATAAATCATGAGGTTTTAAAGGACATCCGAGGTGAAAATAATCTGATGATATAAACAATTGTATCGATCCTTCTTCTCCTAAAAATGTTTTTGTTTTTTTTAGATATCCCACAATTTTAATTTATATGTAAATCTGCTTTTTAAGTTTTTACCGTTTCATTGTCTCTGCTCAATGACACATCCATTGACTTATGCCGGAAATAAAATCTATGAAACATTTTTCCTTTTTATCTCTTTCCTGCTCACGGAAGATTATTTTTGTCAGGAAAGTGTTTTATGGCTGTAATTCCTAATCAGTAAAGGTTACACTATAGTCCCACCCAGTCCCGACCTGGACAAAAACTGTCAGTTTACATACCTGATGTTTAGCTCTTTCAGGCAGAGAAAGAAAAAAAGGAACACAGCATAGTTATTTGTGTGCTTGGCTCTGTACATACACGTGTCACATGTGACCTTGTATATCTGTTAAGTAAGGTGAAATTGTTTATGAAGTCATCTTGTCTTTGGTTTCAGGTATCCCCATCTCTGCCTTGATAAACTGCAGCGGGCTCTCTCCCCCGGGCAAGGTGAACAGCCTGGATCTGCTACGTGTTTCCGGGGACTCCTACTTCTCTCTACCAGCCCAGCGACTGCCGTACAAACGCAGCAAGCAGCTATGGACCGTTCCATTATTTCAGGCGCCCCGGGGAAGTTTCTTTATGAAAGTTAATGGGACAGACCATAATGGGTACCAGTTCCAGAGGCTCTCTAATGTGGCGTACACAAGCATAATACCAGGTAAAGTAAAATATATTTGCTCACCTCAGTACGATTCTACTTTTGCTTCTTTAATTAGCTGATTTCTGCTGCCCGTTTTTCTGTCTAAACTGGAGCTGCCATCTTGCTGGTGATGTCAGCACTGGGCACAGATCAGGGTGAGCTCACAGCATTTCTTTTTTGCATCCTCTGCTGACTCTGTAAAAAAAATGTCATCCTTTTTTCTACCATCCTACAAGTTCCTAAACCTATTCTAATGTGCTCTGGCTTACTGCAGCACTTTCTACTATCACCGTCTCTGTAATAAATCAATGTATCTTTCCCCTGTCGGACTTGTCGCCCTTTGTCTGGAAGGCTGCCAACTCTTCCGTGCTGATCTGTTATGCACACCCCTCTCCAGGCCCCTCTATGCTCACTCCCGTGTGTGGGTTATTTACATAAGCCAGCAGCGTCTCTGCTCTCTTATCAGTGAAAGAGAGTTGGATAAAAATCCTCCTCTGTTAGGCTGTGAAAGGAGCTGGGCTGACACATGCTGAGGAATTACAGACAGGGCAGAGCTGTCTGCAGGAAGAAACGATCAGCCTCACAGCCTGTCACTAGTATTCAGTGGTTCAGTGGATGAGAGCTGCAGGGGGACAGAAGGCAAACACACAAGTGATCTCTTGAGATTCAAAAGGAAGGCTGTATACAGCCTGCTTGTGTATGGATGTATTTTCTATGTGTGGACATACTGTACATCAACCTACTTCCTGTTTTGGTGGGCATTTTGTTTGTTTATAAACAAACTTTTTAAAACTGTTTTTGACTACTTTTAATGCGGCGAGGAGCGGCGCAATTGTGACAGAGGGTAATAGGAGATGTCCCCTAACGCACTGGTATGTTTACTTTTGTGCGATTTTAACAATACAGATTCTCTTTAAAGTTACTCCAGTGTATCAGCTGAAATGGTTAACTCTTTCCAATCCAATTTCACGATGACTTGCATTCCCCCAAGGACCTTACTTTTTCCCAGTATGCTGAAGGGGGGAGGGTGGGGGGGGGGGGGGAAGGGTTGCGAAATTGCGGTGGTGATCTGGAGGTTTTAGAGCAGTGATCTGCAAACTTGGCTCTCCAGCTGTTAAGAAACTACAAGTCCCACAATGCATTTGCCATTATGAATCATGAATCAATCATGACTGTGGCTGTCAGACTCCCGCAGTGTATTGTGGGACTTGTAGTTCTTTAACAGCTGGGGAGCCAAGTTTGCAGATCACTGGTGTAGAGCAAGGAGGCAACCTGACATCAGGGGGAGGGGGTAGGGCTGGTGCCAGCCCTCTTGCACACATACATTCCATTAATACGCGGAGCTGTGTGGTGCTAAAGGGGAGCAGTTTGAGCCACGACGGGGGACACCATGCTGGACTAGAATCAGGTAATATTTATATTTTGTGTTGCTGCAGCAGAGGATGGGGCCGGCGGCGATCAAAGTGTTGGGACATAGTCCGACACTTTGCTCTGAAGGGGCCGACACTGCGTGGGTTTTATCCGGCAACAGCGCTATTTAGCGGCAGCCAGTTTTCCTATGCCAGACTACAGTATATCTGACATTGGGCCTATGGAGGAAATGGCCAATGTTGGAAATAGTCTGACATAGATATGGAAAGTGAAACACAGAGAAACAGTAGGGCCCTGCAAAGACCGCACCACAACAATGTAGGGAAATACAAATAGCCTTTATTTATCCATATCAAAAAATGTTTTTAAAAACATGTACTAAAAACAATGGCACAACAAGATATATGTTGCCCGGAAGAAGCCGCTGTTTGCGGCGAATCGCGACGGCGTTTGGCACGCACGCCCTCTTCTCTCTCCACATTGGTAAGCAGCTCTTCTTGCGCACACCATTGTAAACTTTGCTGCGATTCTCGCAGCCTTTAGCACTTATCCCTCAGTGCACGGCACCTTTGATCTCTACACGGATCATCTCTACACTGAGTTCTTTCCTGTCACCCTGACATCTATTGGACAGGGTGGACTGGCATTTGGTATTTGGCATATTGCTCACATCTATTTCCATTCTCTGGCTTTACACTCTCTCCAGCACTTTCACTGCTCCATTCTTACCTGTGGATCGAGACTACTACTATTTGATTCCACACATTTCACATGTGTGGTTGTGTAGCATTGTGAGGGCATCATTCCTTATAGACAATTAACATTTTATAGTGCATATATCTTGTTGTGCCATTGTTTTTAGTACATGTTTTTAAAAACATTTTTTGATATGGATAAATAAAGGCTATTTGTATTTCCCTACATTGTTGTGGTGCGGTCTTTGCAGGGCCCTACTGTTTCTCTGTGTTCACATTGTGTTTCTTGGCCTTTCTGCATGCAATTGGATTCATTATTGTTGTATATTATTATAGCCTAATATTATAATTAATAGGATGGTGCTTGTCCAACCCTTGTGCTAACATAGATATGGAAAGTGTTAAAGGAAGAATTACTTTCTTATTATTTCTTTATTTGTACAAGAAAAGCTTGAATTTGTTCTGATGGATTTTGTGCAAACCAGAAGAGCCCATAAAAAGTAAATAGCCATTTGTTTATATACAGGACCTGAATTATTGTGTATCTGGACTTGTTTGTATT